>NC_081352.1:16755502-16798659 GCF_029784015.1 Lycium ferocissimum
CTTAGGCCCAATCAAACACGAAGCAACAGGTGTAAACTGACTACTGGCTCTGTAACCTGATTGATGACTTAGACTACATTCTGAGACTCGTAGATTAAATTACAAGTCTTTTAGATTAAGCTAGGGTCCATAGCATGCATAACAAGTATGAACATTATCAGAAAACTGCAATCAGAAAACTGCGCTCTAACCCTAGGTTATGAAAAATCAAGAACTAGGGCAAAATCATGAACATGTTGGATTTATGAGAATTATGATTATTGAGGTATGAGGATGATTAAACAATGTTCCTCATGTAGATAGTATGCTTAACATACCTGGAATTGCTCCCAAACTTGAATAATAATCTGGTCTTAGAAAAAGAGTTCCAAGGTTTTGCTCTTTATGCTCTTTGATTGGGTTTTCTTGAAAACCCTATGTTAAGAACATGGTTTTATGATTAGATTAAGAGCATATATGATAGAATTGATTTGGAAGAGCTTGGAATGACTTACCTTGTTGTTTTGGATTGTTGGGAGAAGGACACTTCGTTTCTAGGGCTTGGAATTATGAAAAACGAAATAACTAACTGCAGGCTGGTATTTATAGGTTCTGGTGCGGGTTGGGAAATACGGTCCAAACTACGGTCCGTAAATTGATTTACGTTCCATAAACCTTGACCGTATTTCAACATACTTCAAACAGCATCACTGTTTTATGTTTCCTTCCTAAATACGATCACACTTTATGGGCCGTATTTCAAAATACGGTCCGGATTTAATAATATAAAATTCTACATGCCAAATTCCAGAATGCACAGTGATTTTGGGTGTCACTTTACGACTTGAAATATGGACCGTATACTGATTTACAGTCCGTATTCTGGGGCATAAATCCCCATCTGACAGCTGAAGAGAAATTTCCAATTCTCACATTCTTTATCTGGTTTTCTAAGTCTGGAATCACGGTTAAAGCTTAAGTTAAAGGTCTGAGGTGTTACAATATCTCCCCTTTGGGATCATTCGTCCTCGAATGATGGATTTTTGGTTGTAAGGGATTGCTGAGACATGTGCACACTAACTGACATGAGCACATGGAAACTGAACTGAAAGGGTCTGGACTGAATTATCTGTTGAACTGAATAACTATTAAACTGACTGTCTAACAGGCCGAATACTGATATTGTGGAAACTATAGAAGAAAGACCTAAGAGGGGAAGTGCAATACCTTCACCGGTTTCTGCTGATCCTTCAAAGAGATAGGGATATCTGGACTTCATGTCTTCTTCGGCTTCCCATGTAGCCTCTTCAATTTTCTGACTTCTCCACAAAACCTTTACTGAGGCTACCTCTTTAGTTCTCAAATTGCGAACCTAACGATCAAGGATTTTCACTGGGGCTTCCTCGTAAGTCAAACTATCATTGACTGCTATGCCATCAGTCGGGATAACCAACGAGGGGCCTCCCACACACTTTCTCAACATGGACACATGAAATACTGGGTGTACGACAACCAAGTCTTGTGGCAATTCAAGCTCATAAGCTACTAGAACAACTTTTCACAGAATTCTGTATGGTCCAATGTAGCGAGGACTAAGTTTCCCCTTCTTACCAAACCTCATGACACCCTTCATAGGCGAGACTTTAAGAAATACCCAATCATTAACTTCAAACTCTAAATCTCTCTGTCTCACATCTGTGTAAGACTTCTGGCGACTCTGAGCTGGCTTCAAACGCTCTTGAATTAACTTGACCTTTTACATAGCCTGATAGACCAAGTCTGGTCCCAACAACTCTGCTTCACCAACTTTGAACCAACCAATCGGTGATCTACACCTCCGCCCACAAAGAGCTTCAAACGGTGCCATCCCAATACTAGCATGGTAACTGTTATTGCAAGAAAATTCAATAAGAGCTGGATGATCATCCCAATTACCTTTGAAATCAAGGATACATGCCCTCAACATATCCTCAAGGGTCTGAATGGTGCGCGCGCTCGCTGTGCCATCTGTCTGAGGGTGAAAAGCTGTACTAAGGTTAACCTTTGAACCCAATCCTTTCTGAAAGGATTTCTAAAATTTTGTTGTGAATTGAGCACCACGATCTGAAATAATGGACACCGGAGTCCTATGAAGTCTGACAATTTCGCGAAGATACAACTTGGCATAGTCCTCCGCTACATCTGTGGTCTTAACTGGTAAGAAGTGCGCTGACTTCGTAAGTCTGTCCAAATCACCCAAATTGAATCATGCCTCCTAGCTGAACGAGGTAAACCTGCTATGAAATCTATATTTATCATCTCCCACTTCCAAACGGGAATATCAATAATCTGAGCCAAGCCACCAGGCCTCTGGTGTTCGGCTTTCACTTGCTGATAATTTGGACACTTAGCCACAAAATCTACTACATTTTTCTTCATGTCATTCCACCAATAAATCTCCTTAAGATCGTGATACATCTTTGTGGAACCTGGGTGAATGGAATACCTGGAGTGGTGAGCTTCAGACATAATTCGCTCTCTGAGCCCATCTACATCTGGAACACATAATTTGCCCCGATATCTCAAGGTGTCACGACCCAACCCCGTAGGCCGTGACTAGTGCCCGAGCTGGACACTCGTATACACCTGTTAACTATAATCAGCCCACAACTAGCATAATAAAGAACTTATATATAAAAAGGCAAAACGTCGTCTCAAAACTGTCGCATATATATACATATCACAGCAACCTGTCTCCCGAGGAGTTACAACTTCCAACAGATAACATCGTACATAAGCCGACAAGGCTATCATAACATGTGGGAACGCCCCAACTATATATACGCAAGCCGACAAGGCTGCCACTACATACAGCATCCCAAAACATATATACATACGCAAGCGACGGGGCCGCTACTACGAACGGGAACGTCCCAAAACATAAGTCATACGTATTGAACTGGACAAGAACTATATACAACCCACACATATGTCTACGGACCCTCTAAGAGTAACAACAAGATTATATGACGGGACGGGCCCCGCCGTACCCCTGGATAAACACATATATACAACAAGAGGATCTGTACCAAAAATCTAGGCTCCGGGACAAGGGAGCACTCCAAGATAGCTGAATAGATATCCTAGGCTAGCGGATCACCAAAATGAACGTACGTACCGCGGGCATACGAAACGCCCCCGAGGAAAGCGGGTCGTACGAAATATGTACTGAGTATATAAAGCATGAAATACAGTAAACAGGATCATAACCGAAATAAGAAGTACAGAAAACGAGTACAATAATCAGGATACCAAAATGCTTGCTTTTGAAACACAAATCATGCATGTCAATATCATATATCATATCCGGCCCACTATGGGACTCGGTGAACATGGTCGCCACCCCGTCTTTGGCACCGTAACACAGCATACTCCAGAACACAGCATAACTCCGTAACACGACATAACTCCGTAACACAGCATAACACCATAACACAGCATAACACCATAACATATATATACCGTACCGGCCCTCTAGTGAGGGACTCGGTGAACCATACAGTGGAAGTGTGCACGATGACATACCCGGCCCGGGACTCGGTGAAAGATGTAATAACAAAAGATGCACGCGGCAGAAGTAGTGAGCAACCATATGCAAATTAAATCATCATCTGAGACTCAATAGAATAAGTAGAATAAACTCGCACTTGAGTATTAAAGGCGATAGTCATATTAAGTACTCTTTGAATGTCACTATGAACTATATCAAATAGAGCCTCAGGAATCATAGACATGTATCAAGATAATACGAAACAACTTATGGAAGTCAAGGACATTAGTCATTGTAGAGTCTTTAAGAATAGGAACTTTTACATATCAACTACTATCCAACGTATAAAAGACTCGAGGGGCAATAGCTCAATTACCTTAAAAGTTCTAACATCAAGAAGTGAATAAGAATCATGAATCACATTCGGAACTTATGAATAGAGTTACCCCAAAGCTCATATCATTTCATACTTACATCTAGGACATGCCAAAAGAAAGAAAGGATAGGCTTTACATACCTTTAGCGTTTACTTGCGACACAACACGTATACGCTACCTAATAGTGTCTCAACCTATATTAAGACGTCAAGAACTACGATTAAACTACGAAGAGATTCAAAACGTATCCTAACGTTAATAATTCCTTTCTAGATAATTAGACGACGTTTCGCTTATATTCAAACCAACCACATACAACCAAGCCAACATCACTAATCATACATTCAAGTATCAACCCGAGACTATTCAAACATGACTTGAGAACACTCCGGACAGCCCGTACAACACTCCAAAACAGCCCAACCAACACACAATAGAACATACAATCTTCCAAGCTCAACAAGAACAACAACAACACATTCTTTTCTTCCAAATTCATGAACTATACCAACAACCACACGTTAACAACATCATTCACATAAATACAAGAAACTATATTAACATCATATTAGCTTCTACAACAGCCCACAAACAATTACAACTCCAACTTGAACCATTAAACCTTCATTCTCATCATAAAATCCACAACAACAACAACCAAAAATACTAAGTAAAATTAGTTCATCATTCCTACACAAAACAGCCCCTACACGGCCTCAACACCAACATACATAATTCCATGAATTTCATTCATTTCCACAAACTACAACACGTTCAAACCACCCTTAATACATGTAAAAGAAGATTAAACCTTACCTTTAACACTTGACTTCTCAACTTGGCTAGAATTTGTGAATTGAAATAATAATTGTTCTTGCTACTCCAATGACTACTCCACGTTGCTATGCACCTTCCAAAGGGTTGAAATACTTGAAGAAAATCAAATTTTGATCAATACACAAAGCTTCAATCTCGACCAGCCATGGCCGAGAGCTTCTCTCTCCCTCTCTAAGGTTTTCTTAAGTTTGAAGATGAAGAATGACTTCCTTAGTCATCAACTGACTATTTATATGATGCCTATGTGTTGGACACATGTCCCACTCATGGCTTGAGCCAATCAAATTTGGCCATGCCATGGGTGGGACCCACACGGCCACTTATGGCTTAATTAGTGACTAATTAAACTTTTAATCCCACTTAATAATCTAATCATGGTTAATGAATCCCTAATCTCCACTAATATTTCTATACCAAATAAAATTTATAAGCAACTTGTGCATTAAAACAAAATCGAAGGTTAAAAGTCTCTACCTCGTATCCCAACATTGTCTTGTCCTTAACTTGTCGCGATTAGTTTAAAATATCCCAATGTACAAAAATACGGGATATAACACAAGGTTCCTTCATCTCCCCCTTGTTCGAAAGCCGTCGTCTTATGCTTGTGAATCCCCTCCTTCAGCTGCAACATGTAGGGATCTTTATACTGCATCTCTTTAACTTTAATGACTAAGGAGAAAAGGGCTCTATTATGAACAACCACACCGCCATCCTCGGAGTCCAATAGTCGAACCCTAAGACTGGCTAAATGGTGAACTTCCTTGGTCAAAATTTTCTTATCTGCATCAACATGAGCTAAACTTCCCATGGAACGCCGACTGAGAGCTTTGGCTACAACATTCACCTTCCCTGGATGATAGAGAATATCCACGTCATAGTCTTTAAGCAATTCGAGCCATTTTCTCTACCTAAGATTCAACTCTCTTTGCTTGAAAATATACTGCAGGCTTTTATGATCTGTGAAAATATCAACATACACTCCATACAAATAATGACGCCATATCTTAAGTGCAGAAACTACAGCTGCCAACTCTAGGTCATGAGTTGGATAATTCTTCTCGTGAACCTTGAGCTGACGAGATGCATAAGCCACAACCTTACCGTGTTGCATTAAGATACATCCGAGACCCGCTCCCAAAGCATCATAATAGACTACGAACCCCTCGGTCCCTTCCGGCAAAGTCAAAACCGGAGCTGAAGTCAATCTTGTTTTCAACTCCTCGAAACTGCACACACAAGCATCTGACCACTAAAATTTAGACTTCTTCTGAGTCAATCTAGTCAACGGAGCTGAGATGGAGGAAAATCCCTCTACGAAACGCCTGTAGTAACCAGCCAAACCCAAGAAACTAAGAATATCTGAAACAGAGATAGGTCTGGGCCAACTCTTGACAATCTCAATCTTAGTGTTATCAACCCAAATACCCTCTCCGGAAATAACATGGACTAAGAATGCCACGGAATTGAGCCAAAATTCACACTTGGAAAATTTTGCGAATAGCTCACGGTTCTTAAGCGTCTACAATATTACTCTGAGGTGTTGAGCATGATCTGACTCGCTGCGGGAGTATACTAACATATCGTCGATGAAGACGATCACGAAGAGATCGAGATATGGCTTAAACATTTTGTTCATAAGATCCATGAAGGCTGCTGGCGCATTCGTCAACCCGAAAGACATGACACAAAACTCATAATGCCCATATCTGGTCCTGAAAGCTGTCTTAGGAATATCTTTTTCCTTGACCTTAAGCTGATGGTAGCCCGATCTGAGGTCTATCTTAGAATAAAACTGGGCACCCTGAAGTTGGTCAAATAAGTCATCTATTCTAGGAAGAGGATATCTATTCTTGATAGTGACTTTATTGAGCTAGCGATAGTCTATACACATACGCATGGAACCATCTTTCTTTCGTACAAATAGAACTGGTACGCCCCATGGAGAAACACTGGGCGGATGAATCCCTTATATAGGAGGTCTTTTAACTGAGCCTTAAGTTCTTTGAGCTCTCTTTGGAGCCATTCTATATGGCGGAATAGAAATACGCTTAGTGCAGGGAGTAGATCAATTCCGAACTCTATTTCCCTATCAGGAGGGATTCCTGGAAGGTCCTCTGGAAAGACTTTTGAAAACTCGCGACTCGGGAACCGGACCGAAGAGTCGAGGTGCAGGCATCGTATCCCTAACCCGGACTAGATGATAGATATAGCCCTTAGAAATCATTTTTCGGGCTTTCAGATAAGAGATAAACTTACCTCTGGGTGCTTTCTTGAATCACCGAGACCAAACTAAGGGCCGGCTCGTTTGGGAATTTAAATTTGACTGTTTTGGTCCGACAACAAACTGACGCATAACAAGAATATAGCCAATCCATCCCCATGATCACATCAAATTCTACCATTTCTAACTCATGAAGGTCTGTTGTTGTCAACTTATAGTACACTCTCACTGGACAACCCCTATACATATATCTGGCTAGAATTGCCTCACCAACAGGATTAGACACTTCAAAAGGTTTGGACAATGGTTCTGGTTTGACTCCAAACTTTTTAGCAATAAAAGGGGTAACATAAGAAAGAGTGGATCCTGGGTCCATAAGTGCAAAAACATCGTAACTGAAAATGGTGATAGTACCTGTGATAACATCGGTACGACCCTCAGCATCCTGTCGAGCACCTAAAGCATACAAGTGATTTGGACCTCCACTTGCATTCCCTGATATCGCTGGGGCTATACCTGACTGATCCTGAGTGTTTTTGTTTGCAACCGAATTAGTGGACTCAGCTATGGTCCCACCTGTACCCTGCTTAGCAAATGGACAATCTCTCAAAAAGTGACCCGACTGACCACATCCAAAGCAACCATCCATGCCCAAACGACATGTCCCTGAATGTCTCTTCCCACAAGTATTACAAAGCGGTGGAAGCCATGGATCGCTCAAAATTCCTTTAGATTGTGAGCTGTCGCTCAAAAGCTCCTCTCTTCTCTCTCGAACTTAGGAGCCGGAGGCCGATGAAGCGATGGGTCCGGATGACGTTGTTGAAGAATTTTCGTTCTTTCCACTATTCGCTAAACCGCCGGTTGACTTAACCCTCTTGTTAAACTTTTTGTCTTTCTCTTTCCTGCGCCTTCCTCCTCCCCGAGCCTTGTTTCATTTCCTTGCACAAATGCCAATATCTTGGCGATAGTCATAGCTACGTCAGGCCGGGCCGCAATATTCGCCCATCATATAAGTGAGAATCAAGACCGGTGACAAACCTCTTTACTCGGCCTCGTGTTAGGAACAAGCTCGGTAGCATATTTTTCCGGACTCATAAACTCCAAGTAGTAATCACGAACGATCCTCCCGTTCGTTTGAGCTTCAAGAAGCCCGCTCGGCTACGGCTTCTCGGACCTCAATAGGCATAAAATGGTCCAGAAAGACCTCTACGAACTCATCCCATGTGGCATCAGAAGCATCATTACCTCGAGATAATTCCCAAGTCTCGTACCAGGCATTTGCTACTCCTTGCAGTTGGTGAGCTCCAAACGTAGTTGCTTCTGTCTCCGTCACAGTCATCATTCTATAAATCTTCTGAAAACCATCAATGAAATCTTGAGGGTCCTCTTCCTTCTTTGTCCCTGAGAAGACTGGGGGCTTCATTCTCAAGAACTCTTTAGACCTAGAGGATTCTCTATGATTTCGAGTTGACCCCGCTTCCCCGACGCCGGGCACGAGCGGCTACTAGCGTGTGTGCATTGCAATAGCACTCCCAACATCCACATTAGTTGTTCCAGTCTGAGGAGTCGGAATCTCTGTCGGAGCTGGAGCAGTAGGAGTAGTCTCTGGCGTAAGCGTCTGATCAGAGTTGGCTCGGATAGCCTCACAACGAGCAGCGCTGGAAGCTGCCCTTAAATTGTTGGTAGTATTTCTCTTTGGAGCCATAATCGTCTGAAATTACGTAAACGCAAGAATTAGGAAGACATCCTGAAGTTATAGCTCTAGTTGCACGATCAAGAATACAAAGAAGTGAGACTTCCTTAACATGTCCTGGTGGTCAGCCGTTTATATGCATGCAGCCGTTATATATATAAAGGAGACCCCACTGGACACGATTTCATAGACTCCCTACGACACTTAACTAACTTGGCTGCTCTGATACCAAGCTTTGTCACGCCCCGAACCATGGCCTGGTCGGGACATGGCACTCGGTGACTAACTGTCTATGACCGAGCAAACCCATGGCTGTTGAGTCTAATAGTTGTATCATGAAAGCATGCAAGATATAAAATGAACCAAGAGAATACTCAACTCAAATATAATAGAGGATGCGGAACTAAATATTGTAAGGCAAAACCAACATAACTGACTAAAGACTTTGTCTATGAAACCTTTATGATCAAAATACTGTAAGAATAACTAGGTCAGGACAAGACCCTGACATGCCTCAAATAATAGTGAACTAACTAATACTCGAAATCTGGAAATAGACGGGAAGCCTTGAATGAGAAGGGCTCACCAACCAGCTGATGTACTCAAAGTCTTTGGGAAGCTAGCCTTATATCCTCGAAAGTCGGACTACGCGTGAAGTGCGAGCCCGTACATAAAGACGTTAGTACATTTGAATTGTACAAGTATAATAAGAACCTGAAGCAATGATAAGGGATACATGAATAATAAAGCGTAATGAAACTGAATACTCATATCATGAGCTGATCTGTATAGGAACCACCTGTGCAATATCATGTAACTATGGCCTCAGGCTCAATAAATAATGATATCTCAAAGCTATGGCCTCAGGCCCAAAATAATTACATATGCATATGAATCATAACTATGGCCTTAGGCCCAATCAAACATGAAGCAACAGGTGTAAACTGACTACTAGCTCTGTAACTTGACTAATGACTTAGACTGCATTCTGAGACTCGTAGATTGAATTACAAGCCTTTTAGATTAAGCTAGGGTCCATAGCATGCATAACAATTATGAACATAATCAGAAAACTGCGCTCTAACCCTAGGTTATGAAAAATCAAGAACTAGGGCAAAATCATGAACTTGCTGGATTTCTGAGAATTATGATTATTGAGGTATAAGGATGATTAAACAATGTTCCTCATGTGGATAGTATGCTTAACATACCTAGAATTGCTCCCAAACTTGAATAATAATCTGGTCTTGGAAAAAGAGTTCCAAGGTTTTGCTCTTTATGCTCTTTGATTAGGTTTTCTTGAAAACCCTATGTTAAGAACATGGTTTCATGATTAGATTAAGAGCATATATGATAGAATTGATTTGGAAGAGCTTAGAATGACTTACCTTGTTGTTTTGGATTGTTGTGAGAAGGACACTTCGTTTCTAGGGCTTGGAATTATGAAAAACGAAATAACTAACTACAGGCTGGTATTTATAGGTTCTGGTGCGGGTTGGGAAATACGGTCCGTAAACCGATTTACAGTCCGTAAACCTGGACCGTATTTCAACATACTTCAAACAACATCATTGTTTTATGTTTCCTTCTTAAATACGATCACACTTTATGGGCCGTATTTCAAAATACGGTCCGTATTTAACAACATAAAATTTCACATGCCAAATTCCAGAATTCACAGTGATTTTGGGTGTCACTTTACGACTTGAAATACGGCTGTATATTGATTTACGGTCGCAACGTGCAGGCGTAAATCCCCATCGACAAATTTGAAGAGAAAATTTCAATTCTCACATTCTTTATTTGGTTTTCTAAGTCTGGAATCACGGTCAAAGCTTAAGTTAAAGGTCTGAGGTGTTACACTAACTTAACTGTAGTCAATTATAATTCCTCAAAAGTCAAGTAACTAAACTTAGAGCTATAATCTTTTTTTTTTTTTTTTTTTTTTTGCGCTTCCAGAGAACCACAGGGAGCAGATTATTATGCTCCCTTTACTTGATTTACAAGATGGGATTTTTTCTTCTATATGTTGCCATATTTGCTAGCTTATTGTTACTAAACATTGCTCTAAAAGAAATTCAGTTCAAAATTCTAATGAGTTTCCCACACCTTTAAGTATGCTAGCTGATCCTAACTACTAAGTAGTTGCATGATTTTTTTATATTCTCTTCTTTCAGTTTGCTATCCTATTACAAAATATAAAGAAGTAAAAACGATAAATATGCAATTAATCCTATTCATGTTATGTCACGTCTAAGTGTTTCTGTTTTGTTTATGTGAATAAGGGTGTTTATCAGGATTTATTCTTCAGCATTCTCACTAGAATTTTATTAGATAATTTTTTTCGCTGCCCTATCCTAGAACTTATTGTTTACTGATATAAACTGTCCTATATGTGATTATTTTTCTTCAAGTGAGGTTCTTCAACAACTTATATCAGGAACCAGTTTAGTCACTCAATAGTATACAATATATAGAATCTATGTTAATTATTCGAATTAGTTTATTCGTGGAGCTTGGGTTATGAGCTTATGTTGTGATTTTTTTATTTTTTTTTTGAATTGATCTAATAAATGTGTTGTAATGATACTGAGTTAGAAAATATACTGTTAGATGAAAGTTGTAGACCATGTCTAAAAATATGCGACTTTTGCTATTCTAAGGCAATGAACCAGTGTTTTCGTGCACCCATGAGATTCCTTTTGTATAGATGATGTCACGACCCACCCCTCTATATATATATATATATATATATATATATGTCATCAACTGTGCCCATGTACACAAGCCGACAATGCTATCTAAAAGATATAACGAAATATGGACCGAGAAGGTTGTTGACACCTACTTTTTGACCTCCCGTAATTTATTTAAATTACTCAGGGTCCTTGGATGATGAATAAAATGAGTCAGGCCTCTTAAAAGAATTAAATAATTTTTATAAAATTATTCAGGTTAATATTTTACTTCTTTAAATTGACAAAGAGATTTTCATGACATTATAAATTATTTAGAAATTAATTGATGCATTTTATGACATTTATGAAATATTTGTTAAAATTAATTAAGAGCAAAACAATTTTGAATAATTATTTCTTTAATTGTTAAATTATGTAAAAGGTCAAATTGACAAATGATTTATTCCCTTTAATCCATGGAATTAGAGTAATTAAAGGAATTTACCATTTTACCCCCTAATCTCTAATTTTGTGTGTTTGCATAATTGGTTGAAATTAATAAATTGTTTCAGGGCTTAATTAGATTGACTAATCAATTAGAGGGTCATTATTACAAATTGGTTTTAATTACTAATTGTTTACATTACGCCCACAATTAGTTAACATAGGGTCATAATTGGAACGCTCATTTGATTTTTAAACTTACCAAGGCTATATTTGCAAATTCTGTCTAGTTACATAATTGGTCGTGTTTTAAAATTAATTAAAAATGCTAATCATGTCCTAATTTCTATAATGTGATCAATAATCAATACTTTAGCATTTTTAGTCTACCCATCTTGCCATTCGTATGCGTATATACACATAATATACGCAAATATATGCATATGTTATATGCAAATTAAGGCCCCATCCCTTTCCTTTTATTTTGGACCGGGTCCAGCCCAACAAATTGGATCGATCCGGCCCAGCGAAGTCATCAGACATAAGGGTATACCCCTTTCATTTCCTCATTTTACACCAAAGACACTCATATACCCTTCTCTCTCCTCTCCTTTCCTCGTCCACGCAAACCCTAGACGCCACCTAGGGTTCATTTTCTCTTTCTTGCCCAAAAATGGCTAAGGGTCAGATTTCGCAGAGCTCTAACAGTCCTGGTACGACTAAAAGCATGAAACAATCAATGCTCAATATTATTTTCACTCGAATTCCATCCAAACACGGTGGTAATCATCCCTTTTTTTGCTTTTCCTTTTATTTCTTGAATCAAACATACGATTTTACATCTTTTGTTGTTTAATTGCACTGTACGAACTCGTTTCTTATTGGTTCATAAGGGTATGGTTTGGATCAACACAAAATCAGGCAGATCTGACCGTATACACTCTTCTGTGGTAGGATCTGATCATTAAATTCATAGTCTCACGTTTTTGCATTGTAGCGGGTCGTATTTTTTCCGATTCATATTTGCACTTGCCTCATTTAAAAAAGGAAAGTGTCCCTGGAAAGTACAGTTGTCAATCGTACCGGGCAAAAGGAAAAAATAAACTTCTACGTGGATGGTGCTCTAAATGGACATTGTTTTAGAGTCGTCACCTAGCTTATAGGTAAGTTAGGAAAACCAGTTCGAAAGGGTTCATTTAAAACGGTTAAATTTTAAAAGAAACCAATCTATACCAAAGTTTGGGTAAGGTTTTAGGTGATCCCCGGGGGAAGGTGTTAGGCACCCCGGTATTAAGGATCCGTAAAATACGGTTGACCTACAGGTTCTAATAGTATGCCTTGTGAATATAAATTATTTTTTGATAAAAACTGCTTTTGTTTTAGATTCCCGTAATAAAAGGTTAGTCATTCGTGCAAAATACAACACTTTCAAGAAACAAAAGTGGTAAAGTTTTGCCCAAAATTGGGCATTTTGGGTTTCAGACTAGAACACCTAGGTTAAAACCCGAAGGCGTTAACCTAAGTAGAACACTACGTAAGCCTACCCGAGTTTTTAAAAGATCTTTTAGTTTAAGTTAAGTTTTAAGAAAATAATTTTTTGGCATACTGTTATTAACCATATTTTAACCGCATTTTATGCTTCTTCTTTTTTTTTTTTTAAAGATTTTTAGCCAATTTTAGTCCAAAATAGTCCAAGTTACTAAAAATAGTCAAAACAGTCTATAAAGTCTTTAAAGCAGTCCGCATAGTCCATAGGTTCATATCAGTCCACAGGTTTAAAAAATGTTCAAATCAGTCCCATAATTTATGAAATTGATCATTTTTAGTCCAAATTATACTAAATCAATCCGTTTGAAGTCACAAGTTATATTAAAGTTTCCAAAATCAGTTTTGTATAGTTTTAAAATCAAGTTTAGGCGACTTTAAATGTGGGATAACCTTAGGGTTCCAATGTATAAATAAATACACAAGTATAGAATTTAAATGCACAAATAAAGAGATAAGGATATTGGGCCGACCAAGCCCAAATAGAAATAAATATGTAGAGGGTATCCTTAAGGCCCAAAATTGCGTATGCTCCATGCTATGCTCCAAGAGAAAGGTTGACTAGATCTAGATACGTTGGTGGGTCCCAAATTGGATGGACAAGGATACAAACAGGTACACATAACATTAGAATACATCTGCAAATTAAACTCGAATAACCAAATTAAAACCTACAATTATTACAAAGCCCAAAAAATGAATTACAATGCTATTGATCCAAGCCCACAATTATTATACTAAAAAATAGCGAGTAATTTATGCAAAAGCCCATCAGTGGCCAAATATAACAATTATCAGATTGCCAAAACTAAGTACAAGCCTAGAATTGTGGCCCAAACTTATCTTCTCCTTAAAATTTTCTAAATATCTAATTATGATATACGCGATATACTACTGATATACTACTTGGTTTTCTTCTTAAATTTCTAAGTGTCAAGACTCTAGTATACACGATATACTACCAGTATATTACTAAAATATGAAGAGCAAAACCATTTAAAGGGTATACCCTCTATATACACTTGATATACACCTACACATTCAATTAACCTTAACTCCAAACACCATATTCAAGTCATGTACAGGCAATAAATTTGAGTTTTTGGCTACTGATCAGAGTTTAAACAATCAAGCACAGACGTAAGGCTAATTATCATAGAACCAAAAATGCCATAGAGTAATGCATCAAATACAAGGTGGAGAAAACACGCAGCTTTAGTAATGCAAGGATAACCAAGGCTAGGCACAACAAGTGTTTGAGACTCAAAAGATAGCAGTGGCACAATTAGGAAGAGCATGACAGGTTTAACATGAATGTAGGATCAAACTGAATCTAACTAGGGTGTAATGGATTAGTCAAGACAAGATCAACAAGTCCTTAAGAGGGTGAAGCTAACATAGATGCAAACATAGTTCAAATTGCAGTCATAGCAAATCACAAATGGTAGGAGACTCATATGAGAGCAATTACAGATCCAAAGAGTCTTCAACTGTGGCCAAATGGGTTCATGATACTGTCCTAGGCTCAAAATACCATACTAAACATGTCATGATCACAAGCAAGCTAGCAAAGATGGGAAATCAAGTAGATGGGCCACAAAAATTCACAAGTCAGCTACAAAGGCAGGTACAAGTAAGCAAGTACTACATTTGTTCTTGTAAAGGTAGTTTTGATTCCAATTTCAGCATGGCATTGAGTGTTAAAGTTCAGAACCAAACACAGCATAATCAAAAAGGGCATGGCACACCTTTTAGATGATAAAACAAGTAGTGATAGTGGAAAGGCAAGGAAGTGAAGCAGTACAAGATTGAGGTAAAGGAAACAGAAACCAGGCCAGGTTAAGGTAAGTTAACACAAACCAAGAATGTTCAGTTTTGTAAGGTTTTCACAGATTTTGAAATGACGCTTCAAATCTCAAATTGTTTTCAATATCTTATTAAACTAGTGAAAGCAATTGACAATTACACATAGTCTAAGCATTTACATAGATTTCAAATAGTTTCAAGTGTATATCTAGCAAGATAAAGTCAGTAATTCCAAATGGTAGACTATATCTAAATAACCATGGAAGAGTTATATTCAAAACATAGCAATTTCCATCAAGGAGAAAAGGACAGAATTTTACAGTTTCCTATTAGTTTTCCTAATTAGTCTAGTATATCAATTCAAACAAGATTCAAAGAAGGTTCTAGGCAGTACTATAGAGGTTTTAAGGTGGGATCACATACTAAATAGAACTGAGAAGCTTCCAAGTTAAACAACCAAACAAATGCAGTTTCATTTTTTCTAAAATATTCACAACTTTCCTTTTCAAACTCTTATAATCTTTGCCAGGAGAAGAAAAGGTTTCTAGTCTTATACTTAGCACCATTTCAATCATTTTTAGACAAGTTTCCAGACTCCAAATGTCACAAAACATTCAACAAGGAAGAAGCAAGGCAAATAAACACACAAATGGTCCATACAGTTCACACACATAGCCTCTTCTTCCTTTCAAATCAGTTTTAAGTCTTCAAATCCAAAGGCAATACATTCTTGAGCTAACAGAAATGCTTCATCGTTTTATGTAAAGAGAATCCAAGTAAAAGAAAAGGCTGAACTACAATCCCCTTAACACTACATGTTATGCCAAAAACTTTTCTTGTCAAGAACCAGTTTTACAGACTAAGCTTTAATACTCTTAAAAGGATTCCATCTAGGTGTAGGGTCAAAACAAGCAATTAGGTGCCCAAGAACACATACTCTCACATAAGAGGTTTGAAATTCTAGTTTTCACAGTTTTGATAGCCTATTAAGCCAAGTAGACTTAATGATCAATGATAGACAAAAAAAGATTCACAGTTTTAACTTCAAATAACTAATGCTTCAGGTTATACTTCAACACTTAGCAAGAATCATAAAGAAACAGTTTTGATGCAGGAGTTAGTTTTCTTGATCTTAACTCTTCAATTTTTGAAAAAAAAGTGAACAAATGCAAGCTAACATAGCCTTCAACCATAATTCACTACTCTCAAGTCAAACAAGTTCATTTTTTCTTAAAATTTTAGTCTTAAAAGCCTTATTTATCAAACAGCAAGCTCAATTTCTTCCTAAATTGCCAAATGATTTCAAGACAGTGTCAGGTTACAAGCATGGGTAAGTTACAATACACAGGGGTGTTCCAAACCAGGTGGCTTACAAATGATCCCAAACAGTACCTTAATAAGTTAACATGAAGCATAGTCTAATCTAGGAACAGTTTTTAAGGCAAGATTTTCATTAAGGTCACACAGCTAGGATAATTTCTACCAGAAAATGCACTAGTTCACAGAAATCTAAGAAGGAAATCATAAAGGGTACAGGGTAACTAGCCTAGGGTCATGAAGGTGCACAGAGATGGACACAGTCAAGACTACACAAGACAAGATAGACAATGCACACTTTGAAACTATTTTTCGAAACCAAGAAAGGCAAACTGAAATTCAGTAGGAGTAGCACACAGTTCAAATCTTTCCTTTTCTACTTAAAGGCACCTGTATATTCCATTTCCCAGAATAAACTTGGGTATTTCAAAAATCTGTAATCAACTAGATGACTTTAGAAGAAGTTAAGCTATAGAACAAACTGTTTTTTCACAAATTGTGGCACACAAAAGGTAAGAAAAACAACTTATGTAGCTATCAAGCACTATATTCAACCTAGACCCTAAGTTGAACCTCAACTTTTATCTTTTGAAGACAACAACTCAAATTTTCCATTTTTTATAACTTAAATGACTTCAAACAAAACAAATATTTTGAACAGAGGGCATTTTTGTCCTAGTTTGTTACTTAAGCTTTCAAAATTTCCAAACAAGAACACACATAAAACTGCATAGACTTATAGGAATATAGTCTAGCAAAAAAGCTTTCAATTTTTAGACTGAGTCAATTTCAGGATCTCAAAAATTCCACAACCCACACATAAGATAAACTTATACTCCTATTAAATTACTAGGCAAAGTTAAGAATCATCAAAGGTATCTAACTTTCATTTTAGACTCTAACCTACACCTATATAGTTTTGAAATCTCAAAATCTCTAAACTACATTCTAAAAACTTGTACCTCTTTAAAAATCATTTTTTGACAAGACTAGAAACTTTACAAATTACAATCAAGCTTAAGGTCTTATAACTTCACCAAGTATCAAGTTTTAATAGTTTTAGTAGTTAAAAAGAATTGCAAGCTCTGTTTTTTATACTCAGAACCACACAGAACATCCTATTTTCCACAAACTTCATTTGAATTTTAACACAGGATTCCATAGTCTATTTTTCTGAGGTATCTTGTTTATTTAATCTAGTTTAAACATCTTAAGAAAAACAAATCATTCCATAATGACTCTACCTACTAAAGCAGATCCATATTCAATCAATCAAGGAAGAAAGAAATCATCTTTTCAATATTCAGAATTAAAGCTGATTCTAGAAGTGCATGTCTAGACTTAGAAAGCAATTCTAGTTCTAAGAATATCAAATCAAAGCTAAGAAGTCCTGAAGTTATAGACTAAGAGCCCGTTTGGATTGGCTTATAGCTTAAAAATTTGCTTTTAACTTATAGTGAAAAAAAAATAAGTTGGGGTAGTCCAACTTATTTTTTTTTGGCTTATAAGTCGTTTTCGACTTATAAGTCGCTTTTAGATAAACTAAGTTAAATGGGTCCAATTATTTTTTTGAGCTTATTTTAAGCACAAAATGACTTTAAGCCGGACCAAACACTCAAAAAAAGTTTGAAAACAAATTTTTATAAGCCAACTTATAAGCCAATCCAAACGGGCTCTAAGGCAAATTTGAAAACAAGTCAAATGTTCTTATCAAAACCATTATAAATAACTACTTGAACCAAAATCATCAGCATTACTAACTTAAAAAACCAAATTTCCATCCTAAACTGCCTTCTTTTCTCATTTTTTACTAAAAACAACTAAATTTGAACATCATTTAACATTGTTCAATCTTAACTTATCTTCATCCTTGAATCAAAAGTAAAATACATAACCATCCATTTTAAGCAAGCAAACTGTATCAGATTTAGATTAGGATCATTTTAACTAACAAATAGGATAAGTAAACATAGATAACTATTATAGAAGATGAAAAACTAGGATTGAAATGTGATAGTACCTTTTGTTTGGGCAACCTAAAGATCAAAGGAAGATTGAATCACACTTTAAGCAATGAAACCCTTCACTAATCCTCAAATTACCTTTCTTTTATATTTTTCTTTTATATCTCTATATATTGTATTTTTATATATATCTATAAACTGTATAGTAGATGAAACATAGTTTTTTTTAGGGAGTAAAAATCTGGCCCTCTACTTTGTTCACAAACTTGCTATTTATAGCACCAAATCTATAGGAATCCTAAGACGAAATAGAAAGACACCTGGCCCCAATTTTTCCCTCCAAATTCCCCAAGATTCGTACCCTATCCCTATGTCAAAATAAAATCAGATAGGACAAAATGAAAAACTAACAAACTTGTACCCTAAAATCCAATAAAATTCACAAAAATCAGATAAATACAAGGAATAGTACACTTGCCAGCATAAAACATCTCATGGTACAATTCCAATGGTGCAATTGTACCAATGGGATAAAATCCCCAAATTCGAACCCACCCGTCGGTAATTCGTGGAAATCATCCTAGGTTTTCCCACATAAGTGCATGTGGTGCACAAGATGGCTGGTGATTCAAGGTCCCGCCCATGGCAACCATCATGCGTGGCTAAACCCGAGCAACATCCACAAAACACGGCTCAAATGATGTAAATAACTAAAATTAAATGAAAAAAACCTGGTAATCACAAGAACACATGAGAGGACATAAAGGCCCTCTTAATTTGGGTCAAAATGACCAAAAACTCACCGTGAAATGCCACCAGAGGCGGTCAAACCCTAGCCCTAAAAGTCACCTGAAAGAGAGAGGGGGCAGTCAGGGGGAAAGGAAATGACCCGTTTGGTCATTATAGTCTCTTCGGCATTTTCACCCGTTCCCGAGCATTAATTAGCTCACTTTTGACCCGAGAGAATCATTGACACACTTCCCGAGGTGTCTAGACCGGATGCGGGCAACTTTTGAGAAATGTAGGCTTAAAGTGAAAAATGTTTGACCCGAAATTGACTTTTGGGCAAAGGAACCTTTTTTGGAATTTCGTCGATTCCGAGAGGTTCGGATGGTTGTTTAGAACTTGTATGTGTATTTGGTTCGGTTCCCAATGCATTCGGATGCATTTCGGGACTTGGGATGGAAAATTAAAATTAAGGCATCGGAGGTTGACTCGGGTAACGAGACCTCCGTTGGGAATTCTGAGGCCACGGGCGCGTTTGTAGCGTGTTTTTATGTGTGTGTATGTATATGGTATGTGAACAGATGGCCTCAAAAATTAGTCGAAAAATCAGATCGAATTATGAGACTTTGGGGAGATTTCTGGTGTCTGATGCCCGCTTTGGCGGCACCAGCACCGCGGCAGCGGCACCGCTGGAGCAGTAGCCCTGTCGCTGAAGCGTGTCCTTTGGTCATTACCGCTGAAGCGGTCAAGTGACCACTGAAGCGGTGCCGTTGGGGCGGTCCCAGTGCCGCTAAAGTGGGTGACGGACAGTTAATAATATTAACGAAGCGTTAAAAAGCCCTAGACCTTCATTTTGTCCTATTTCGATATTTGAGCTTGAAAAACTGCTCTTAAGGATATTTGGAGGAAAAACTTAGAGGTAATTCCTACTCATTTCTTCCTTTAACCCATTATCATGGTAGATTCCCCTATTCCCTTAATAAACCCTTGGTGATATAAGTTGAAAGAGGGTTTGGAAGAACATTATTCCTAAGATTATTAATGATAAAATTGGTGATGTTTATGTTAGATATTGACTAATCTAAGCTTGTTAAGCATAGATCTTCCACTTTTAGCATTGAATTTTGGGATTGAACATTTAGGGTTTATACCTAATTTGGGGGTTTTGCTTGAAATTAGAAATTAGGCTAATCCTTGGGCTAAATCAACAATTGGTGGTTGGGTTATGATTACCTAGTACTTAGTTTGGTATTTTTCCCCTGAATTTCCTGTTTTGCCCTTATGGGCCCGTTTCCCCAATTTCTAAGGTTAAAATCGACCGAAATGAAATAGTAGCAATATTAGTATCATTCTTCATGATTTCTAATATAGAATTCAGTTATGCTTAGACTACTTTGGTTCTAAGCTTCAGCGGAAGGGCAAGGCAAAGTAGTGGTACATTGGTGTTGCGCTTCGACCATCCAGATAGGTTATGGCTTACCTTGGTGAGACTTCGTATAGCGAAGCACATATTTAGATTATAATGTCAAAGACAGCATGTGAACCTTCGGGTATGAATTCGGGTTGGATATTGCCTTAGGTTGGGCCCTGTTGTGTGTTAGGACTAGCCACCCTGTTATGTGTGCTTTGATTGTTCCATTTAGATGGTTTGATGCCATGAGTAGTTGATAGATATTGGAATCTGTGTTATTGTCTTGATTGAGATAGAATTGACATACCCGTTGTTGGTAGTTGTACTTGGATATGTTGTTGGCGTACCCACCATTGGCACTTGTGATATTGATATATTGTTGGCATACCACTGTTGGCATTATGATATGATACATTGTTGGCCTACCCCATTGCCGGCACTTGTGATATTGGGTTCTATTGTTGATGTTGATATACGCATTGTTGTTACACCTCAAAAATTTTCGCGTCATGTGCGTTGTGAGTAAACTAACGTAAGCTCGGAGAGGTCATGGAACCCTTATAAGGTTAATTAATACTCTTAACAAGTGTTAAGCATGCGTCTAAAGGTTCCAGGATCAAGCAAATCGAAGAAAATAAGTTTGTCGAAAATTTGAAAAAAAGTTGACAGAATTTTAGGTCAACTTTGGAGGGGTATATCTCTTAGTATATTAGGAGTTTTAAGGCGTTTCAAAAGCCTCAAATGAAGTTCGTAGAGTCTAGTTTCTAACGCAACAAATCTCTCGTCGATACGACATCGGAGCCGAGAATTATAGACGTTAGAAGTTAGGCTAACAGAGCAGAAATGCACGCTACAGTAACTGACGTGCTACAGTAACTGCTACAGTGCCCGAACCGACTTTATCCAACTATAAAAGGGTCAAAACCCCATTTTTTTCACCAAAAATCAGATCCAAAGGCTCAGCAACATATAGTGTCATTTTGGTCATAAAAAGTTGAGGGTTTTGAGTGACTTTAACTAATCAAGGCTCCGGTGGTGCATAGTTGTGACTATAGCATCGTGTTGCGGTGGAATTTGGCGTGGATTCAAGGAGAACATCGGTGATATCATCGTTTTAGTAAGAATAAGGTATGAATCTCTCCTTATTAATGTTGTCTTAGGTTTATTTACGGAAATAAAGTGATTAAGTGATGGTATAGTAGATTAGTTGGTGGAAATCGGATAAAAATCATATGAGATGTCTTATAGAGTATCTTGATATTGATGATGATATGGTTGATGCTAGTATTGTTGTTGTTGTTGTTGGTTGTTGGTATTGTGATTTCGGGCTAGAGATATAAATAGAGGAGATACTGCCGAAATTTTGGCAGACTCTAGAAAGAATTAGTTTGAAGGCTTAAGACGAGCCTGTGAAGATGAGTCTAACAATAGTATAAATCTTCTTGATTGTAGACTTGCGAGTCCGGGAAGTAGAAGTTGGACGAATAGATACGCTTTAAGGTATGTAAGGTTTTTCCTTTCTTTCATTTTGGCATGATCCTATGATATGAACGAACAAACGAGTAAGCGAGATTCCATATTACTCTACTCTTAGAAGTACTAGGAGTACTTGTCTTTGATGTTCATACGTTCACGAGTTTTGAGATTTCATGTTTTAATGATGTTAGCTCAGTAAATGCTCATCAGAGGTAGAATGACATCATATTATTCAGAGAGTCATATTATTTTATTTTACTTGTGCAGTGCACTTATTTTCATTTCTCATATATGTATATATATATATATATATATAAGGCACAGTTGACAGGGGGAGAAGGTGTGGCCTATGTTGTGATATTTATGTATATGTAAAAGGCACAGTTGACAGGGGTGAAGTTGTGGCCTTTGTTGATATATCTATAAAACTCATCGGAAAGGGGGTGAAGATGTGACCTATGTTGTGGCGTTCCTATTCATTTTTATGTATATATATGATATGGTTTTTTAAAGAAAGCATGCATACTGTACGCCCTCAGAGGCATTTCAGATTTACAGAGTCATACAGACAGTTTCAGATATACAGATTGATTTTCATGTTCAGACGATTTTCATGATTTTATGTGCATATTGTTCCTATGCTTTACATACTAGGTACATTATCTGTACTGACTCCCTTATTGCTCGGGGGGCTGTGCTCATGCCCGCAGGTACAGATAGACGGTCCAGCTCAGTAGGACCTCCCTCCAGCTACAGTCAGCGCGCTTCACTTGATCTGGAGTTGCAGTTTATTTTTGGTATGCCATTTTGTGATATTTATGCACGTATGGGTTCAGCGGGGTCCTGCCCGTCCTTTCTACAGTTGATGCTCCAGTAAAGGCCTGTAGACAGTTAAGTACATTTAGACTTGATGTCGCCTTGTCGGCTTCTGCTCTTTTATTGTACAGTATGTAGCAGCCGTGTCGGCGTGCAATGTTATTTTCTGTATATATATATATATATATGCTTATATGCACAGATGATTAATAGTCCTTAAAGTTATCCGATATGAGCTAGCATGGTTCAGCTATGAGTCTTATGGGCCGCCCTCTTATCCAGTAAGGTGCAGGTATGAGAGTAGGGGTGTTTGGTCAGTAATGGCTGGGCACTCATCACGGCTCAGCGGATGGGTCGTGATAGAAGTGGTATCAGAGCAGTTCTGTCCTAGAGTTATCTACAGGTCGTGTCTAGTAGAGTCTTGTTTATGGGTGTGTCGTGCACCACACTTATAAGTAGGAGGCTACAGGACATTTAGGATGTTGTCGTTCTTTCCATTCTAGATCGTGCGATAGAGTTGTGAGCTAAGAAATGCCTTTCTAATGATTTGTTCTGATTTCAACGATGTCTCGCAAGAAAGCTACAGCAGCCCAGAAGGGCAAGGTAGTGGCTGGTGAAGCCACTAGCTGTGTTCAGCAAGCTACCAGGGCTCAGGGTGAGTCCTAGAGTGATAGTCCACCCCTGATTTTGCATACCCCGCCTCCAGCATCTGCCCTAGTTCCTCAGCCTAATGCCTTTGGGTTAGGATGTACGGGATGTTGTACAGCTGTTGACCAGATTGGTAGCCACTCAGGCTCAGCGGCAGGGAGTTGGCGTTGACCAGGCAGACCGAGCTAGCGGTGCGAGGTTCAAGACTTTCCTTGGGTTAGACCCTCCAGAGTTTTTCGTACTGAAGCAAAATATGGACCCTCAGGACTTTATTGATGTTATGCAGAGGACCTTGAGGGTTATGCACACTGATGAGGTCGAGTCTATGGAATTGGCTTCTTATAGGTTACGTGACATCGTAGTGCAGTGGTATCGGACATGGGAGTAATCTAAGGGAGAGAATGCACCTCGGTACTGTATGGCAGGAGTTTTCAGATGCTTTCATTCGTCATTATTTACTACCAGAGGTACGACGAGCCCGAGTAGACAGATTCTTGCATCTTGAGCAGGGTAATATGAGTGTTCAGGAGTACTGTATACACTTCGATTCATTGGCTAGGTATGCCCCGGCCATGGTGGCCGATATGGAGGATAGAGTCCATCATTTTGTGGCTGGTCTAGGGCCGCATTTGATTGATCAATGCACGACAGCCGCGTTACAGCCAAGCATGGATATTTCTCGCATACAGGGGAGAATGCGGCGTGAGCATGATCGGGGCCGTAGTAAGAAGACTAGATCCTTAGATATGGATGGTGAGTCCAGGGGAGGACAGAGGCAGCAGCATTCCCGGTATCTCTTTCATTCAGCAGGGAGTGCACCTCCGCGGTTCTCAGGTCAGAGGTTTGATCAGCCTTCTTATTCCGGAGCAGATCAGAGCTCTAGAGCTTTCAGTTCTCAGTATCGACAAGTGTCGGGACAGATGAGGCCACCCTTGCCACGGTGTGCCCAGTGTGGTAAGAAACATGCCAGACAGTATCGAGTGGGATCGAATGCCTGTTATTCTTGTGGCCAACTAGGTCATATGATGAGAAATTATCTGTTAGGAGGAGGTGTAGGTATTATTTAGCCTACAGGGTCCGTAACTGGTTTATCTTTTTCGGTACGCCCTTCAGGGCGAGGGTTGCAGACAACAGCAGGATGTGGTAGAGGGAGAGGTGGAGTATCTAGCTCGAGCAGTCCTCAGAATCGTATTTGTGCGCTAGCTGGTAGACAGGATCGTGAGTCATCTCCTGACGTTATTACAGGTATAATATCAGTCTCCTCATATGATGTATACACATTGATTCACCCCCGATCTACTTTATCCTATATTACTCCATTTGTTGCTAGTAAATTCAGGATAGAGCCTGAGTCAATTAAACCTTTTGAGGTGTCTACGTCTGTTGGTGACCTAGTCATAGCTAGGCGAGTATATCGGAGTTGTGTAGCTATAGTGTGTAATCGTCACACCATAGCAGATTTAATCGAGTTAGATATGATTGGTTTTGATGTCATTATGGGTATGGATTTGTTAGCTTCCTGCTATGCTAATGTCGATTGTACAACAAAGGTGGTCCGATTTCAGTTTCCCGGCGAACCAGTTTTAGAGTGGAAAGGTAATCTTTGCCTCGCCGAGGGGCAGGTTTATTTCCTACCTTAAGGTAAGAAAAATGATCAGCAAAGGGTATATTTATCACCTAGTCCGAGTCCAGGATGTCCAAGCAGAGTCACTGTCCCTTCAGTCTATTCCTGTGGTTAATGAATTCCCTGAGGTGTTTCCAGATGAGCTTCCAGGCATCCCGTCGAAGCGGGAGATCGATTTTTCTATTGATCTATTGCCTGATACTCAGCCAATATCCATTCCTCCTTATAGAATGGCACCTGCTGAGTTGAAGGAATTGAAGGAGCAACTGAGGGATTTACTTGAGAAAGGCTTTATTAGGCCCAGCACATTGTCGTAGGGAGCACCAGTATTATTTGTAAGGAAGAAAGATGGCTCCTTGCGAATGTGTATTGATTATAGGCAACTGAATAAAGTCACTATAAAGAATAGGTACCCACTTCCGAGGATTGATGACTTATTTGATCAGCTTCAGGGCGCCAAGTATTTCTCGAAGATAGGTCTGAGATCGGGATATCATCAGGTTAGAGTAAAGGAGGAGGACATTCTGAAGACGGCATTCAGGACTAGATACGGACATTATGAATTTTGTATCATGTCATTCGGGCCTCAGTCAGCAAGTTATGGGGGAAGCCCATTATTCCCGCTATTCGATTCACCCGGGCTCGACAAAAATGTACCATGATCTCAAGGAAGTTTACTGGTGGGATGGTATGAAAAGAGATATAGCAGAATTTGTCACTCAATGTCCTAATTGTCAACAAGTCAAGATAGAGCACCAGAAGCTCGGAGGTTTATTGCAGGCTATGGAGATTCCTACATGAAAATGGGAAGTACTTAACATGGATTTTATCACAGGATTGCTCCGTACTCAACGGAAGTATGATTCAATATGGATCATAGTTGATAGGTGATTCAATATGGATCATAGTTGATAGGCTTACAAAGTCGGCTCACTTCTTGCCTGTCAAAACTACCTATTCAGCCTAAGACTATGCGAAGCTCTATCTTAAGAAGATTGTACGACTTCATGCTGTTCCTACAGCCATCATTTCATATAGAAGAGCGCAGTTCACAGCTAACTTTTGGAGATCTTTCCAGGAGGGATTAGGACTCAGGTGAGTCTTAATCGCATTTTATCCCGCGAGATAGATGGGCAAGCAGAGCGTACTATACAAACACTCGAGGATATCTTTGAGAGCTTGTGCAATTGACTTTCGAGGTAGCTGGGATGATCATTTACCTCTCATCGAGTTTGCATATAATAACAATTATCATTCCAGTATCCAGATGGCTCCCTATGAGGCTTTCTATGGGCGAAGATGTAGATCACCTATAGGGTGGTTTGATGTTGGAGAAAATCAGTTAGCGGCGATTTGATACGACAAAGCGGTTGACAAGCGAAAGTCATCCAAGAAAGATTATTAGCGGCGCAGAGTCGACATAAATCCTATGCAGATAATCCGTGTCACAAGCTAGAGTTCGAGGTAGGAGATTGGGTTTTCTTGAAGGTCTCGCATATGAAAGGGGTGTGTGATTTGGCAAGAAGGTTAAGTTGAGCCCTCGATATATTAGGCCATATAGAATTATTCGTACTGTGGGTAAGGTAGCATATGAGCTAGAGCTACCTTTTGATCTGGAGTCTGTACATCCCGTGTTCCATGTGTCCATGCTCCGTAAATGTATAGGAGATCCCTCGAGAGTCGTTCCAGTAGATGATATCCAGGTGAATGAGCAGTTATCGTATGAGGAAATCCCTGTGGCTATATTAGATAAACAAGTTCGTCGGCTACGAACTAAGGATGTGGCTTCTGTTAACTCTGGAGAAATAATAATATTGAGGAAATGACTTAGGAGACGGAAGAGGAGAGGAAGACTAAGTACCCGCACTTGTTCCCGTTGTCCCAGGAGGCCCAAGTTGAGACATCATAACCCTAGGTATTGGATTTACTTGTAGCTATTATAATTGGTCGTGTGAGGCCATATTGTTGTATATTTTAGCAGGTGGCCCTGTGTGGCATTACTTTGGGTTGTTGTGTACAGGTTGGATTGATATACTTACAAAGAAAACTCTGGCAAAATTTTTGTAGAATTCCTAAGAATTTAACATTCAAGGACGAATGTTTCTAAGGGGGGAGGATGTTACACCTCGAAAAATTTTGCATCTCTGCGTTGTGAGTAAACTAACTTAATCTCAGAGAGGTCATGGAACCCTTATAAGGTTAATGAATATTCTTAACAAGTGTTAAGCAAGCATCTAAAGTTCCGGGATCAAGCAAATCGAAGAAACTAAGTTTGTCGAAAATTTGGAATAAAGTTGACAGAATTTTGGGTCACTTTTGGAGGGGTATATCTCCTAGTATATTAGGAGTTTTAAGGTGTTTCAAAAGCCTAAAATGAAGTTCGTCGAGTCTAGTTTCCAACTCAATAAACCTCTCATCAATACGACATCGGAGTAGATAATTATGGACGTTAGAAGTTAGGCTGACAGAGCAGAAATACACGCTACAGTAACCGACGTGCTACAGTAACTGCTACAGTGCCCCGAACTGACTTTAACCAACTTTTAAAGGGTCAAAACCCTATTTTTTTCACCAAAAATCAGATCCAAAGGCTCAGCAACATATAGGGTCATTTTGGTCATAAAAAGTTGAGGGTTTTGAGTGACTTTAACTAATCAAGACTCGGGTAGCGCATAGTTGTGACTATAGCATCGTTTTGCGGTGGAATTTGGCATGGATTCAAGGTGAACATCGGAGATATCGTCATTTTAGTAAGAAAAAGGTATGAATCCCTCCTTATTAATGTTGTCTTAGGTTTATTTACGGAAATAAAGTGATTAAGTGATGGTATAGTAGATTAGTTGGTGGAAATCAGATAAAAATCATATGAGATGTCTTGTGGAGTGTCTTGATATTTATGATGATATGATTGATGCTAGTATTGTTGTTGTTGCTATTGGTTGTTGGTATTGTGATTTTGGGCTAGGGATATAAATAGAGGAGATGCTGCCGAAATTTTGGCAGACTCTAGAAAGAATTAGTTTGAAGGCTTAAGACAAGCCTGTGAAGATGAGTCTAATAATAGTATAAATCTTCTTGATTGTAGACTTGCTAGTCCGGGAAGTAGAAGTTGGACGAATAGATACTCTTTAAGGTATGTAAGGTTTTTCCTTTCTTTTATTTTGGCATGACCCTATGATATGAACGAACAAACGAGTAAGCGAGATTTCATATTACTCTACTCTTAGAAGTACTAGGAGTACTTCTGTCTTTAATGTTCCTTCTGTTCACGAGTTTTGAGATTTCATGTTTTAATGATGTTAGCTCAGTAAATGTTCATCATAGGTAGAATGACATCATATTATTCAGAGAGTCATATTATTTTATTTTACTTGCGCAGTGCACTTATTTTCATTTCCCATATATATAAAAGGCACAGTTGACAGAGGGTGAAGCTGTGACCTAATGTTGTGATATTTATGTATATGTAAAAGGCACAGTTGACAGGGGGTGAAGCTGTGGCCTATGTTGTGATATTTATATGTGTATATATATATATATATAAGGCACAGTTGACAGGGGGTGAAGCCGTGGCCTATGTTATGACGTTGATATATCTATAAGATATATCGGACAGGGGGTGAAGATGTGACCTATGTTGTGGCGTTCCTATTCATTTTTATGTATATATATGATATGTTTTTTTTTTAAAGAAAGCATGCATACTGTACGCCCTTAGAGGCATTTTAGATTTACAGAGTCATACAGACAGTTTCAGATATACAGATTGATTTTCATGTTTAGACGATTTTCATGACTTTTTGTGCATATTGTTCCTATGCCTTACATACTCGGTACATTATTCGTACTGACTCCCCTATTACTCGGGGGGATACGCTTATGCCTGCAGGTACAGATAGACAGACAGACGGTCCAGCTCAGTAGGACTTCCCTCTAGCTACAGTCAGCGCGCTCCACTTGATCCGGAGTTGCAGTTTATTTTTGGTATGCCATTTTGTGATATTTATGCACATATGGGTTCGGCGGGGTCTTTTCCCATCCTTTCTACAGTTGATGCTCCAGTAGAGGCCTATAGACAGTTGAGTATAGTTAGACTTGATGTAGCCTTGTCGGCTTCTACTCTGTTGTTGTACAGTATGTAGCAGCCGTGTCGGCTTACACTATTATTTTCTGTATATATCTATATGCTTATACGCACAGATGATTGATAGTCCTTAAAGTTATCCGATATGAGCTAGCATGGTTCAGCTATGAGTCTTATGGGCCACCCTCTTATCCAGTAAGGTGCAGGTACGAGAGTAGGGGTGTTGGGTCAGTAGTGGCCAAGAACTCGTCACGACTCAGTGGATGGGTCATGACAATTGCATACATTCTCACTCATCCATAGTGCATGGCCGATACCCGGTGATGATCCGGTGTCGTTGATGGGGTGAACTGATTTTGATAAACTCTTTTACTTGAGTGGTTGTTCAAAGGCCGAAATCCGAAGATCAATTCCGGAATCGTTGATTGTATAAAACTGATATTTGATAAACTCTTTACTTGAGTGATTGTGAAAAGGCCGATGTCCGAAGATCAATTCCGGAATCGTTGATTGCATGAAACTGATATTTGATAGACTCTTTTACTTGAGTGATTGTGAGATGGCCGATGTCCGATGATCTATTCCGGCATCATTGTTGCATGGCCGATTTCGATGATATTCCGGATTCGTTGTTAGTGCATGGACTCTGCGGGTCCCCCGGAGTGGTGCCGATGAGACTCCCCCTGTGAGCAATTAGATAGGATCCCGTCTGTTTGTTGGGCAAAGATCTAGGATGGGTGGCACTTAGACTTCGCGAGTCACGCTGGGTTGTGCTACCGAGACGTTGATATTTTCGTCCGGAGTACATATGTACACCTCATTGCATGGCATAGCATCACATTCATACCATTATTGCACTGCATTGCATATGACTTGATTGAGGTGTTGATGATTGGATTGGATCGGATATACTCAGACTTGACATATTCGGGATTAGATGCTTTACATAGGTGGTGACAGATACTCGGTTGTAATTATATTGTCTCATGCTTGTTTGGTTTAATTGCTTTTCTGTGTTATCTTCTTAATTGTGTTAACTATACTTAGTCTGCCGATGATGCCTACCGATGCGTTGATTAGACCGACTCGCACTTGCTGCATTCTTTTATGAATGCAGAGTACCAGGACGGATCTACTTCTGCGACCCGTGGCTGATCAATTCTTCAGCTTTCTCTTGAGTTTCCAGGGTGAGCATGGCGTCCGCTGACCTTGAAGAAATTCCTATAACATTTCTTACTTTTATTTCAGAGACATAGACATTATGTATTAGTATTCCAGACTGTATTATTCTCCTTAGATGCTCTTATATTATTCAGACTAGACCCTGGGGTGTTTTTTGTCTTCCGCACTTTTACTACTATATATATATATATATATATATATATATATAGACTTACGTAATTGTTCTATTTCGCTGTTTATTTTATTCTTTCGTGCATTTATTCATTGTTGGGTTGAGGGTTCGCTTACCGAGGTGAGAAGTTAAGCGCCCGCACGGCCTAAGCAAAATGGGTCGTGACAAATCCCCACACCCTCCCCCCCCCCCCCCCCCCCCCCCAATTTAAATCAATTAAAGACTATAAATTATAAATACGCATATCACTAAATAAAATAATTATTTAGGCTAATTAAAATTTAAAACTCGGAGATTCAAAATATTAGCTTTAAAACAAGCCTAATATTAACATAGTTCCGGGCATTATTTTAAAATGTGAAAAATGCGGTCAAAATGAGTTGTAATTCATACGTCGTTTTAATCAGCAATTTTTCAGAATTAGACGGAGCGGGATACATATCCTCTTTTCAAATCATATTTGTGAAAGTAAATAGCTCATAATTTTCTTATAATTGTCAATCTTTATGAAATAATAATAAAATGTCAATTTTTGCAATTCTCTCGAAGTTTTTGAAATTTTAGAATTGAAAGGAAGTATCCTTACTCCGTCTTTGACTCGGGAAATTTGAAATTTAAAATACGAATCTTATGAGGTGAAAATTAGGTGTCAACATGCATCTGAAAATCTATTTGTACCACATCAAAAATTGAAGTCTTAGAATGGAACCCCAACCCTCACCCAAAAAAAAAAAAAAAAAAAAGGAGAAGGAAAAGAAGGAAAAAAAAAAGTTTTTGAACATCCATAGCTTGAGGTTTGAGTAAACATAACTAGAAATTCTGTTTTAGTCAAAAAACTTAAAGACTTAACTACTAAGTAGAGTCTTCCAGTCCAAATATTCATTTACTTTGTTTTGTTGTGTGGTTGAGTGCGAGAATTGGAAGCACAAAGGCTCCAAATCCATTCTTGTTCACGGCTGTGCAAACAAAAGGTAATCCTTTATCATTTTTTAACTTTTCATTTAGTTTATGTTTGGTTTATGTTCATTTTAGTGTTAACTTGTTTTGTTGGGTTGCTGACTATTGGTATGAGTGTCATAACTGTGTGAAAATACTTGGAGTAGCTTAATATGAGTTTAATTTAGTAGTGTAATGACATGGAGATGCATTTAGTTGTTTTTACTGTATCCTAAGTGGTGTACCTTGCTTTGAACCTTGAAGATGTGGTTTCAAACTTATTAGTCTAAACCGAACCAATGGATAATGAGTGAACTTGGCTTTATCTGAATGATTTACTGACCTTTAAGGATAACATTAGGCATCAGTTAAGGACCTGATAATAACAAGAAATGAGTTTAGAGAGGTTCTAGACTGATTATGAAAACTATTGAAATAAAGAATGTACACTAGGAGCAAGTTACTGAGTATAAAAGATGAGTCAGATAGGCACATATTCTTGTGGGGTTAATCTGTTTGCATAATGGAGTGGGATTAAAAAAGGCAAAAAGTGAAGAAAAGGTAACCATTTAGGTAAGTATGAATCTTGTATGCACTAGTATACTGAAAGAGTCGAGTCCCCTTTAAAATTTAGATCAAAACCTGAATGTTTGACATGGACTTATAATATGAGCATGAATATCCAGCTTTCCTCTTATGTGTCTGCCTATGTACTGCATTGTGTGGGTTTGTCTAATATTGGTACTCTGCCTCTGAGAATTTGATCATGCTATGGTGAGATTTAAAGGGTCAGTATTGCAAAGTGAAGCCATAATTGGATATGTTTGATTGCAGTTTTTGTATGTGTCTCTCTCCCTCCTTGAATGACATTGGTTTCTTTCGGAATGTTGGGTTGTTTCCATGTTTTAAAACCTAAGACAAGGAGCCATAATCTGAATACTTATTGTGAAGCACTATGTTCTCATCCAAAGTAAGTGGAATTAGTAAAAATCTACCTGCAGTTGGTCATTCTTAAATTGTTTTGATTTTACAGCTAAGTTTTGAGGTTTGACCTATATGACCTAATGTAGTGACTTGATTGTTTGGCACCCCATGTCTCTGAAAGTGACCTATTCACCTTTCTGATGACTATAGCTAGGCCATTTAAGTTGTATGTGCATTTGTTGGGGGGGGGGGGGGGTCTAGATATAACTTGACTTGATTGAATGTTTATGCATGTTTATAATAGCTTGTGGAGATAAAAATGATCCTAAGGACCATGTACTGATACTTTGGTCCATTCTGCTGGTTCTGTGTGAATCTAACCAGACCTTAAACATGAAAAAATGGTCTCCATTTCTGTTTAAATGATCTTGTTTGTCTATAAATACTTGTACTTGCATTTATTTGGGCACCTAGACACAAAATAAGTTAAGTAACAGGATCCTCATGATCATAAAGGGCCTAAAGTGAGTCAAAGTTACATGACTAGGAATGAACCTTTTAAAAGGTGCCCTGGAGAGAGGGTCAAGGGAGAACCAAGCATTGCTTGGTTCATAACACCTTCCCTCCATATAAAGGGCACCATGGCATTTTCCATAGTTTATGGGGCATGTTCATTTAGTCCTATGTGAACATGAGAATCCAAGAATATAAGAACTGGAATTATAGATGTCTTTATGAATAACCTGTTTAGTTAAAATGATAGGTTTAGGTGTAGGTATGTGTTTGAATTGGACACAGAAGCATGGGAGAAGCTCTAAAGGAATATAAAGACTGAACACTAAACTGTTGCATCCCTGTGAGATCATATAAATGTTTTTCCCTAAAGGCACTGTTAAGAAGTGTAATGACCCGTTCCGTCGTTACGGTGAATTTCGAGATATTCGTGACACCGGCTCCTGAAGACATGCTTGAGCCTTCCCTTGCAATTTAGAAATTGTTAACTTGATCGGGAAATCGTATGAGTTGCGTGTGAAGAATTAGATCGGGGCCAGCGAGCCCAGTGTTGGCCGCTTCAGCGCCATTCAGGTCTCTCCAGCGGTGCCGCAGTAGCGCCTTCTCTGCCGCAAAAGCGGCATTGCAGAAAATCCTCATTGACTACCCCAACGGTTTCTTTGACGCAGAAGCGGTGACGAGACTGCCCCAGCGGTCACGAGCAGTGATTCCACCTATTTAAGTGACGTTTCGGGATTTGGCTTCATTTTTCCAAACCCTGAAGGGTCCAGCTACCTTGGGAGCAATTTTGGAGCCAAAAATGATACTTCCTTGGGAAAAGTTATCTCTAAAACTTCTTCCATTCATTCCTCCTAACATTGATTCTCATGAAAGGTTCTTGTCTAGAATCACAAATGGATAGCTCAAAATCTCTTAAGTTCCAAAAAGATGAACCCTTGTTCTTCTTGATATAAAATTCCTTGGCGTATTTCCCTTGCTCATAACCCTAACGTGGCTCCCAAACCTAATCCTTCATTTACCCCATTAGAGTACATATGGGTCTCTACTATGGATCTTGAAAAATGGATTTCGTGGGAATAAGCCTAAAATGGCAATTTGACCAAACTAGTGACTTGAATATGGTCATGAATGTTCTAAATAAAGGTTGATTGATCAACTAGCCGAGTAGAAGCGAATCTAAAGACAGAATAGATTTCATATCTACCTTATCAATGTCAGGATCCTCGGTAAATGCGCTAAATGGTGAACTACTCTTGGGTCTCATGGATATCTCCAAACGTCTTGTGGGGTTGCTCTATGGTGGCCAAATTGAAGAATCAACGGATGTTCATAGGACCCACTCGGCCATGAGGTAGGTTATAGCTTCCTTTCGGTAGAATCCGGTTAGTTCCCGTATTGTTGTATAGAAGAAACGGAGAATGCATGCGTAGGAACTTGGAGATTTGGGATGGAATTCTAGGACCGTATTGTGTGTGACTTGTTTGTTCGAGCTTGTGGCCTGTAGACTCCTTAGGTGTTGATGTGGTTTATTTCTCTATTATCGATGGATTTTTGTGACTTGGGAGTAGCGGATGAATTCTATTTGTGTTTAACGATGAAAACTTCTCGTAATACGTGACTACTTGTACTGAACTTACATGCTTAATGATCGGATAAATTGTGTTGTGGTCATGAATGAGTCCCAAATCAATAGTGGCAAATAACTAAGGCATGAGTCAAAAACCTGTTCTAAGACAATAGGCTGGGCTAGGAATGTGGTAATAATGTTTATAAATTGGAAGATCTGTTGATGATTGGACTAGTCACCCCGTTAGGTATGTTGATTGTTCCATTATGATGGATTGTCGCCATCAGTAGTGGTAGATATCGGAATCTGTGTTACTGTCTTGACTGAGATATGATGGACATACCGTTGTCGGTATTTACATTATGATGCATTGTTGACATATTCATTGTCGGTACTGGTGATATCGAATATATTGTTAGCATACCATTGTTGGTATTGTGATATGATACATTATTGGCGTCCCCTTCGTGGTACTTGTGATATTGAACTTGATTGTTAATACTTAATGTACGCATTGCACGCATTCCCACATATTCATGATACATGGCCGATACCCGGTGATGATCCGATATCGTTGATTGAGTAAACTGATATTTGATAAACTCTTTATTTGAGTGATTGTAAAAGGCCAATGTCCAAAGATCCATTCCGGAATCGTTGATTGTGGGAAACTGATGCCCGATAAACTCTTTTACTTGAGTGATTGTGAGAACGCCGATGTCCGAGGTTCAATTCTGCAATCGTTGACATGGGCATTACGCACATTCTCTTATATTCATGATGCATGGCCGATAGCCGGTAATTATCCGGTATCGTTGATTGAGCGACTCTTTTACTTGAGTGATTGTGAGAAGGCCGATGAGCGATGATCTATTCTGACATCGTTGTTGCATGGCCGATTCTGATGTTATCCCGAAATCGTTGTTAGTGCATGGGCTCTGCGGGTCCCCCAGGGTGGTGCCGGTGAGACTCCCTCTGTGAGCAATTAGCCAGGGTCCCGTCTGCCTGTTGGGCAAAGATCCGGGACGGGTGGCACTTAGACCTCGCGAGTCACGCTGGGTCGTGCTACCGAGACGTCGATATTTCCGTCCAGAGTACATGTGTACACCTCATTTGCATGGCATGCATCGCATTCATACCATTATCGCATTGCATTGCATTATGACTTGGTCGAGATGTATGTGATGATTGTATTGTGATAATTCTGTTGTGTTGATTGGATTGTGATGAATCTGTTGTGGTGATCGTAATGCAATGATTCTATCATAGTGATTAGTTGGATCGGTTATACTCAGACTTATCATATGGGGTTTAGATACTATACATAGGCAATGATGAACATTTGAACTCGATTCTTGTTACTTATATTGTTGACTTGTGCCTGTTAAATAAACCTAAAACTAGTAGTGTATCGTGTTAAACGAGGTTGGACATGAAGGTGTCGTAACAATGAGTTCGCTCCTAAAACATGAACAAGCGACTTGGGAATGGTAAAGATGTTGAGAATCTGTATAGGCGTTTGGCCAAACTTATAATTCGTGGTAGATTAGTTGTGACTTAAGTTATATTGAAGTTGTGATCTACTGTTTTGGGATACGTGACTTGATTTAGTGATTATCATTATTATTCATGAATTCTTTACCAATATGTGTTACTAACCATTGTCGTCCTATGATACTTACTCAATACGAGTGGTTGTACTGATATTGCACTTGCTACACCCTTTTTGGGTGTAGATTGTTTCAGGTGATTGATCGAAGTATATGCGAAAGTTGTGCGGTGCTTGTCTAGAAGGCCTCCTCCCATTTCATTCCGGGATTGGAGGTTAAGTCTTAGAATATGATGTCATTCTGAAATTTACTTAGTCGCTCTTATATTAGTCTAGACCAGGTCATGGGAAAATTGTATCGAGTCTGTAAATATGTATTGTTGGATTATGAAACATTCGAGTTAGTATTTATAAATGAAATTCGGCTGTATTTCTTAATTTCCTAATGTTTTTCAAAGGAATGTTATGTGACTGAAACATTAAATAAACGAGAGGGTTCGCCTACCAAGGTGGGAAGGTAGGTGCCCGCACGAGCCTAATTTGGGTCGTGACAAGAAGCATGTATCATTCTTCCTGCACATCCCTTGCATATTGTACTTTATTCCTACTAATAGGGTAGTAGCCGGAGCTCAGACATTGTATCTGCTTAGCCCCATTTTATGCCATGATTCAATCTGTGTGTGTGCCTGCTTTGGTACGTGCACAAGTTGTGCACACTCTTCCTTTATGTTGTGGCTTTTGTGAGTGTGACTTTGTATCCTTCGTATGAGCCTCAGATTTACAGTTTACTCCTGATCACCTCATGTCTATATGTTTGGTTTTGCTCTTGTCCCCCCCCCCCACCCCCACCCCCCCATATCCGTATGCGGTGTGCGTCGACCACCATGTCTCACTCGTTTGGTTTTGCTCTTGTTTTCCATGCCCTTGTGTTGTAGTGTGCATCTGATCACCTCATGTCTATATGTTTGGTTATGCTCTTGTTTTCCCATGCCCATGTGATGCAGTTTACTTCTGATTATCTCATGTCTATATGTCTAGCTTTGCTCTTATTTTACTTCATGTCCAAACACTGCAGTTTGCTTTTTTTTTTTTTTTTTTTTTTATTACTTCATGTCCATGTGGGATTTCAGGTTTGTCGTCCTACCTTGGTAGAAGTCAGGTCTGCGTACACTCTACCCTCCCCAGACCTCACGTTGTGGGATTTCACTGGGTTGTTGTTGTTGTTGTTGTTGTTATTGTTGTTGTTCATGTCCATGTGCTTGGGTTTTTTTTTTCCTATTCCCACTATGCCTATTGATTCCAGTATTGCTTCTAGTTATACCATGTACATATATATCCACCTACACCATGCTAGGATTATAGGATCCCGTTTTATCATCCTTCTCTTATGGATATACTGGTTTGGGAAGCTAAGGTAATTTGGGGCTTGGTCTTAGCCTTCCCTCAATGTCCTGCCGTGCCTGGGGTTCATGAAACCCCTTGTATCTTGTGTGGCATCAGGAGTACGGATGGTGACGACTTTCCCCTTTTACTGTCTAAATCCCCATCAGTGGAGCTAGTAGCACAGACATACATATGTTAACTGCATGATTTGTGAATGAGTTTGATATATATACATTTGTATAGTTATATATGTGATGAGTTCAGTAAATATAAACTTACCGGGTCCCTTTTCTTTTCCCTTTTCTTCACCGCGTGGCCATTTGGGCTGAGTACAAAGCCAACCTCTTGGGCCGAGGCCCAATAGGCAATTCTTCGCATTTTTTATCGAGTCCAGTAAAGAAAGGGAAGCTAATATATATATTATACGCGTAGAAGGCCCAACCATGGGTGAAAAATGGCTAACTAGGGGCTTAGTACGCCCCTAGTCTCCCTCTGCCTTTACTTAAGTATTGATGCTCTTCCTCTATTTTAATTTCGTTGCAATTGTATTTACAAACTTGTAAAAAACTCAAATGTTATATTGGAATTCTTGTGTTTGGAATTAGCCGTCTTAGGACAACGGTGCTTACGTCGTTTAGTAGACTTTAGGTCCCCAAATGATTTTCAAAAGCCGGATTAAATATAACTATTTTAAACTATGATGACAATAAGAGATCTTTTTCATAATACAAGTTTAATAAAGGTCAAATGATTCCGTATTTTTCTAAGTGTTAACAAATTTCTCAAAATACGCAAACTCGTTTTCTGTAAATAAGGAATAAAAACTCTTTTCATAAATCACAATGATTTTAGACTGAAAGAATGTTTTCCCGGGGTTAAGAGACAGATTGGAATAAACGAGTAAATTTTGGGCCAAGCCCAACAAAAAAGATTTCTGGGCCTGATCCCATCCACCTTTTTTTTAGGAAACGTAACAAAGAATTTGGGCCAAGCCTATAAAAATACCACTTCAGGAAAAAACATGTTTTGGACCTTGATCTAATTTTAAACAAAAAAAAAAATCAATTTCATCAATATAAGCCCACAAGTCTAAACTAAATCATTTTTCTATAAACCGGACTATTTTAAATAGATGAAACATTTGTGAAAACAAAGTTTGAGCCAAGGCGTTCCAACGCATTATATAAGTTGACTCGAGAAAAGGTATGGAATTAAGCATGAACTGAAAAAAGGGACTTATATACTTTTATATATATATATATATATAACCAAAAGCATTTTGATCATTTCATACACAAGATATATTATCCTTGTACATAAAAGGAGCCTATTCTTAACCGGATATAATAAATCCGAACCTAAATACCCTATATGTGAAGGGGATATATTCAATTTATTTCAAAAAATGAAATGCAAAAATGATAGACTTTATAATGCGGGAATAAACACTAAATAAACAGTTCATGCACATACTCATACATTGGAATTCGAAGGTCAACCGTATAGTACGGATCCTTAATACTAGGGTGCCTAACACCTTCCCTAGGGGATCACCAGAACCCTTACCTAGAACTTTAGATTATGAAGGCTTTTTCACTGTATATGAACAAATCCTTCGAAACTAGTTTTCCTAATTTCCTAAAAATTAGGTGGCGACTCTTTTAAAACAAAGTTCTAAAGAGCACTAACAAGTTCTAAGTAGCTTTTCGAGCGCTAACCCCTCCCGCGAAATGAGAACCATAACAAAGGTCATAGGACAACTAACTGTACACATCTATCTATGAGCCTTTACATAGAGTGCATAACATAATAAGGATGGGACAGGACCCCACCATACCCATATGTACACAAAAGAATCATACCAAAATGAGTTGCAACTCTGGAACAAATGGAGTGCTTCTGTACCAACGCTGAGATGACTGCCTAAGGATCTGTACCGTCTCCCTGTGTACCTGCGGGCATGAACGCAGCAACGTCCACAAAAAAAAGGATGTCAGTACGAATAATTTACCAAGTATGTAAGGCATGAAAAACAACTTATAAAGGTATGAAGGTAATATAAGACAAGAGAATTAACCTGTATATTTGATTGCCTCTTAAGGTGGATATCATGCATGCCTAGCTTTTTTTGAAAAAAAAAAAAAAACATTTTCATATATACATATATAGTACCGTACCTAGCCATATAGGCTCGGTGTTATCATCATATCATCATCATCCCGCATCCGGGGTAATATCATAACCTGCCCACTGTAGTGGTGTGCACATCTACGTGCCTGCCCGGCCGACTATAGCGCGACTCGGTGTGAGAAAATACATACATAGTATATATATATATATATATATATATATATATATATATATATATATATAAAGCATGCATGAGAGCCTCAAAGAAAATCTATTCTATCGGAGTGACGTAAGGTCGGTAAACCTCCGATTATAATTATAGAACTATCATCATGAACATATCTCACCTTGAAGGAACAATGACCATAAAATGAGATCAACATCGATAAATAAGATCAATACCCATAAATCAAGATCAATAATTATGAGACAAATATCAATAATGTCATAAGAATATCAAGAACTATAAGCTTCTAGTAATTCTAGGAATGGGGACATTATGGATGTCATTTGTGTAAGTTTGGTATCAATATGATCATGCTATAAGAAAGAAAGGGACAGGCTTACATACTTTGTCGTCTACTTAACTACTTAACATCTATTCTCCTGAGCTCGCTTCTACATGCAAAATGATTCATACTAAGGTTAAGCCATTGAAATCCTTATAAGATTGAACTAGACTAATAAATGAGCTAACGAGATTCGGGCAGCATTTCCCCTATACCACTTACTTGCTCCAAAACAATGCCCAAACACAATAACATGATATTTGGCACAAATATCATGTTTTGTGTCGTATTACAACCTCTTATTATGACTTGTATCGCCTAATTCATGAAGTAACCGTCGTATTTGAACTTATGTCGCTATGCTTTATGTGTATAGGTACGATGACGACAAACGATGGAAAGTGTGCTTGAAATGCTTGGAAGTCATAGCAGATGTCGGTTGGCTGAGGTGACGAGTCGATAACCACAAGAGCGAACTAAAAGGAGAGTAATCAAGCGCGAGTTAACATCGCTTTGCGGAAGGATCGCGAGAAGCTCCGGAAAGTCGGGCGATCAGCCCATCGCGTGAAGAGCGGAACAACCAAACTCGGTCATCGTGATTCCGCGATCGGCCGCATCGCGGGCTAAAGGCGAGAAGTCAGCAGATCCTTATAAAGGATCGGCCCGATCGCGTAAGGAAGCGGAGATCATGGATGTTTTCCCGATTAGACTAGGATTTGGATTCCTTAATTATTATTTTTACCCTAGCCTATATATAGACAAGGGAATAGCTGAGAACGGTATCTTTGGGATTTATTTAAGGATTTGTAAGCCACCGTTCTCTTTTTCTCTCTCTAAGGTTTCTTGTATTTTTCATCTTTTTCAACCCTAGATTATTCATGAATTCTTTTGTCTATGAACGAATCATGAGTAGCTAAACTTCTTACTTCTAGGGTTGTGGCGAAAGACTTGAAAGTTGATTTGATGACAATTATTATCTATTGATTTTCCATATTTTGGGTTGCTTATTTATTCTTGATCTTAATTGTTTGATTATCTGGCCAATAGTTAGACACTATCTCAGGTGCGCTAATTGAACTTGAGAAAGGGAATTCACGTACGTAATAAGAATAAATAGAGTTTGTTCGATTTAATCGTTTCGCTCACCGAGGATAGAGATATACCCTTTAGCCCTACTTAGTTGAATACGGAGAAATAAATGCGTTCTTGTTACCTCTAATGACCATAGAGATATAGGCGTTAACATCTACAAAGGCTTGTGAGTAGTTCGAGAGAATATCATAAAGCATAATTAACCCGTCAACTAGTAACCCGTGAAATAAGATAGGTGAAATTGTCAAGATCAAGGCCGGATTGTCGAAAGCCATGACCCTAGATCTTTCTCTCATCTGATAATTCTTACAATCTTTGTCAAGATATTCCCGATTCAATTAAACGCCATCACAAATTGTTTACTTTTCGGTTGTAGTTTTAGTTCAACAAACATCTTGATTTTCACTCTCTTGAATAGTTTCATCCGAATTTGAATTAGTTTAACAGTAGAATCTAAGTCTCTGTTGGATCGATATCTGGACTTAACAGTCTATATTACTTGTACGACCACGTATACTTGCGTGTGCGTTTGGGAGCAACAAGTTTTTGGCGCCGTTGCCGGGGATCGAACCCGGGTCACCCGCGTGACAGGCGGGAATACTTACCACTATTCTTGACACTTCATGTGCTTATCTACGAGCACGTACACCAGTTGAGGAGCTAGAGAGACCGGAGTCATGGAAGAAGCCGAAACCATCTATTGAGGAGGCTGGGATTTCTTGAATTGAAACCATTCATCTCTCATCTCCGCTATGCTTTCTTGGGTAGTGGAGACACACGTCTGTAATCCTCTCGGCTTATTTGAATGATGTGCGGTGTTGAACGTGTGTCGCGAGTACTCGCAGATCGAGTCCGAGCTCTTGGTGGTCGCTATCGATATTCGGGGTATTAATAGCTCATTCTCGCATGCACAAAATATTATTGGAGGAAGACAAGTTAAGCCTAGCACCGAGGCCGCAGGCGACCGGGAACCCGTCATGAAGGAGGTGGTGAAGAAAGAGGTAATCAAGTGGCTTGACAACCGCATTATTTATCCCATCTCTCGACAAAGAATTGGGCGAGTCTGTACAACGTGTCCCGAAGAAAGGGGCATATGACCGTGGTGGAAAACTAAAAGAACGAATTGGTACCTCACAACGGACCGTTACGGTTGGAGGATATGTATTGATTATCGCAGCCGAACAACGCCACCGTAAAAGATCACTTTCCTTGCCCTTCTGGATCGATGCTCGATGTTGGCCAAGCATGACTATTGCTTTGGATGGTTACCGAGCTACAACAGCATCATGATTGCACTCGAGGATCAAGAGAAGACTCACATTCACATGTCCATATGGCACGTTTGCATTCCGAGGATGCCCTTCGGCTTGTGCAATGCCTGGGTACTTTCCAACATACGCATGACGGCTATTTTCACAGATATGGTGGAAAATTATGTGGAGGTATTTATGGATGACTTCTCTGTTTTTGGAGATTCTTTCGATGACCGTTGAATCATTCGACGTCACTAGCTCGTTGTGAAGAAACGAACTTGGTCCTCAATTGGGAAAAATGCCATTTCATGGTACGAGTATGAATCGTTCTTGGGCACAAGATATCGAGCAAAGGAATAGAGGTTGATAAGGCGAAGATCGAGGCAATTGAAAATTGCCACCACCCGTTTCACCTGGGAGTGCGCAGCTTTTCGGGGCATGCGATTCTATCGACTTGCTCATCAAAGACTTCTCTGTTGCCAATCCAATGTGCAAGCTTAGAGAAAGATGTAAATTTGTGTTTAACGATGCTGTCGTACGCTTTTGATGAATCGAAACGAAGGTTAGTGTCATCCCTTATTATCATCGCACCCGATTGGTTCTATTTATTTTAGGGATGCCGGGGTTTTTTTGGGGGGCCTTGGTCAAAAAAAGGGGCAAGTTTTTCACTATTTACTATGCCGAAGACACTTATGCGGCCGGGGGGAAAATACGTTTCGAGAAAGGTTATTTTGCCCACGCCGCAAATTCCGATCATTTTTCCGGCTTTAAC
>NC_081352.1:16798759-16955384 GCF_029784015.1 Lycium ferocissimum
CATAAAAGAGATTTATATTTAAATTAGACTCAAATCAATCCAAAATTTCCTTTCAATACTAATCCATAGCCATCAACTTCCACTTAATACCTTTTGATTTCTTTACCATGATTTCCTTCACTTTAAGACCTATTAAACCTCCAAATCAACTCAACATAAGTAATAAGATGAAGAACATACCTTTTTCTTGAAGTTCTTTAGCCACACACAACTTGCTCCAAGATTTAATTCACTACCAATCCAACTAGAAGTAAGAACACACCTCTTTCATGAACTAGCTTAGGGTTTCAAGGTTTGATCTTCTCTAGAAAAGGTTTAGGATGATTTGGGATGATTAGGAAGGGTTGAGGGAGCTTGGCGAGTCCTAGGGATCTGATTTGTGGTGAAATAATGATCCCAAGTCATGGCCCCTTTAATTTATAAAAAGGGGAAAATTTTCCACCGCCTCAATTTCACGGTACACTTTCAAGAACCTTGGAAAATTTCACTGGCCATGAAAGTGGCTGTGAAATTGGTCCAGTGGCTCCTCCTCACTTTCACTATTTCACGGTAGAAAAAATTTCATTTTCACGGTCCGTGAAAATGATCGTGAAAATGTCCCTGCTTCTCAGATTTGCATTATGTTAGTTGCATTGGAAAAATGACTCCCTGAACTTCAATTTACATAGGTTATGCATTCCATCAATCCTCATATTCTAAGAGATATACCCCTCTTAAGTTGGACCAAAATTTCCTGTCCAAAATTCTGCCAAGTTTTCCCAAATTTTCGAAAGACTTAATTTCTTCAATTCGCTTGATCCCGAAACCTTTAGACACTTTCTTAACACATGTTAAAAGTATTCCTTAATCTTATAAGGGTCCCATAACCTCTTCGGGCTTACGTTAGTTTACTTACGTCGCAAATAATGCAAATTTTTTTGAGGTGTAACGGATGACTGGGTGTCTTTTTAAGACAATCTTTTTATATAGATTCTCTAATTGTAATCTTTTCCCATTATTAATGAAATTACTTACCTTATTAATAAAAGACAGTGAAGCAGAACTATGATCTATGGTCGGATTGGTTTCTTTCTTAGGTTCGCTGGGACCGGCTTATCCGATTATACCGATTACCAGCTTTGCATTTCCAACCCAATTTAGCGATTGTAGCAGAACTCCGACTTTATATTGTACCGTATATTAACAAGAAAAAGGTATGATGGAAAGGTATGATAATAACCTTTGGAATAAGATAATCACCTAATGCAATCTGTTGACCTGAACTTCAAGATATATCTTATTATTTGAATGTGGAAAAATCATAGTATGCTTTTACTTTCTTGCACCTGCTAAATATTTTGGTCATAGTATATCGTTGAATCGTACTAGGGGAAAGGACTAATCACGTTCTAAGATGCTGCACTTCATATTGTGATGAGTAATTACTGCATAATAGCAGGAAGAATTATGAGCATGTATTCTTCCTAGCATGTTACATTATGAAGTAGAATTACATGCTGATTATTACCTCTAGCTCGTGGATGAGCTATTCGCTTGTGTTGTTACTTAGGTAACTTATATATCATCCTTGTATCATGTCAATATGAATTTGACTTCTTGACCATGGTATAGCAGAAAATCCAACTAATGTTTCTTAACTACCACTTAACTTTGTTGGGTGAAGAAGGAAAAAGCAAAACAAAAATTTTCAGCTTTTCTATTCTAACTTTGATTGAACAGCTGTCCAATTAAGTTTCATCATTCAAGACTTGAACTTTTGTAGTGGAAGCGAAATTCCAATGCTATACCACTCTTAGGAGTTAGATGAGCAACAACAATTTGTTACATTTTAGCCCTTCACACTTTTATCCGCATTATGTGCACATTTTCCAGTTTTGCACACATTTTTCAATTCCTGCACTATGTTTTTCTTGATTCTGCACTTAAAATTTAGTTTCTGCACACATTTTTCAGTTTCTGCACAATATTTTTCTTGATTCCGCACTTAAATTTCAGATTTTGCATCATAATATTTTGCATTCTTGGCATTTTTTTCTTCACACAACTAATTTCTGAACACATTTTTCAGTTTTTGCACACTAAAATCTGCATTTTTTAAAAAGTTTATGCAGACCAAAATCTGCATAGTTTTTCAGTTTCTACACATGATTTTCTACCCAAATACGAAAAAGACAAAGAATTCACTTTGATGTAGCTTCTTTTCTTTTTGCCGCACACTATTTTGCTTCGAATTGATCATCGTAGATTTTGGTATGTAATGTTTGGTCCTAATGCTTGATTTTCTTTTCTTTCAGTGAATACCAAGATGAGAGTATGTGTTGTTAACTGCAGTTGCTAAAATTTTTATTTCATCCAATTGTAGCATCAACTTTGTATTAGTGTGACCACCAACATACACGTGATTTATTTGTCTTTCTCATTCTGATGGAAGCAAGCTCAAGAATGTAAATGTACAATTTTGTTCCGCAAATGAACATATATTGTATGCAGCTTATTATGTTAATATTTAGTCACCTTGATGGTATTGATTTCTTTTCTTTTCTTTTTTTTGATAATCTTACTACGAATAATTTAACAAGTACAAAGTTATCTTTCTCAATGTTTGTTGGACTTCTTTTGTATGATAATGTTAGTCATAGCCTGTGCTGAGCACGGGCACGAGCCATATAGTGTGTGTGTGTGTGTGTGTGTGTGTGTGTGTGTGTATATATATATATCATAATTCATAGCGAAGAATTTTTCCAGAAAATTGTAAACAATAAATAATGAATAAGTACTTACCGATTAAAAATCAGTATTTCACCTGACATTCGGTACCTATTTTTGGCTCGAATAATCCAAATTTGAACCGAAAAATTTCACATTGGGAGTAGAACACTCCCTACTTAAGAAAACTCCATTCTCAGAGCCCGAACACAAAATCTCTAATTAATGATAAAGGAATATTCACCACCCTGCAATCTTTGAAGGTCTTGCTTTATTTTTATAATTAATAATGTTACTCTCAACTTAGTGCCAATATATGTATATAGTGATTAATGTACAAATAAACAAAAGAAGAATGGATTGCATTCAAGTTCGTTCATGTTTTTTTTTTTCTATTTTGACATTGAATGAGGTAAATTAAACCATGTAAACAACTTATTACATGTAACAAACATAACGTTATTCTAGCATGTAATAGATGTTTATACTATTATTTTAGAATGCTCGAAATGCACAGATCATCATATCACATATATAGAATATCATGCATATTAGGGTTAAGAGTTTAATTATTACGAATTTTATTATACGGAAAAATAGGTACAAGAAGCCCAATAGAAAGAAAAGAATCAAGCCCAATTAAAAAGCAAAGAATAAAGGAAGCTCATTCCAAGGAAGCTATACATGGAAAGTCGACTTACTCAATTAGTGAGTTAGTTGTCATATCTAAAGGAGATATTGCCATCAAGGAAAGAATATATATATCGAAGAATGAAGTCAAAGCAGCAGTTAAGGAAGGAGTAATCAACAATTACTCAAAGGAGTGTTTGAAAGGCAACAAAAGAAACAAGTACCAAGGTTTTGGAAGAAAATCAAGTCTACGCGTGATTCAAGGACATCCCGGAAGGAAACGAGTAGCAAGCCTTTATGGTCAATGCTCATCTGACGATAACCAAGAAAGTGCAATATATCTTGTCATGTTAGTGACCATAAATTGATAAGGACGTGGTGGTGTAATTCATCCTTCTAATTACTCCATTAAGACTTAAATCTTGTAACATCATTTTAATGTCATACCTCACTTATTATCCCACTACTTTGTTATTTACTCTTTGGAAGAATTGTAGACCTATAAATAGTGGTATTGCTTCCATGTGTTGGATGAAAACATAATGTGCTGTAATGTGAGATTGTTGAAAATTGAGGTTGAAGTAGTGAAAGTGAGAGTTGAGACAAAGAAAAATATTCTAAGTCTCCAACTTATTCTCTACAAAAGAGAATATTTTTATGTTGAAGGAAAGTGTTTTTATTGGTGGAGTTTTGGACTCTTCAACTAGTCCAGAGTTGTTTGAGTCACATGATGTTGTCGGGCTGTTTTATCCTGGAGGGGACAAGTTAAGAGAGTTACTACTGGACCGCTGAAGATTATATCGCAGTAGGATTGAATCTCCTTACAGAGAGCGAAATATCTGCTCCTCAACCTGAAGATTTTTATTTATTTCTGTTCATTTTTATTTTTATTTTCAACAGTAATTTTTTATGGTATTTTCAACAAAGAATCTCTCATGTGATGAAGTTAGGGGATACTTGATTGCATTTGAAATGACTCACAAAGTGTTGGTCAAGATGAAAGCAAAAAAGAAAATTGTTGCTTTCAAAACTCAGCTTGAAGAACCTGATGAAGAAGATCTAGAAGAAGAAGAGGTTGCTATGATTTCAAGATCTGTTTTGAAAGGAATGAGAAGATCAAGAAACAATAGGAAAGGAAATTTTAACTACAGGAGAGGAAAATCCTCAGCTGATCAAAACAAAAATGATGAAAAAAGCTATGAATGGGGTAAGTATGGTCATATTGTTGGTGACTGTGCAGATTTGAAGCGGAGACCATCCAAAGGTTATCAACTAAATAAAGCTCCATACTGAACGATTAAAGAATATATAAGTTGTTAATTAGAGAACTTTAATTCCTTGCTTGTATTACATGTTCTAATTAATGCCTAGTGACGTGTTTCTTTGAGTTAAATTAATATTATCACAATTAATAATTTCTTAAAAATTTTAAGAGGACCTCAAAATTTTCTAAATTTACCAAAATGAATCTAACAGTCATAAAGAAATATAGTAGGAGTAAAAGTGAGGCATATGAAGAAAGTTATAGTGCATATCACATCACCTGCAAAAAGTTAGTCTAAGGGTTTACCAATAAAGACTTGAAAGTGCCTTATTTTTTGTACAACACCCTGTAGTAGATGAAGTAATAAAGGACTTAAGAGCAAATTAGGAAGAGGACGCCTTTTGGTTGGTAACCCTTGGTTGGAATCTAACTGAGGCCGACGAAAATTTTGGATCGTCCCTTATTACATATAGTAATGTCTGATGAATCTTGGGGTTCCATTAGATTAATAATATTGTAATGATATCTCCTGTTATGATTAGTCAACCTGTCAAAATTTTGTTGAGAATTAACTAACCTTAATGTCACGGCCCATTTTGGCATAAGCCGTGCGGGCACTTATCTCTCCTACCTCGGTAAGCGAACCCTTAACCCAATGATAACTAAGACATGAATAATTAAATCAAACAACGGAAAAGAATAAATACGTAAGTCTCACGATAATATATATAGTAGAATAGTGCAGAATAATAATAATACCCCCAGGGTCTAGTCTAAGGCATACAAGAGCATCTAAAGGAAATAATACAAGTCTGGAATAATAATACATAAAAATGTCTATGCCTCTGAATAGGAATAGGACATAAATAATAGAAAAGTCTTCAAGGCAGCGAACGGCCATGCTAACCCGGAGACTCGGTTAATGTCAAAAACGACAATCGGCCACGGGAGATGGAAGCAAAACCAACTTTCGATACTACGCATTCTAAAGGAATGCAAGAAGGGGAGTCGGTAAACAACGTGCGGTAGGCATCATCGGCCGACCAAGCATAGCTAACACAATTCGGATAATAAAGCGTATAGGCGAGATAAACCAACAAGTATAAATCAAACATAATCGAATCCAAGTACACGTCATCACCTAAGTAGAGCATCTAATCCCAAATGTGTCAAGTCTCAATGTATCAAGTCTGAATCCAACATCACAAGTACAACACCAAAACATCTCAATGAAGCCATGATGCAAATGTTATAAATGTATGGATGCAATGCAATGCCATGCAAATGTTGTGTACACATGTACTCAGGATGGAAATATCGACATCTCGGTAGCACAACCCGGTGTGGCTCGAGAAGTCTAAGTGTCACCCGTCCTGGATCTTTGCCCAATAAACAGACGGACCCCGGATCTTTGCCATGGGGGGTTCTTACCGGCACCACTGCGGGGACCCGCGAAGTCCATGCACTCACTCAATCCACGATTCAGGAACTAACATCGGATATTGGACTCTCACGTCACTCTCATTTAAAAATCGAGCCAAGCTCATCACAGTGTTTCATCAAGTACCACCAGCGTCTCAACAGTCTATCATAAAGAATGAGAGTGCGTGCAATGCTTGTATCAATATCAATAATCATGCTCAATATCACAAGTACTGACAAAGGGGTACGCCAACAATATGTATAAGTCACAAGTACCAACGGTGGGTACGCCAACAATATCACAATCAAGATGAACAACAAGTTCCAATAACTATTAACATCACGTGGCATCAAGCCAACTCAATAAATAATCAATCATACACGACGGTGGCTAGCCCCGATCACGCAGCAACTTAAGGCAATATCCAACCCGACTTAATACAGAAGGTTTACATGCTTTCTCCGCGAGATAATCTAAATATATGCTTCGCTATACGAAGTCTCACCAAGGGTAAGCCATAACCTACCGGATGGCCGAACAAAGAACACCAACAAATCACTCTTTTCGCCTTCCTTCCGGTTACCCTCGAAGATCAATAAGGTCTTGGCATAATCGAAATCTAGATTAGAAATCATGAAGAATGATACTAATATTGCCATCATTCAATTTAGGTCAAATCTAACCCTAGAATTTAGGGAAATGGGCCCACAAGGTCAAAACGGGAAAATTCGGAAGCAAAATATCAAATTAAGCACTAGGTGATCATAACCCAATCACTAATTGCTAATTTAACTCATGGATTAGCCTAATTTTGAAATTGAAGCAAAAACCCCCAAATTTTGGTATAAACCCTAACTCTTTGATTCAAGAATTCAACACTAAAGATGGAATATAAATGATTAACAACCTTAGATTCATCAAAATCTAGCATAAACCCCATCAATTTCATCATTAATAAGCCTAGATAGAACAATCATCAAAACCCACTTTCATCTTCCATTACTAAGGAATTATTAAGGAAAAGGGGGAATCTATGATGATTAGGATTAATGGAATAGTAAAAGGATTAGGGGAACTTACCACCAAGAATCTCCACTAAAAGTCTCCAAGAACAGATCCCAAGAGTCTATTTTCGTAACAATATTGAATGAGGGACTAAAAGCTTTTAACACTTCATTAATAACACTCATTGCCCGTCATCCGCTTTGGCGAAGCTGGGACCGCTCGCTTCAGCGGTCAATCCCAAATGGCTTGGACTGCTCCAGCGGCACCGCTGTCGCGGTGCTGGTGCCGCCAAAGCGGGCACCAGAAACTCCACCTAATTTCACCATTTAATCTGATTTTCCGACTAATTCCCGAGGTCATCTGCTCATATATCATAGACATAGACACACATAAAAACATGCTACGAACGCGCTCGTGGCCTCAGAATTCCCAACGGAGATCTCGTTGACCGAGTCAACCCCCGATACCTTAATTCCAATTTCCCAACTCAAGTCCTAAAATGCATCCGAGTGCATTGGGAACTGAACCACATATACACACAAGTTCTAAACGACCATCCGAACCTCTCAGAATCGATGAATTTTCGAAAAAGGTCCGTTTACCCAAAAGTCAACTTTGGGTCAACTCTTTTTTACTTTAAGCCTGTATTTCACAAAAGTTGCCCGAATCCGGTCTAGACACCTCAAAAAATGTGTCAACGATCCCCTCGAGTCAAAAGTGAGGTAATCAAAGCTCGGGAAAGGGCGAAAATGCCGGAAAGACTATAACGACCAAATGGGTCGTTACACTTAAATTACAAAAAGTGATTTATTCATCATTAATTATTGAATTTATAGGCAACCCAACTCTTAGGTAATTGTCCGATGGGAAGAGCAGGCTCTTTATTGACTCTTTATTAATGTTTCCTCCTTTAGTTTTAACATTACTAGCAGTGATCTTCTCAGATTGCATTGGTGAAAAATCTGCTTCTTGAGACACCTGATTGATATTATCATGTATGTATTCCTCCTCATTGTTTTTACTGGCTGGTTTCACACTATGCACTTCAACATGTGGTATATATGTGCCCTGGTTGGTTTGTTGGATTGATTGTGATTGAATTCTTCCTGCATTGTGTTGTTGTTGTCCATAACTACCAAACGGGTCGTTACATTAGATACCAATTGAACAACTAGGGATATCGGTTGTGCATGTCGGACTCGGTCTCCCAAGTAGCCTCCTCCACAAGGCGGTGCTTCCATTACACCTTCACAGAAGCAATCACTTTCGACCTCAACTTTCGAACCTGCCTATCTAAGATCGCGATAGGCTCCTCTTCATAAGTCAAATTCTCATCAAGCAATACAGAATCCCAAGGAACAATGTAAGTACCATCGGCATGGTACTTTTTCAGCATCTAAATATGAAAAACCGAATGAACTCCCGCCAAGCCTAGCGGCAATGCCAACTTATAAGCTATATCACCCACACAAGCAACAATCTCAAATGGACCAATATACCTAGGGCTCAACTTGCCTCTCTTACCAAAACTCATAAAACCCTTCATGGGTGAAACCTTCAATAGAACCTGGTCACCAACAGCAAACTCCAAATCCCGGAACTTCCGGTATGCATACATCTTTTGCTGACTCTGAGCTGCTAAAAGATTGGCCTGAATAACTCTCATTCTATCGAAGGACTCTCTCAATAGATCCGTGCTCCAAGGTCGAGCCTCGAATCCATCAAACCAGCCAACCGGAGATCTACATCTCCTACCAGATAAAGCCTCAAAAGGCGTCATACAAATACTCGAATGATAATTGTTATTGTACGCAAACTCTACCAATGGTAAGTGTTGATCCCAATGACCACCAAAATCAATAACACACACTCTCAACATGTCCTCGAGCACTCCGAATGTTCCGCTCGGGACCGCCGTCGATGCTCGGGGATGAAAGGCATCGAGATCCAATCGGGTACCTAACTCCTCATGGAACGCCCTCTAGAATCGAAAAGTGAAAATAGTATCCCGATCAGATACAACCGAAATAGGAAACCCATGCAACCTCACAATATCCCGAATGTACATCCTAGCTAACTTCTTAGCAGTATAGGAAACCTGAACTGGAACAAAGTGAGCGGACTTAGTCAACCGATCAACTATACCCAAATAGAGTCAAACTTGCCCAGGGTCTTCAGAAGACCCACAACAAAATCCATGGTAATCCTCTCCCACTTCCACTCGGGAATGGGCATCCTCTGAAGTACACCACCAGGCTGCTGGTGCTCATACTTTACCTGCTGACAATTATCACACTTAGCCACGAAATCAACTATATCTCTCTTCATTCGACGCCACCAATAGTGTTGTCTCAAATCACGGTACATCTTAGTCGCTCCCGGATGAATGGAATAGCGAGAGCTATGAGCCTTAGACAAGATCAACTGAATCAAATCACCAACACGAGGAACGAACACGCGTTCCTTAATCCTCAAAATGCCCTCAGAATCAATCACGGCCTCCTTGGCCTCACCTCTCAAAGCTCTATGAGTCCTGATCCGATCCAATAAAGACGATCTCGCCTCGATATAAGCCAAAATCTTGCCTGGGGCTGAAATATCAAGGTGAACGAGACTGTTGGCCAGAGTCTGAACCTCCATGGCGAACGGACAAAACAGTCAATCGAGCTAAACTCCCCACACTCACTGCCTTGCGTCTCAAGGCATCAACCACCACATTGGCTTTTCTCTGGGGTGAGTACACGAGAGATGGCATAGTCCTTGGAGCTCCATCTGCGGCCGCCCCGCTCTCGGAATTAAGATCTCTCCGGGTAAACACATGTCAAGACTACGGTGATCGGTGAAAACCTCACAATGGACACCGTACAAATAATGCCTCCAAATCTTCAAAGCGAAGACCACGGCCAACAACTCCAAATCACGGGTATGGTAATTCTTCTCATGAATCTTCAACTGACGGGAAGCATAAGCTATCACTCTGCCCTCCTTCATCAACACAACACCCAAACCCACACGGGAGGCATCACAACTGGCCGCGAAATCCTTACCCTCCACGGTTAATGCTAAGATCGGGGCTGTCGTCAAAAGAAGCTTGAGCTTTTGAAAGCTCTCCTCATAATCATCTAAGCACTGGAAGGGAACTTCCTTCTAAGTCAGTCTAGTCAAAGATGAAGCAATAGCAGCAAAACCCTTCACGAAGTGACGGTAATAGCTGGCCAAACCCACAAAATGACAAATCTCAGTAATAGTGGTGGGCCTCGCCCAACCCCTCACAGCCTCAATCTTCTGTGGTTCAACCATAATTCCATCCTTAGACACAACATGGCCCAAGAATGCTACAGACTCCAACCAGAACTCACACTTAGAAAACTTAGCAAACAGGCTATGCTTCTTCAACAACCCAAGAACAGAATGAAGATAGCTCTCATGCTCCTCCCTACTCTTGGAATACACTAAGATGTCATCAATGAACACAATCACAAAGGAATCAAGGAATGGCCTAAAGATGCCATTCATCAAAGTCATAAATGCAAAATGGGCATTGGTAAGCCCAAAAGACATCACTAGAAACTCATAATGGCCATATCTCGTCCGAAAGGGGTCGTCTTCGGAATATCCCCCTCCCTGATCTTCAACTGGTGATAGCCTGACCGCAAATCAATCTTTGAAAACACCGAAGCACCCTGAAGTTGGTCAAACAGATCATCAATACGAGGCATAGGACACTTGTTCTAAATAGTGACCTTGTTCAACTGGCGGTAATCAATGCACATCCTCATGCTCCCATCTTTCTTCTTCACGAATGACACAGGAGCACCCCAAGGGGAGACGCTTGGTCTAATGAACCCCTTGATCAATAAATCCTGTAACTGCTCCTTAAGCTCCCTCAACTCGGCAGGTGCCATCCGATATGGCGGAATAGAAATAGGGCGAGTGCCCCGATCCAAGTCAATACAGAAATCAATGTCACGATCGGGTGGCATATTCGGCAAATCCGACAGGAAGACCTCCGCGAACTCGCTCACGATAAGGATAGACTCAAGGGGTGGAGATGCAACAGTCGTATCACGAACATGAGCCAAATAGGCTAAACACCACTTATTGACTAACTTCTGCACCTGAAGGAAGAAAATGATCTTCTTCGGAGCGGGACTAGGAGTACCCTTTCACTCAAGCCTAGGAATGCCCGGCATGGCTAAGGTGACTATCTTGGCGTGACAGTCCAAGATCGCGTGATAAGGAGAAAGCCAGGACATCCCTAATATAATATCAAAGTCCACCATATCGAGAATCATCAAATCTACCCAAGTGTCATACCCCATAAAAGTAACCAAACAAGACCGGTAAACTCGATCAACAATCACAGAATCTCCGACCGGAGTAGACACATGAACGGGTATATCTATGCTATCACAAGGCAAATTCCAACCAACTGCATGAAATGCAGATACATACGAATAGCTGGATCCAGGATCAAATAACACAGATGTTGCTCTATGATGGACAGAAATGGTACCTGAAATCACAATATCTGAGGCCTCTACCTCAGGCCTACCCGGAAATGAGTAATAATGGGCTCCAACACGCCCAGTCTGAGATCCCCCTCTCGGACTCTGAGAACCACCTCTAGCTGACTGGGACTCACCTCTAGAACCATGAGAACCACCGTGGCCTGACTGAGCACCGCCCCTCTGAGAAGCACCACCTCGACTACCAGATGATATCAGAGTCCTCGGCGGTTGATAATCCTGCCTGGGTCGGGGAGATCTCCTAGCTACATGCACAACCTCTCCATAAGAAAAACAGGTAAATGGAGACGAAGGTCGTATACACTCGGTCAAGACTCGAATGAAGCAGCCGCCATCGATCTCGGAGAACGAACTCTCGGGGAGCTCTCTGTGCGGGTGACTACTGGGGGAAGCTTTGTATGCTAAATGCATGTGACCGCCGAAATATGTCATGCGGCCTCGAAAACGAATTTGCGCCTCTCGAACTAGAACCACCATAACTCCCGCCGACGTGGCCTCTTGTCACCACCACCAAAAGCACGGGCCTTAGCCGCCCAACCATAGAAGCATGCTCGATAATGGACCGGAAGGAAGCCCCCATAGACTCCATCCGAAGACAAAATTTGTAGAGAGCTCGCTAGTCCCTCAACAAAACGCCCGATCCTACCTGGCCGCAGGATCAACAAAGACCTCGATCTCGAGCCATGTAGCTCGAGACCTCACCATCTCGAGAGAGAGATAAGAGTCAGATACCAATTTGATCTTTTCAGATACCAATTAGAATAAAGTAGCACGAAAGAATGAAAGAAAGTGAGATTTCCTAAATATTCTATAACCTCTCACAGATAAGTACGGAGCTCATCGTACCAATCCACGTGACTCTACTAGACACGCTCTTGTATTATAGACCGGCTAACCTAGGGCTCTAATACCAACTTGTTACGACCCATTTTGGCATAATCCGTGCAGGCACTTACCTCTCCCACCCCGGTAAGCGAACCCTTAACCCAACGATAAATAAGACATGAATAATTAAATCAAGCAACAGAAAAGTATAAATACGCAAGTCTCACGATAATATATATAGTAAAATAGTGCGGAATAATTATAATACCTTCAGGGTCTAGTCTAAGGCATATAAGAACATCTAAAAGGAAATAATACAACTACGAATAATAATACATAAAAATGTCTATGTCTCTGAATAGGAATAGGACATAAATAATAGAAAAGTCTTCAAGGCAGCGAACGACCATGCTCACCCAGAAGACTCAGTGCTAATGCTGAAGACGACAATCAGCCACGGGAGATGGAAGCACAACCAACCTAATACTCTGCATTCATAAAGGAATGCAGCAAGTGCAGGTCAATACAAAACAACAGTACTGGTAGGCATCATTGGCCGACTAAGCATAACTAACACAATTCGGATAATAAAGTAGATAGGCAGATAAACCAACAAGTATAAATCAAACATAATCGAATCCAAGTACACGTCATCACCTAAGTAGAGCATCTAATCCCAAATGTGTCAAGTCTCAATGTATCAAGTCTGAATCCAACATCACAAGTACAACACTAAAACATCTCAACGAAGCCATGATGCAATGTAATGCAATAAATGTATGGATGCAATGCAATGCCATGTAAATGCTGTGTACACATGTACTCCGGACGGAAATATCGACATCTCGGTAGCACAATCTAGTGTGATTTGCGAAGTCTAAGTGCCACCCGTCCCGGATCTTTGCCCAACAGACAAACACAACCTCGGATCTTTGCCTACGAGGGGTTCTCAGCGGAACCACTCTGGGGGAGCCACGGAGTCCATGTACTTACTCAATCCACGATTCCGGAACTAACATCGGATATCGAACTTTCACGTCACTCTCATTTAAAAATCGAGCCAAGCTCATCACAGTGTTTCATCAAGTACCAATAGTGTCTCAACAGTATAACATGAAGAATGAGAGTGCGTGCAATGCATGTATCAATATCAATAATCATGCTCAATATCACAAGTACCGACAAAGGGGTACACCAACAATATGTATAAGTCACAAGTACTAACAGTGGGTGCGCCAACAATATCACAATCAAGATGAACAACAAGTTCCAATAACTACTAACATCACGTGGCATCAAGCCAACTCAATAAACAATCAATCATACACAACGGGGTGGCTAGCCCTAATCACGCAACAGGACCCAACCTAAGACAATATCCAACCCGACTTCATACCCGAAGGTTTACATGCTTTCTCCAACGATATAATCTAAATATATGCTTCGCTATACGAAGTCTCACTAAGGGTAATCCATAACCTACCTGGATGGCCGAACAGCAAGTACCAACAAATCACTTTTTCGCCTTCCCCTTCCCCTTCCCCTTCCGCTGAGCCTCAAGATCAATAAGGTCTAGGCATAATCGAAATCTAGATTAGAAATCATGAAGAACGATACCAATATTTCCATCATTCAATTTAGGTCAAATTTAACCCCTAAATTTGGGAAAACGGGCCCACAAGGTCAAAACGAGAAAATTCGGAAACAACATATCAAATTAAGCACTAGGTGATCACAACCCAACCACTCATTGCTAATTTAACTCATGGATTAGCTTAGTTTCGAAATTGAAACAAAACTCCCAAATTTGGGTATAAACCCTAACTCTTTGATTCAAGAATTCAATACTAGAGATGGAATATAAATGATTAACAACCTTAGATTCATCAAATTCTACCATAAACACCATCAATTTCATCATTAGTAAGCCTAGATAGAACAAACATCAAAACCCACTTTCATTTTCCATTACTAAGGAAAAGGGGGGAATCTATGATGACTAGGATTAATGGAATAGTAAAAGGATTAGGGGAACTTACCACCAAGAATCTCCACTAAAAGTCTTCAAGAACAGATCCCAAGAGTCTATTTTTGTAATGGTATTGAATGAGGGACTAAAGGCTTTTAACACTTCATTAATAATACTCACTGCCCGTCACCCGCTTTGGCAACGCTGGGACCGTCCCAACTGAGCCGCTCCCGGCGGTCCCTTGGCCAAGCCCAAATGGCTTGGACCACTCCGGCGGACAGGAGTGACCGCTCCCGGCGGTACCCGTCGTCGCGGTCTTTGGTGCGGCCAAAGCAAGCACCAGACACCAGAAACTCCACCCAATTTCACCATTCAATCCGATTTTTTGACTAATTCCTGAGACCATCTGCTCATATACCATAGACATAGACATACATAAAAATATGCTACGAACGCGCTCGTGGCCTCAGAATTCCTAACGGAGGTCTCGTTGACCGAGTCAACCCCCGATACCTTAATTCCAATTTCCCAACCCAAGTCCTAAAATGCATCCGAGTGCATTGAGAACCGAACCAGATATACACACAAGTTCTAAATGACCATCCGGACCTCTCGGAATCGACGGATTTCCGAAAAAGGTCCGTTTACCCAAAAGTCAACTTTGAGTCAACTCTTTTTCACTTTAAGCCTATATTTCACAAAAGTTGCCCGAATCCGGTCTAGACACCTCGAAAAGCGTGTCAACGATCCCCTCGAGTCAAAAGTGGGCTAATCAAAGTTCGGGAAAGGGAGAAAATGTCGGAAAGACTATAACGACCAAACGGGTCGTTACACTTAAATTACAAAAAGTGATTTATTCATCATTAATTATTAAATTTATAGGCAACCAACCTCTTAGGTAATTGTCCGATGGGAAGAGCAGACTCTTTATTAATCTTTCCTCCTTTAGTTTTAACATTACTAGCAGTGATCTTCTGAGATTGCATTGGTGAAAAATCTGCTTCTTTAGACACCTGATTGATATTATCATAGATGTATTCCTCCTCATTGTTTTTACTAGCTGGTTCCACACTATGCACTTTAACATGTGGTATATATATGCCCTGGTTGGTTTGTTGGATTGATTGTGATTGAATTCTTCCTGCATTGTGCTGTTGTTGTCCATCATATAATATGGTTGTTCTCCTTTTGTTCAGCCTTTATACCTGGTTCTTTGGCTATATCAGGATTCTGTTCCGTGTTAGTATGATCATCTACTGAGCTATCTCCTTCCTATTTGATAACCTATACAGCTAAAGCTTTGTATAAATTCCCATCAGATATATTCTGAGTATCCTTGCTAATTTCCACCACTTCATCCGTTTTTGGTGATTGATCTTGTGCCTGAAATTGCCTCTCCTTTTGATTTTTGTTCTCTCCATCCTCAACTATTAGAACCTTTCCAAAAGATGCTTCAATCCACTCTTTAGCTAATTCCTTCCTTAATTTTCTAACAGTGAATTCTTTTCTTCAATAGCAGAAACCTGTGCGTTCAAATATAAATTCTCTTCCTTGTTCTCTTCATTTAATATAACAAAGGAATTATGAGTCTTCACTTGATTCCCTTTCATTCCAATCTTGTACTGTCTTAACATATTGGGTAGCTTGATTACCATTTGTATGATCTTGATTATTCCTTTTTATGTTGTTCCACTTTTGTAACATTAGTTGTTGATGATTCTTCTCTATTTCTCTGTCTCTCTTGTCGTTTTTGTATTTATTCCTTCTATGCATCCATTTCTGCCTTTGTTTGTACATTACGTACAACTTTTCCACTGCTCAAAACTCTCCTGGAATTTGCAGATGTCCCAACTTTGTCTTTTAGAATTGTTCTTGCCTGCTATTTTTATTGTCCGTATTGATCTAACTCAGGATACAACACCCACATTCATAGTCTGAGTGTCCTGAAGGAAGCATTCCTTACAACATTTTGGTAGATAGTCATATTGTATTTTGATCCACTTTGATTTCAGCTCACCTGTAACATTATGTTCTTCACTAATCTTTATTCTTTGTGGTAAATCAGCCAATAAATTAGCTTCCACTTTAACTTTTGCACAACTAGATCTAGTTTGATTCCTGATTGCCATGTCCGGGATTAGAGGTCGACCTACTGCTGAAGCAATAGAGAATACCGCCTCATTAAAAAAAAATGGAAATAAGATCCGAGAAACTATCTAAGCAACTGTTATCGAAATTTCCTTCTCAAGGGTAAACCATGGATTCCCAAATCGATGGTCGCATTTGCTAATAACGATCTTAAAGCTGATTTGGAAAGCATATGAACATAATCCTCGAGCAAAGTTAGACGAATCAAGACATGGGCGTTCTCAATCAATTTAATATTGCATTCACCTTTAATTTCACAATTAAAACTTTTTACTTAATTATAATAATAAAAAATAAAAATATAAAAAGGAGATAGATAGTGTAGTAAATAGGTATCCCACCTAGGTGAATAATAATATTCGTGAGCATTTGCACTCCAAGTATCGGAAATTCGGACCCAATTCAATTAATTTGGGCTCCAACTCCAACTTCAAATTTGGTCTTCTCTTGGCAAATTCCATCTCTTTCTTTCTCTCCGGTGAAATCAAAGTTGTAAGTTATCTCTTCTCTCTCTCTTTGTTCCTCGTGTGGCAAAAACCCTAATCCCTTTTTCATTTTCCAAATCGTTGTATTTACTTTCTGATTTGGAGTAAATCATTTGCAGCGATTTTAATATTTAGCAATCTGAACTCTAAGGTTTTTCATATACTTGACTTTAACAGCCCTGTCGTTTGAGTTAAAGTTAGAAAACTCGATTTATGTCTGATTATATTGTTTTATCGAAGCATATCTAATTTTATGAGTAAAAAGATCACTTTGTGGGATTACACTGGGTATGTTGTTGGCTGTAAAAAGAAGAAAGAAAGAAAGACAAAGTAAAATAGTTCTGATTTGAGGTATTTGGAGCTCTACTTTGGCAATGCTGCATGTTTTTTGAATCTTTATTACTTCTCTCCATTAGTTGTTCGCCTTTGGCTTGACATACCATTCCTTTTTATATGCAAAGAATTGCATTTACTCTAACAAGGTTTAGCAATCTGAACCCTTAAGCTAATTGACTTTTACAGCTCCATATCCTACTCATTTTCTTGTGTTTAGTTCGCCAGTTGGAAAATGTCATTTTAAGAGCATTTGTATATACAAAGAGAAACATTGTGAGGTGGGGCAGGGAGGCTGGGTAGGTGGAAAGGTCGGCAGGGTGGATAGTGCGAGTAAATAATTGCATTTACTCAATCAAGCGATTTTATTATTTGACAATCTGAACTCTAAGCTTTTGATAAGCCCCATATCAGACTAGTGTAGTAGTTTAATCATAAATACTAGTTTAGGAGACTTACAAGTTTCTCCATAGTGGAAGCGGATCTGCAGCAACCATGACTCGTGGCACCGGTTGTCGTGAATCCTCACAAAGCGGATGAACTCCCTTTGTCCACAACCTAGATACCCGTTAGGGGATGCAGAGCGTTTTTCTCTATTGTGAACCCTACCCGTCAATTAATGTGGAAAATCATCTTGTTTCCTACAGGCTACACGCATAATAGTGTATTTTTAGATTAGGTTTAGGAGGAGGACAAGTTAATCAGGGGAAAATTTATAGGCTGAAATTGTGGCACGTGAACTCATGGTCTCTTTGTAAAACTAGGTATTATATGTATACATTTTCTAAAATTGGTATGATATTATCTGCTGGCACCGATGCTACAAGAAGGCTAAATGGTGCACTTGGTTGAATGTTGAGTTATTTACCTAGAGGACTAGGAATCAATTCCCACTTAATACTTTTTGTCCTTTTTTTTTAGTGGAGCACCCATGTTCTAGAAATCCTAGATTCGCCTCTGAAGATAAGTGGCTAACGGGCTAATTAGCACCCCTTATGGATGGACCCGACCCAATAGCTATTTCCAACAATTAGTATACCCACTCAAGTGTTGGAGTTAATAGTATGTTAGAAAACTCTATTTATGCCTGACTATATTGGTTTCCGAGGCATATCTAATTTCTGGTTATTATGAAATCTTAGCTATTAAAAGGAAAGAAAAAGAGAAAAAGAAAGAAAAAGCAAAATGGTTTTGTTAGTGTTGGATTTAGGTTGTTGGAGCTCTAATTCGCCAATGCTGCATGTTTCCGTGCTTTTTTGTCTTTATTTCTTCGTTCCATTAGTCAGTTGTTTTGCCCTTGGCTTTACAAACCATTCCCTTTTGTATGCAAAGAAATGGCAATTTGTGCTCTTTTAAGTTATAAGTTGCGCGGACTCTTCACTTTCGCTGCCGCACCCGTGTCGAACGACATGGGTGTGGGATCCGTACCAGATATGGTCAATCGATTTTGGATACTTTGACCAAAATCGATAGAGAAATTCGAGACATATACAATAATTTCTGAAATCAAAATATAAGTTAGGGTAAAATCATAATTTACGCATATGTCTTTTTTATTGTTAAAGGATATTTATATTAAAAATTCCGCAACCAGAAGGTGCTTTAAAGATATTTACAGGTCAACATCACTATTGAATGTGCAATGAACTCAAGAAGTTTATCATGGCATCTAATATCATTTGCATTAGCCATGTTACACAAAAAAAAAACAGTAAGGAGATGCATTTGTAGTAAATAATAATTACAGATTTAAACTTGCTCTAAAAGATTCGTGCATTCTTTTCCTTCCAAATAGTCCACCATAATTTAGGCATATTTTTATAATCTATTTTAGATATTTGAATTATTTTTACCCGAATCCCCGCACCCGTATCCATATCTAGATTGCACCCCCGAATCTTAAAATATAGGTCATGAAGGATCAACCCCTAGATCCGCACCTGTATCATACACCTGCACCCGTGTCCGAGCAACTTAGCTTTTAAGTCTGATTTGCTGCCATAGTTGTTTCCAATTAAGTTGTATGATGTATTTGGAAACCAAAAGTCGCCAGGGAACTCACCTGGCACTCAAGTAACTATATTCAATTCATTTAGTCGCTGTTGTATGAAACCATTTTTTTTAATGAATAAGTTTTATAAATGGCACCAAGAGATGCAAAATAAAAGAACAAAAGGATGCTGAATTACAAAAGATAAGTGTTAGCTTCAAAACATTCTAGCTGTAGTTCCAGGGAGTTGTATCGAATCATTGAAGAGCTGGAGAAGAATTTTGTTGAGAAATATTAGAGTGCCTTATGTTTATGTAGAAGCAGATGCATTTTTACTGCAGCGGGTGCTAGCGGATGTAATCAATATATATTGCAGAAATATGCACTGCATACATAATAATAATTCGTGGATTCATACAAAATCCACGCAAATTATCACAAAGGAGTAGTGGTTGGAGTGATATGCTGCACCTGTTAATTCAAATTCTAGGATTGACCTGAGTTTATGTACGAGCTTCGGACACTTTTCTCCTCCATCCTCCTTAAATACCGAAGTTGATAAAAGGAGTATATCCCAGAAAAACTGGCCTTCTACGATTAGTGTGACTTCTTCATTCAACTGGATGAAATGAAGATACTAATGCCTCAAATTACATAAACTTCATTTGAGTTTCATTTTCCTATTCTTTGTCACAATAGAAAGGGGGTGAGATATTCCTACGAGTTATATATCTGACTTTTGTCATGTGACACTATGTTAGAGTGTTTGTATTTGATCCTTTTTACCTAAATAATGAGCTAAGATTTCAGCTGAGTATTTTTTATGTTACCTTGGCATTGGACTCACTTCTCTTCTGTTCTACAAACCTTGTATTACACTCAGTAGCGTAATTTCCAAATTGTATGTGATTCATTTTCTTGCATTTTATATGAGCCTTTAAAGATGCATATAATTATGACCTATCTACTTAGTTACGAAGCAGATCCTGTCCTACGATTCATGTATACACACTAGAATTCTTTTATGATACCTATTATTTGTGTGATTTGGCAATTTTATCAGGCCGCTTGAAAACATTGAGTCACTTAAAGACACAACAACAATTGCGCCTCAGCGCCTAACAAGTTTGGGTCGACTATATGAATCTTCACTGTCCATATTCCTCATTTAAGCTCAATTTAAGTCATCGTCATACCAAAATATAAGTAGTATCAATAATAATAATAACAATATTAATATTAAAAGCTCTCTATGTTTGTATTGGCATAGAATGTAAAATAAGGTCAAAATACTCCTAAAAATATTGTAGGTTTAAAATCAACTTATTAATAAGACTAAAACCTATTCTCAACTAGTAGATATCACCTATATAGATCTTTTTCTTCCATTGTGTCCTATTGTTAGTCTTTCGAGACAACTTCTTTCCATGTGATTTTAGGTCTACCTCGTCCCCCTTTAACACCTTCACTTACCATGGTTTCATGCCTATGAACCGGTGCATCTGTAGGTCGATGCAGGACATGAGTACATGACCATACCATCTCAAGTGGCCTCTCTCATTTATCCTCACGTGTGCTACTTGCACCATTTCCTTAGTCTAATCATATTCACCGGAACATGCAAGTAGCACTTATTGAAGTGAGAGAAGGAAGCTTGTGTCACTTTGGATCTTGATCATATAAAGCTATTCCCCCCTTCCACTTATTTTAATCTACAACTTGGATAAGGGCTTAAAGAAGGCAGATGATGGCTTACAACAGAAGACCCGTTGATTTACTAGGGTGAAATATTGTTTAGGTGCTACATCAGCCTTGGCACGAAGAAGAGTTTTAAAAGTTCTTGATGATAGTTGTGATCTTGATCTTTGGTTATCAAAACGATAGTTATGATCCTGATCTTAAAGATCTTTATGAATGTATTGGAAAGGCTTTTTTATTATATTTTCTGTTAGCGCTTGTTTCATTGTTGTGCTACCTTCGCTCGGCTATAGTAATTTTATTTTGTTAAAACAAGATTTCCAGCTTAGTTAAAAAAAAGTTGGTTAGGTCATGAACGTGTAATATTTTTCTGAGAAAGGATATAATATCTCAGAGGAAGAACTTGTAAACAAGTTATTTTTTATTGATGCAGTTATAATTCAGTTATATCTTATGCTTTACCAAAAAACAAAAAAATCAGTTCTATCTTATGCAATAGTATAGATGACCACAAAGTGGGCACTCAGTACATAATAATATCCTGATTTGACGACTATGCGTTGTAGATTTTTAATCAATTTTAGTGAGGAATGCCAATTTTATTATTGTTCTTTTCAATTTATTTGAAGAGATTTTTTGAGCAAAAGACTAGTAAACCATGGCGTTTATCTACTGTTTTGCAGCCTATAGTAATTTCACTTTCATGGGAACTGAGGATTCAAATGACCTTCCTGCATCTTATAATCTTGAAAGAGGAACTGAAAATAATGAAGATGGTGCAAATGGAGAGATTTCCAAAACCAATAATGACGTTGTCAGTGAAAGTAAGGAACCTTTACAGCAAAGTGACAGTGACATGGATTTGGAGAGTGACCCTGGCTCACAAGTTGGTGCTGAGTTGACTGGAACACTGTCACAAGTTGGCGTTGAGTTGACTGAAACAGTTGAGATAATAGAAGAAGTAACTCCCTTCAAGTCTGTAGCACATGCCGAGGATGGACTTCTAAGTTTGCAAGACGGAACCAATAGTAGCAATCATAAAGAGGATCAAGATAATGTCAGCACTCAGGAGATTGTTGGTGTCAAACGTATGTTCTTTATTTGGTATTCTCTGCTCTAATTGCCTAATGTGTACTATATTTAATTTTTTGTAATTGCCCAATGTGTACCTATTATTGTTGTTGTCTTGGCACCTTCTCTTGAGCGGTCTATCGGAAACAGCCTCCCTACCTCTCAAGGTAGGGGTAAGGTCTGCGTACACTCTACCCTCCCCAGACCCCACCTTGTGGGACTATACTGGGTATGTTGTTGTCGTTGTTGTTGTTGCCTTATAAGGGCTGCTGACTTGTAAGCAATGGATCTTTATTCCTATAGTTCACATTTTATTTTAGTGTCAAGTTTGCATCTTCTGATTAGTATGTTTTCACTTAGTCCCTATTGGTTGAAATAAATTTCTCTAAAAATTGACCTTTATTAGCAGGCTTATCTGGAGTTAAGAGACCTCGAGCAACTCTTGATGTTGAGCAACCGTCAGTGCATGTCGTTTATAATTCTTTAACAAGGTTTGATGAAAGTTCTTATGTTCTATTACATTCTTCCATAGCCACATTAATATTAAGTTTATTTGGAGTGACAACTGTAAGTACATGAGGAGGGGTAAGGATCATTTCTCTTATTTGGTTCGAACTCAACGAGGATTGGAAGGGATCATGTGACCCTAGATGTCAACCTGTTTAAAATGGAATAAGAGGAAGTAGTCCTCATATAATTATCTTCCTGTTATGAGGGGTGCTTAAATACTTCACGTAGGGAAGTAAATCTCAATCACCTTTGTCTGCACTTTTCTGTTCTTTTGTTGAACCAAGATGTAGAAGTCATGATCCATTTCTATCATTAAACATATATTGGTAGAAAAAATGTCATTGTTGTACTTCTTGGCCCTGACGGGCTCACCTGCGTTTCCAGAGAGAGCAAAAAGATGCTTGAGGGGCTGCTACAACAATGGTCAGAGTGGCATGCCAAACATTGCTCTTCAGCACATGTAAGCCTTTCATGTTTTTATTACTATTATGATTATTTTCTTGATAACGGTGGTGTCCGGGCCAGCTAGTGCGTACCTCGACTATTCCACCAGGTACGTGCTGTTTTCCACTATTACATCTTGTGCCCACCCCGACTGTTCCCTTTCTCTGCTGAGATTTGAATCCTTGGAGAAGAACCTGGTCTTAAAGGTTTGCGCCCACTTCATTGACTACTAGGCCATACCCCTTGGGTGCTCATGTAAGCCTTTCATGTTTGATCGCTAATTGTAGAGCTGAAAGGGAATGATAGTTTGAAAATGAAAAATTGTTCGAAGATAAACTAGGCATTTCACTTGCATTAAGAATTTGTCTTTTGACCTGATTGCAACTCATGTGCCATTTCTTTTGCTGTCAGTGGAAATCGTTTTAGAAGCTTTTTGAACTCAAATGCTGAGAGTAAGGGTTCAATATAGATAAGAGCTTTATCTATCTGTTTTCAAGTGTAAGCCATAACGATAACGATACATTAACCTTGTTGGATTAAGCGGATATCTGGCTGGATGTCTTTGATTCTTTTCCATTGAATAATAAGTGATTACCCAAAACAAAAAAAAAGAATAATAAGTGATTACTTGGGGATAGCCAAAGTTAAGAGAACGAATCCACTGTCCAGATATTGCACGGGGGTGGAAGTTAGTTGGCATGTTTAACGCGTAAGTTAAAAATGGTCGGACATACTTACTTCTCTGGCATCGCCTTATGTTATTATTTTAACTATTTGCAAGGAGAGGAACCAGAGGTGTTTTGAAGATAAGAGCATCTTAGAAGTTGAAAATGAATTGTCTAGTGCTTTTCTATTTTTGGTGTATTCATGAATTTCGTCTAGAGGCAGGGGACATAACTAGTGTTTTAAACAGTTTATGAGGGGTCTAGGTAGTAGGTTTTGCTCTTTTGACTACTTGTAATTATCACTGAAGTACACCTTTGGTGTAGTTCTTTGTTTATAATAGTTATGTTTAACTGTTCAAAAAAAACTAATCCTAATACTGTTACTATATTATGTTACTGGACATCTGTCGATGTGTTTTGTGTTATGATTAATGAGGTTTTTTCTAGTAATCTTCAGTGTCTCTGTAGGTTTCATCTTGATTGCGCTGAGCCTTGTTTCTTTGATATCAGGATTCAAGAGAAGTGTTAGAATCTGGCGAGGAGACGTACTTCCCTGCTCTTCATGTTGGTTTGGAGAAACCTTCTGCAGTGGTATATTTCTATTTCTGCCCCATGTACAAATTTAAATTTTCTGTTGAGCTATTGTTACCGTTGCATTTGAGGATCTTTTTTCGAAGACATTTGCCTCCACTATTTTTTGCTTAACGCGTAAAAGTTGACATTTATTCTCGTCAGCCACCATGGATTCCTAAAGGAATAAACAAATCAGACTGATTTGATTTTGGAAATTGCATTTGCATCTTCATTTTTCGTGAGTGGATTGATGAAGATAATTTGGGAAAGAACAAGTTTATAAACCTTTCCCCCACACCGCACCCAAAAAAAAAAAAAAAAAAAAAAGAAAGAAAGAAAGAAACAAAATATTGGAAACCTTTCAAATCTAGAATTGTCTTGATGAAGATCAATTAATCTCCGAGTTAAATTGGGATCATTCAGTATATTGGTTGACATCTGCATTTAGAATTTTAAAAACATTGCAGTATTATCTGAAATACGCAAGTCTATAATCATAATTGTCTGTGATATAACAAATTATAACTTTTGTAGATTACCATGTAAAAATAACCTTTTATTTTGTATCACGTAGTTCACTTTTTTTTCTTACAAATAACTCCACTGTTGTCAAAGGCTTGCTTGGGCACGCTTTAAGCGCTGAAGCTTAAGGGAAAAACGGGCTGAGCATTTCACATTGCTTAAGCGGGTATTATCAACACTGGGTTTGTCTTAAGTAGGCGTTTGGACATGCGATTTAAATCATGAGATGAAATTAGCGTTTGGACATGCGATTTCATCTCATGAGATGAAATCCCAAATCATCCAATTTGGGATTTGAAATCATGATTTCAAAAAATATAAATGTAAAATTTGACCCATACGTTTATATTTTGTAAAAAAAGACTCATAATTTGGTAAAATATGAGTCTTTTTACCAATCATGTTTACCAACTATTTGTATTAAATATTAATCTGCAAGTTGGTAAAATATATTTACCAATCATGTTTACAATGTGGGAGGATTATATTAAAGAGTAGTTACATTACTATTCATGTTAAATTTTCCTTTTTATTGAACTAAAGTTTGATCAATTGATGTTGTATTTTTTAAAAAGGCCTTGGAGTAACGTATTAATTTTATTATGAACTATGATTTACTCATTTGGTAAGAATTGGGAAAATTTTGATGGTTTTCACAACTTGTGGGGTTTTTATGTTTATAAAAAAACTGCAGTTTTAAATTACCAGTTTCAAAAAAAAAAAAAAAAAACTGCAATTTAAGAAATCCAAATTGCATGTCCAAACATGATTTCATCTCACGATTTCATTTCATAATTTCATCTCATGAGATGAAATCTTGTCCAAACGGCTCCTAAGATTCTATACGTTTTAGCTGTACAGATCATACTATACGTTTCAGGTGTACAGATCATGTACGGGGTTTATCTCCATCCATTAGTGAGATTTATCTTCATAAAAATGTGGGGCATGTTCAAACATTTAATCCTAAAATTAATGCGCTTGATGGGCTGCTTTCAAATTATGGTGTAAATTTATGGATGTTTGTAAGTGAAATAAATTTTGTTTGCAAAAGCTTTTTGTTGATTATGCAATACTATTTAGAATTGAAGTATATTTTAAGGAATTGTTCTTGCTAATGTTCTTTTCAATATCATTAGATAATGTGCCTTTTATTTCACGTCTATTTTACATTTTCTTTTGTCAGAATGAGTCAAGGCACAGTAAAGATTATGTGGTTAGTCAGTTATATTTCACTCTCCTGTCCAGAAAGTCTGAATATTTAACTTGCCGTCGAAGTCTTTCATATTTTTAGATTCTTATCCGGAATATGTGCGCATCTTGCACACACCAATCCTCTCATGGTGGCAGGTGAGAATTCTGTTGTTGAATCCAGTGGTATATCTACCCATACAGCTCAAATCAAGAAGAGTAGTATTGTAATTTGACTATCTTGGCTGCCTAGCATTAACTTTTTGTTAAGAGGCTAATAGTACTATTTTCTGTTAAGACATATTGGGTGGACAAACAAGCAAGGAACGACAAAAGCGAGTTTATTCCATTGGATGGAAACTCTATCCCTCTTTATGATCGTGGATACTCATTTGCTTTGACTGCAACAGATAGTTCAAGCAACGTGGAAAAGTAAGTTACAGTTTCAGTCTTCTTAGGGAGTAAGTTCATTCCTAGAACATGTGTCCTTTAATCTTTCAATTGTTAGTTTGGAGTACTGTCTGGGTGAGTGACACTGCAGGGCAGGTGCGCGTGTTATTTCAAAAATCATGGGTATTTTAGGCACACATACCCACTACCCAGTGTAATCCCACTAGCGGGGTCTGGGGAGGGTGGTGTATACACAGCCTTACCCCTCCCTTGTGAAGGTAGAATATGTCGAGTGTTAACTGGTAAAATTCAAATATTTTCCTACGCTGATGTGATAACCTATTGTTGATGTGGTTATGCTTAAAGAATCCTTATGCAGTTGGTCTGTACCCATACAACCTTATGATTGCCCTTCATCTTTTTCTTAGCCTTCCATCTCTTAATTGCCTCTTCCTCTTTTTCTTTTCCTTCCATCTCTTAATTGCCTCTTCCTCTTTTCTTTTCCTTCCATCTCTCTTTCTTCCTGTCATAATAGTCTTGGATTGTACCTTTCATGAGTTAGACGTACCTTCCTCATCCTGTCATCTTGTCAAACTCCTACATGATGACATCTACTGGGTGCTGTTTGATTACTCTTCCATTTCAGATGAGTGGCATGTGTTTCAGGATCCTGCATAAGATTCATAAAAGTCAATATCTATAGTGGCCTGTGTCAACGTTGGAATGCTTCCCAGTTTAGTGTCATGTTATTCTTTTCATGTTGAGATAATTATATGATATTATGTAATGTCAGTCTTCCCACTTTAAAACGGTCATCTGACTAGCGGTTGCATTGAATCACTTCATTTAGATTGTGTTCATGGTAGTAGTTTTCCTCAAAAATAGTGAGATTATGCCTTCAAATATCCTTTTTCGTAATTTCGATCGCACAGTTGTGTCCTTTAATGATCTGTGCTCTCTGCTTATACTCGTAGTTGTCAAGGAAAAGCAGTACGAATGAAGGAATCATGTGGGGTACTATGAGCAGATTCTTGAAGCTGATATTTGATGTTTACTTGGTGACAAGAATTTTTTTGTTTGATTTTCTAGGCATAATATCTTATGATGTCTTTTGTATTGCAGAGGAATGGAAATGGTTGATAGTTCCCGATGTTTCAATTGTGGTTCCTATGGCCACGCATTGAAAGACTGCCCTAAGCCTCGTGATAATGCAGCTGTTAATAATGCCCGTAAACAACATAAGTCCAGAAGGAATCAAAGTGCCAGTTCCCGCAATCCAACTCGATATTATCAAGATTCTCCGAGGGGAAAGTATGACGGTTTAAGACCAGGTGCCCTGGATCCTGAAACACGAAAGCTTTTGGGCCTTGGGGTGAGATTTATGTTCTGACTTTGCTTTCTCCTGTGATCAATGATTTTACCTGTTCTTAACTGCTTAAAGTTTTCGATCCAGTGCAATTCATTTTAGTTATGGAAGTGGTAAGACACTGGTAGCATGATATCTTAATTTTCATCAACAATATTTTCCTTTTCCATTTTTCAGGAGCTTGATCCGCCTCCCTGGATTAATAGAATGAGGGAAATGGGATATCCACCAGGATATTTGGGTAAATAAATCATATCCCCCTCATTAATTAAGTCCATATCAGTTTATATTTTGTTGGTATTACAAATTATATCTATAGTTTTTTGTCAAGGTAGTACCTGACCTGGTTAAACATTTGCCTTTTTAACCTATCTAGTAGGTAGGCCCAAACTAGTCCATACCTACATCCCTCTTCCGTGCTTGCATTCATCTTTTTCCACTAGATTTTTGGACATAATAATTTCTTTGGTTTTGCTACCGGAGTATTGCGTGCTGTTCTCAATTTTCTTAACAGCTATTGGTTGTATCTACTCATGGTTCTGCAATTTACTTGACCCTCTTAGAAGAAGACGAGGATCAACCCTCTGGAATCACAATATTTGCTGATGAGGAAAAGAAGGAAGAAACAGAGGAAGGGGAAATACTTGATAAAAGCTTCCCAAATCCACCTAAAAGCTTTCCGAATCCGCCTAGGAAGATGAGTGTTGATTTTCCAGGTGTAAATGCCCCAATACCTGAACATGCTGATGAAAGACGTTGGGAAGCTGTGCCTTCGAGTTCGAGTTATTCGAGAAGTCATTCACACAACCGTTATAACCATGCAAAAGACAATGTCAACAGAGGGCATTATCATGAACGGCGTTGGTCTTCTAGGGATTATGAAGATGATGGACCTCCTGGTGTTGATCCTGGAACTAGCCCCTCGTTGTCAGGCTATTCTTATAGATACGGGGCTTATGACTCCCATTATTCATCTCATAGCCCAAGGGACGGTGCTTCAATGCCAAGAAGCCCTAGTTTCGGAAGATCCTTATCAGATAGAGATAGGAGAAGTCCACTTGTCAATGATGGTAACACCCACCACAGTTTCCACCACAGTTACTATGGTTCCCCTAGATAAACTCTAGACAATCTGATTGAGTGGAGGATCCAAAACTCTGATTCAGCATTCTCTTTGCCATCATTCCATAAAGTTTAATGGCATGTTTTGAAAGGGTACCTATTATCTCCGTATTCCTCAGCAAGTTATTGAAATGTTGTACATAAGCTAGATCTGGTATGAGATTTAGTGGATATGTGAAGTGTTGGTTCTTTTAGGAGTTACGAAACTGGAACTCCCGATGTGTTGATGTGTACTGTAAAATAGCAGGAGCTTGATTTTCTTTTAAGTCAGACAAATCCTGCATCTCCTGTTGATCCAGTTGTACGCCTTTTGGTATGCAACGTGCTTGGTCAAGTACTATGTAGCTGTAATTGACTTTTTTTAGGCTTACAATTTTCTGCTGCAGAAATAGCTGATGATAATTACTCCATGGCAATATAGAAGTGTACATACAACTGCAATCTTGTGTATATCACGGGCAGCAACTACAGTGGTGGTGGTAGCACTGTAGCTTCCAAGAGTTTTTTTTAGTTTTAGATGATGTGTCATTAATTTATCGTGCGCCAGATTTGTTGCGTTATCCATGTCACTGCAAGCGAAACACGCGAAGTTATAGACGTCTGAAATACCTGTTTTGACCAAGTTAAACTTTATTTTAGAACACATGGAGTGAGAAAGCTATCATTAGAACACCCTGCCCAGTCTAAGAGTTATCAGGAAAATGCTCCATTCATGAGAAATTTTCATCTTTTTTTATCAGATTCAGTTCTTTTTGGTATAAGCACGAATCATCAAATAAAATATAGCGGTACACTACCCAATACCTAGAGCTAACACTAACAATTACAACATATCCAGTGTAATCCCACAAAGTAGGGTTTGGGAGGGTATAGTGTACGCAGACTTTACCTCTACCTTGAGAAGGCAGAGATGATGTTTCCAAGAGACCTTTGGCTCAAAGAAAGAAGAAAAAGAAGCAGTAGCAACAAGCAACAACACTAGCAAGATAATAAGGTAACTAAGGCTAAGATACAATAAATAGTAATAAACATATAAGAATAAGAGAATACAAGAATAATGCTAAAAATCTGGGAATGGAAAAAAAAAAAATGCGCCCGGTCACCCACTACCCTTCTATCCTAATTCTCAACCCTCCACACCCTCCTATGAAGGATCATGTCCCTAGCGAGCTGAAGTTGAGTCATGTCCTGCCTAATCACCTCACCCCAATACTTCTTTGGCCTACCTCTATCCCTTCTTAAGCTCGCAACAGCTAATCTCACACCTCTTTATCGGGGCATCTGCACCTCTCCTCTTCACATGACCGAATCATCTCAGCCTCACGGCTTCTTATCCTCCACGGGGCTACTCCTACCTTTTCGCAGATATCTACGTTCCTAATCTTATCTCTCCTGGTGTGCTTACACGGTTATCTCAGCATCCTCATCTCTGTTACTATCATCTTCTAAACATGGGAGTTCTTGAATGGCCAGTACTCCACCCCATATAGCATAGTCGGTCTAACTACTGCTTAGTAGAACTTACCTTTTAAGTCATGGCGGCACATTCTTATCACACAGAACACCGGACGCGAGCCTTCATTTCATCCGCCCTGCTCTAATACGACGAGTGACTTCCTCGTCAATCTCCGTATTACCTTGGATAACTGACCCTAGGTACTTGAAACTTCCTCTCTTGGGGATACCTGTAAGTCAAGTATCACGTCCACGTCCGCTTCAAGAGTCACATCACTAAACTTACACTCCCAGTATTCAATTTTAGTCTGGCTCAACTTGAAACCTTTCGACTCCTGGGCCTCTCTTCAAACCTCCAACCTCGTATTAACTTTGTCTCGCATCTCGTCAATCAATACTATGTTATCCACCAATAACAGGCACCACAACACCTCCCCTTGAATGTGTCGCATCAGCACGTACATACCAAAGCAAATAAGAACGGTCTAAGAGCGGATCCCTAGTGCAACTTCATCATTACTGGAAAGTGTTCCGAGTCACCTCCCACAATCCTGACTCGGATCTTGGCACCATTATGCATGTTCTTAATCACCCTAATATAAGCTATAGAAACACCTCTATCCTCCAAACATCTCCATATAACCTCTCTTGGGATTTTGTCGTATGTTTTTTCCAGGTCAATAAACACCATATGCAAGTCCCTCTTCTTCTCCCTATACTGTACTGCTCCACCAGCCAATCAAGACATTTTGGAATAAACTAAAACTTTTTTAATGCTTTTTTGAGCAAGAGTAGCCCCTAATGATATTGTCATCTTATAACCGAGATCAAATACAATAACTTTGAAAAAAGAAGAAGGCGAGCTGCAAGAGTATAACTTTGAAAAAGAAGAAGTCGAGCTGCAAGGGAAATTCCCACCGCTATAGTAGCATGTATAAGAGCCAAAATAGGAGCCTCCATGGAATCAAGTAACCATACATGACCATTTAACTGCACCGGTAAATAAGTGAACACCACCTAATGTAACAAATAAGGATTGACCTCATTATTATAAATTAAGTTAATTTTAAGTGCCAAATAAAATAGAACACCAAACGATTAAGTTATTGTAACATTGGTTTCAATGACATTTCAGTAAAGGGAAATCTAGTGTTACAAATCGTGCCTACCAACATTATGGACACTAAGATTGTTAAACAATATGCAAGCACCTGACACCCTAATCACAAACATTAAAAAAGTTACTACCTGAACTAACTTCTGTTTCACTTCATCTCATTTCAAGTAAGATCACACACCACTACACAAACTCTAAAAGCATCGAACTGCTCTAAAAGTAGCAAAATAAATGGAATACTCGTCAACATGCCTAGAAAAACTACCCTCAGACATGCAACCGATGCGCACCGGGCTTTCACTATGTGCTGATGAAATTCCAAATCTTCTTCCCTATTGAGACTTCACCAGGATGTGGGACCTCTTCCTCCTCCTCGCCCTCGTCCTCTTCATCATCCTCATCCCGTTCTCCATCTTCTCGCACAGTGGGGTCCTCGTCGTAGACACTGTAAGCTGAGGGTCCTTCTGGTGTTCCGTTCACTTCTTCACTTAACCCCGTATCATCTACTAATTCATTAGCTATATCAGCACTGCATCCCTGATTGTCTGCCGCATCCTTCGACTGCCAGAGAAATAATAGCAAAGTTTAGAGATCATTTCATTTAGAGACGACTTATGCAGAAATTAGTAATGTTGCAATTGCAATGCAAAGATTAGTCATAAAAAGATTTATAATGCAGGGTTTATATCTTGTTGGATGTATGGTTTGATATAACTTCTAACACGTGTTTACTTTTTACATAAAATAAAAATCTGTTTCTATTATCACTTACCATTTTAGTGTTTCTTATCCATATATTACTAATACAATGTTATTCCAGATTACCGCATACAGTACTACATATATTTTTGCATAATTTATGTAGGTATTATTTATGAGGTAAAACAAAAGTAGCAAGCAAACGTTGTATAAAATAATGCTAGATTTTATGTGGAAATCAAATCTCCTCACCACACCATCCAAACGACCCCTTAACGGAAAAAGTTGTTGCCAGAAAAATGTATTTGAATATTTCTTTTGAGTAAAAGATTTAATCCAGTTTAAAATTTTCATGCACCAGTGCTGTTGTAGATTAATATCCAAGGGGAAGGTGGTGTTAGAGAACAAAAGAAAGTATAACATACGTACATAGCATACGTGCAGATGCAATGCAGTAATTAACAACAGAAATATCAAAGTACATCATACTAGGTGTGAGAATAATGCACATTTGCAGGAGCGAAGAAAGTATACTCACAGGGCTATTGGCTACAGTGGGAAGAGCAGCGTCAGAATGTCTGAGTTCTCCACCACTGACCGCTGCGGGAGTTGCTGGCATGGCTTTGAAGTCCCCATTTTCTTCCTGAGATTTTGAGACCAGCTCTGGCAAGGATCCATTAGCGGTTGCTACAGCAGCACTGATGGTAAACATGTAAAGTCAAAACACCATTAGCTGTCAAAATAACACCTGCTCCCAGAGACGATAAATCTACCATGAAAAAAAAAAAAAAGACGACTAGAAAGTTGGTCATCTCCATCCAAAGTTAAAGAGTTTCATGATACCTAAACTTTTTATCCGAAACAGTTGATCGACAGACCACCCCAATTGCCTCCCAAGCATGAGAATTTTAGTGATAAATCTGGTTCCTTGTCCCTTTGGGTAGACAATTAAAACAAAACTTTGTAACAAGATTGCAACAAGGAGGAAAGTACCTCTAACATCCAGGTGATTAAAGGACTAACCACTGCCAAGTACCCTTACAAAATTTTGAAATCTGTTTGGTAATGGTCTGCGTGTTTTACTTAATTTAATCAAATTGAGCTTATTATAGAAATAAAATAGGTCATAAAAGGAGAGCATTCGAATTGAACAACTCTTCCTTCCAGTAAAACAAACATCTTTAGACATGATTAGCCATATTTTTTGGATAGGGTAGTACATGATTAGCTACATTCTTGATTCAAAACCCAGAACTTGTACTGAAGAGAAGATAATGTTCAGGGAAAGAGAATTCTTAGGGTAATATAGCGTCACACTAACATAATTCCAACGGTCATCACATGGAGGTCGTCCATCTTGAAGGACAAGGTCGAGGACGGAACTGTGATATGAGTAACTCCAAATTCGCACAACTCCGTTTGGAAAAATTCATCCGAATTTGAACATTCAACTACCATTCACAATCCTTACATTCTAAATGTCCACAAGTGACCTTATCCAAGAGACTTGATGACGTCAGAAGTCACCGAAGTGAATCAGTTTGACATCCATTAGCCATGGAAGTACCACCCACAGGGACAAGCTTAAACCTTTTAGTTTTCCCCATTCATTCTCTGCTTTTAACTATTGATTGCGGCAGTGAAGGAGGGGAGCGCTGGGGAAGGGAAGGTGAGGTTCATTTATCCCTACCAAGTTGATCAAGAGGCTAAACAAACTGAGAAGAGAGTTCTTGTGGCACAGTAACAAAGAAGGAAAAGGCTATAATCTGGTTAAATGGAAGGTAGTCCAAAAAAGCAAGAAACAGGGGGGGATGGGCATTAGAAACTTGAGGCTACACGACAATTGTCTTACGATGAAGTGGTTAAGGAGGTTTATTGAGGAAGAACATTCACTATGGAGAGAGGTTGTTCAAAGTAATATGAACAACACAATCATTGGTGTACAGATGAAGTCAACAACACTTATGGTGTGGAAGTTTGGAAAACTATCAGAGCTTTGTGGAACATGCTGAAAGAAGATACATGTCTTAGAGTGGGCAATGGCTCTAAGATACTGTTCTGGAATGATGTTTGGATAAATGGAACTTCACTTAAGGATGCTTTCCCTGATCTGTTCTTCATTTGTTCAAATCCGAATGCTACAATTGGTGACTGCTGGACACCTCAAGGTTGGAACCTGCTTTTCAGGAGACATCTGAATGATTGGGAGGTGGAAAGAGTGGCAGAACTTTTGAAAGATATTGGTTTGTTCACTGGTACAACCAATATACCTGATGCTATTAGATGGAGACACAACTCTGATGAAGCCTTTTATGTTAAGAGGTTGTACAGGAAAAGAAACATGGTTGCTAGTGAAGGGAGCCCAGGTTTATGGAAGAATGTTTGGGAAAGTATAGCACCCACAAAGGTGAGATGCTTCACTTGGTTGGTTGCAAGAAGGGCATGCCTAACAAGAGGTGCTTCAGAGAAAAGGCCGAACTGTTGTGCCCAGATGTTTTCTATGCTGTAATCTCTTTCTTCATTGTAGATTTACAGCACAATTATGGTCAATGTTCTTAGGTCTCGCAGAAGTCAAATGGACAATGCCTGAACATACTGCTGATTTACTGACCTGCTGGATCAGAAGAGGGAGAAGCAAGAGCCAGAAAAAATGGTGGAGGGTAATCCCCACATGCATTTGGTGGACAGTATGGAAAGAAAGAAATGGGAGATGTTTTGAAGATACATCAAATTCTATTCAGAAAGTGAAGGAGAATTGTATTGTATCTTTCTATTTTTGGTGTAAAGAACAATGTATAGAGAATGTAGATGACCTTGTAGATTTACTGGGAGTACTGTAAGCTTATCTTTAAAATCTTTTTCTTTACTGTCTGTTTTTGGAGGTCGCCAGCATACCCTTAATGCTGAGGAATACAACAGTACCAGTTTCTCAAAAAAAAAAAAAAAAAAAAAAGCCCTTCTAAATGTCTGCACAAATTTAATTTTGCATTACAGGTTTACGCAATTCAGAAACCAAAGAGCAGGGATGTACCTTCTGGGACGGCGGAGATTGTATCTTTTTTCACCAGGAGTCTGCAAAGAAGGGGCAGCCTTTTGTCTCCTCTTCCTCCTACTGGTGGCTGTCACACTATCCGACTGTCCATCACTATGACTTCCATCAAATTCACTTGCGGTTGCATGTGATGCATGCATGCGAGTACGCTTTCTGGTCTTACTTCGCGCTCCACCCAAGAGACTAGATTCTTCTTTCTGGCTCTCCTCATTCACATTCATTGAGGTCTCCAAACCTCCATTGATGTGCGCACTCTCAGACTCCTTAAGATTTTTTGCACCTGCAGCTTTTGAATTAGCCGGACCTGTCTTGCTATTTTTACCACGCCCTTTCCTGACGGGTCTGCGCTGGCCAGATTTCATGTTGGAATGCTGAGAGTCTTCAGGAATATCTTGGCTAGCTTCCACCTCTCTAACGCTGTTATCCGTTTGAAGTTTTTGGTCATTACACGTGTCACTGATACAGACAGCCAGATCTAGTTGATCTTTGTTCGACATATCATCAGGTGATTCGCCAACAAATTTCTCTTCCAGAGAAGATCCACCGATGAGATTTTGAGATGCAGGATCCTCATTTTTCTTACCTGGTGAGAATTTCAGAAGCTTTGTTGTACATTTTCGAAGCCAAGACATGGTTCCGGCAGGAGACAACTCGTTGTTAGCTCTTCCAGGTGTAATGTCCCGCAGACCGTCAGTAAAATATTCACTTCGCAGGGGAGGGGCATTGAAATCCTCCACATCATTTAGAGCTTGAAGGTCGGAAAGCTCAAATATACGAATTCCCTCTCCACATGAGCTGCAACTCTCCTGCTTCTTGACAAAAGCAATGAACCTCTCCCTTTCCTTTACAAAAGCTTCCCTTTGATCCTTCAACTTCTTGCTTAAACCATCGAGCACATCGATATCTTTTTTCATCTCTAGCTGTTGTTCTGCAAGATGCATCTTATTTGCAGAAATTTCCTGTTTATCCTTCTCCAGCTTAACTCTTTCTGACTTCATCTCTTCCATTTCCTTACGGGCAACTTCCCTTAAGTAGTTAGCATTACCGAGTTCCCTCTGCCTCTCTTCCTCAAAGAGTTTCTGCTGCTCATGCAGCGTAAACTCCATTTCCTCCCGCTTCCGCTGAATTTCACTCTCAAGTTCTCGTCTTTTTCTTTCAAAATCATGAAGCATTTGGATTTTCTCACTTTGAGTTTTCTCAGCTAATACTGACCTCTCATGATCCATTGTAGCTGCAAATGTCTCTTGTGCCACTTTAAGGGCTTCCAACTCTCTCTGAACATAATTTTCGGTTTCCAGCTTCTCCTTGTTTAACCTTTCCTCCTCAGTGTGCCGCAGTTTTTCAAATTTCTTTTTTAATTCATTGAATTCCTGCAACTCCTTCTTGATCTCAGATCTTTTGTCATCCAGCTCTTCCCATTCTTTCTCGAACCTCTCTTTTTCCTGTTTTAAATCCTCAGCTTCCTTCAGAAGAGTGTCTCGTAAATCTCTGCACTTGTCTCTCTCCTGCTTCAGTTCTGATTGAAGGCGAGCATGTTCCATTTTCTCAGCTTCGGTTATTTTAAGCTGCTCAATTTCCTCATTAATCTTGAGCTGTTGTTTTTCAAGTTGAGCTCTTTCATTTTCAAGTTCAACCCTTAAAGCCAGTAAACTATCCTTCTCAGTAAATATCTGCTTCTTCTCAGTTTCCAATTCTTTCGCATCAGTTTTCAGAGACTTCTCCCTTTCCTTCAATGCTTTCAGCTTCAATTCAATATCCTTCTCCTTCTCTTTCATTTTGTCATTTTTCTTTTCAAGTGCCTGTTCTCGTTTTTTGAGCTTTTCATCAATGTGATTAACTTCAGCTTCCTTCTTCTCTAGTTCAATCACCTTGCTTTTCAGTTCCTCATCTAGTGACGAATGCCTCTGCTTCATTTCCAATTCAAACTCCTCTTCCTTAGATTGCAGGATAGCTCTGTGTTCATCCATTAGCTTTTGAATCTCCTCCTGTTCATTTTTTATCACAAGGACAATTACACAGTAAGTAAATACTCAAATACTTGACAACTCTTTTTCAAGTTTCTTTCTTCCTCTGACACAAAAGACTTTAAGGGTGTGTTTGGTATGAAGGAAAATGTTTCCCTGAAAAATCAAGTGGTTCTACGTAAGGGGGTTTAAGAGAGTGTGTGTGTGTTGTGTGTGTGTGTGTGTGTGTGTGTGTGGGGGGGGGGGGGGGGGGGGAAGGAGGAAGAATAGGGGCTACGAGGGTGGGGTAGGGTGAGATGTGTTGGAGGGTGGGGAAGGGACGCTTCATACGACTATTAGAACCTGTTTGGCCAAGCGGCTAAAAACCGCTTATCTTGAGAAGTGCTTTTCAAAAAAGGTACCTTTGATGAGAAGCAGTTTGTGTTTGGCTAAGTCATTTGAAAGGTGCAATTGAGTGCTTTTGATAAGCAGATTGTATTTGGCTAATCTTTTTTAAAAAGTGCTTTTGAGTGTCAAAATACGAAAAAGGACAAGTACCAATGAACGATTACTATTAGGATATTATAGAGAGAAATTATTTTGAATATCTTTATGAAAGACATTAATTGATCATGTAAAGCAGAGAAGTTTTAAAAGAGTACTCCATTGGAAGGGGTGCACAATAAGAATTTTTTAAATAAAAGCAAGAGGAGATAAATGTGTCATAATTCTGTGGAAAAAATTACTGTAGAGAAATTGAATAAAAAAAGAATGGGCTGTCTCCGTAATATCAATCATGTATACAGAATAACAAACCAGTAATAAAATGGAGGTACTCACTCTTTCTTTTGCATTTAGTTTTTCCTGTAGTTCATCTAGTTCTTTCTCTTTTATCTCCAGGGTCTTCCTCACGTCCTCAAGTTCCTGTATCAAATGGAAAATTAATAAACATAAAGATCAAAATACACATTAGCTAGTCCTTTGGAGAACTCAAAAGACACTTGCCTTCTCATTAGAAGCAAGGCTAGCTAGTCGGCTGCTCATATCAACTTCTTTCTTCCTCAAAACTGAATTAGCTATGTCAATTTTCCTCTGCTCGTCTTCAAGGTCACTCTGCTTCTGCCTCAAAATGCTGTCATTCTCATTTGCTCGCTGCTCTCGTTGGTTAAGCAGTGTTCGGGCATCAGCCAGCCTCTCCTCTCCTTCCTTCAGTTTTCTTTCCCATTCTCGCAACTCTTCCCTTTGTTTAGATAGAGCACTCTCATGAGCTTCGCGCCTGACATAACACGGGAAAAAAACTATTACTGTCAGTGACTGCGAACCTAAAAAGAATGTTGGCATAGAGAAATGAGAAAAATAATAACATTCAAGGAACATACTCGGTATTGAAAGAGGACCGTTCTCTTCTAAGTGCATTTTCTTGAGCCTCAACATCACGTAGTTTCCTCTCAACATCTGAACTTTTTCTACTCACCTCAGCAATCTTGGCATCAGCTGCACGCAATTTCAATTCTACTTGTAGTGAATTCTCTTCAACACTAGTAGCCAATGCCTTTGCCTCGTCTAATTTCGAATCAGCTACATATTTATTAGTAGCATACTGAGAGCGCATCTCGCGCAGTTCCTTCTCTAACTGCATCAACCAACAATCTTGAAGTTATTCAAAGGCAAGCTGGTAGAATAGATGCTTTTTCTATAGAGGACAAAGCCTTCGCTCTAAGAAGCACATACAAAACCTCATTAGATACTTTGTTAAAAAGTGAAAATTTACCGGACACATCCATAGAGGGGATCAAGGATGTTCAATATTCATTTAGGAGACTCAAGCAAGTTCACCATATTAAAAATATGGAGATCAACAAAATTACCTCCAAGTGCCTTCTCTAACTCGAAGTCAAGGTAAATTTTCGTATAACAAGTTTGCGCTACATGTAAATACTCCAGCTAAACATACGTAGCTCTACCACAAATGCAGAATTTGTCTACTCGTTAGTTACATGGTTTACCATACTGTATGGTCATAACTTGACACATATCATTACTACTAATTCTTGGCAACAAATACTGGTGATGTTCTAAAGCACATAGGATGGAATGTATAGGAGATATGGTCATAATTGACACATATCACACTGTGTTTCTTTGATTTGTTTTGTGTGATAGTAATAAACTAATAATCATGTTAGCCTAATAAAGTAGAAGAAATGTACCTCATGCACACATTGGTTCTCAACACCCAATGCTTTTCTCAAATTCTCCTCCCGTTTCTCCACTTCAGATAGAGCAATTAAGTGAGCTGTTTGTTCTCTTCTATAGGCCTCATTTGCTTCACTTAATGCTTGCTTAATTTCTTCAAGCTTAGCAGACCACTCCTTTTTCTCAATCAAGAGAAGACCCATATTGTATTGATAGTCAACAAGCTACAGAAAAAACACAGCAGTTATACAAGATCCTAGTTAACTTAGTTCAAACTCAAGAGAAGTAACACCAACGGCACAGCATATAAATACCGAGAAACACTAACATATAGATTGATGATCTCATAAACATGATGACATGTCAAAACATTACAATCAGGTCCACTTGCAAGAAAGGAGTTAGAAATTGTCATCAATTTAAGCAACATTCTTGAATGTTAAAATTTAAAAAGGACTTTTTTATATTGAAGAAATCCCTTGTGGGCTTCTCTAGCCCAACTCGAGTTGCCACACATGTTTGAAACTCAGGGGAATACACGCACACCTTAAATACCAGATTTTGTTCACGGTGCTTAGGACATGGCGCAGTTTCAGCTTACCGACGACATGATCTTAGATAGTAGGTTGTGGAGGACTCAAATTAGGATAGAAGGCTAGGAGGTAGTCTCGCTTATTCTTTTGTCCTAGTAGTTGTAGTTTTGCTCATTCGTTTATTGCCATTTGATTTCTGCTTATATTTGTTGGGTCTTGTACTTCGATTATCTTATTTATCTATGGTAGCTACTGCTCCTTTCTTTCATCGTTGTTTTATCATGACTTTCTCGCTTTTTGTTATTTCTCGTTTTCATATGTTTTGATATGCTTATCCTTATCGACCTTTTTGTCTTGTTTTCTCTTGAGCCGAGGTCTTTAAGTGAAAACATCTCCCTACCTTTCAAGGTGAGGGTAAGCGTCTACGTGCACTCTACCTCCCGGACCCCACATTGTGGGATTCTACTGGGTATGTTGTTGTTCACGGCAGAGTTCAAACCCATTACGTGCGCCCAAATATCATGTGTTTTTGTCCTTACAGGTGAACCAAAGACCCCAAGCATAAAAAGGATAAAGGATTGGCTCTAAAAAGGGAAAAGTTGAGTCCACAACTCCGCTCTGTCACCAATAAACAGTATTAGCATAAATCATTCTATTTTGATTGGGCTCAACTTGGGAGCATGGAGAAGTAGTAACTATGACATTCAAGAGTTCACCAAAATTTAGCAAGCTGTTTTGGTAACTCAGGAACTAGTAGAAAACTACAAATGTACCATATATCAAAACAATAATATTCTATAAAAAAGAAACTAAAAACATAAGTGGGGTTAGTAAAGTTAACCTCATCTTCAAGCTTTGAAACTTTCTCAAATAGCACTACTTTGTCTATAGTATCACAATCTTGAATTGAAAGACCCTTTTGTGCAAAACCCATGAAGGCCAAATCTTTTCTTCCTACATGGTCTAAACCCAAGAAAACTAAAACCACCATAGAGCAAAAAACAATCACACTCTATTAAAAAAAGAAACTAAAACAAGTGGGACTAGTAAAGTTAACCTCATTTGCAAGCTATGACACTTTCTCAAGTAGCACTACTTTGTCCACAGTATCACACTAACAAACCCTTTTGTGCAGAACCCACAAAAGACAAATATTTTCTCCCAACATGGTCTAAACAAATAACAACCGCTTCTTCCTACGTAGTCTAAAGACTCTAAACCCAAGAAAAGTAAAACGTACCAAACAGCAAAACAATCAATATTCCATAACAAAATAAACTAAAAACACAAGTGGGGTTAGCAAAGTGAATCTCATTTTCGAGATTTGATACTTCTCAAGAAGCCATACTTTGTCCATAGTATCACAATCTTGAATTGACAACAAACCCTTTTGTGCAGAACCCATAAAAGCCAAATCTTAGAAAACAAAAACTACCAAAGAGCAAAAACTTCATATTCTATAAAACAACAACAACAACATACCCAATGTAATCCAATCATATTCTATTAAAAAAAGAAACTAAAAAACACAAGTGGGGTTAGTATCATGTTCAACCTTCGACCCTTTCGTGTAAAACCCATAAAAGGCCAAATCTTTCCTTCTTACATGGTTTAAACAAATACTAACAACCCCTTTCTTCCTACATAGTCTAAACCCAAGAAAACTAAAACCGCCATAGAGCCAAACGATCATATTATTCTATTTAAAAAAAGAACAAAAAAAAAAAAAAAAACTAAAAACACCATAGAGCAAAACAATAATATAATATTCTATAAAAAAAGAAACTAAAAACACGAGTGTGGTTAGTAAAGTTAACCTCATTTTCAAGCTTTGACACCTTGTCAAGTAGCATTTACTTTTTCCACCGTATCACAACCTTGAATTGATGACAAACCCTTTTGTGTAGAACCCATAAAGCCCAAATCTTTTCTTCCTACATGGTCTAAACCCAAGAAAACTAAAAAGTAGCAAACCGCAAAACAATCACTATTCTACAAGAGAAACTTAAAAACACAAGTGGGTTAGTAAAAGTTAACCTCATCCTCAAGCTTTGAAACTCTCTCAAGTAGCACTACTTTGTCACAATCTTGAATTGACAAACCCTTTCGTGCAAAACCCATAAACGCCAAATCTTTTCTTCCTACATGGTCTAAACCCAACATACCCAGTGTAGTCCCACAAGTGAGGGTTGGAGAGGCTGTTTCCGATAGACCCTCGGCCAACACAATAGCAAGATAAAAAGCAAATGAAACACAGATAATAATACACATTGAAGAAAACAACGAGACTAAAGAGCAAGAAAACTAGGCGATTACTAACTAATACTGCTAATAAGGCGAACACAGCACATAGTCTAAACCCAAGAAAAACAAAAAACTACCAAAGAGCAAAAACAATCACATTCTATAAAAACAACAACATACCCAGTGCAATCCATAAAATGAAACTAAAAATACAAGTGGGGTTAGTGAAATTAACCTCATCTTCAAGCTTTGAAACTTTCTGACGTAGCACTACTTTATCCATATTATCACAATCTTGGACTGACAAAGCCATATCTTTTCCCTTGGAAAGTGTCTTGTTTGCCGGATCGGTTCTTGGTGTCATCGTCCACCCGGAAAACACTTTTCTCGGTGGTGTAGACATTACAAAAATGCCCCTAATTTCAAGAATTACAGATCAAAGATTTCAACTTTCATGAAATAAAAGGAGGACACTTTAGTGGGTTTCACGTATTGGTAATAAAGAAAGTTGGGAAAAATTTGTATAGTATTGATTAAGGAAGGAATTTGAAAACCCTCACCGTAGTTCTTGAACCACCCACCCTACCTACGCTCTTTTTATGCAACCCACTTACTCAGGTTTTGTTTTCTTTAATTTGGGATAATTTCACTTTTAGTCCTTTTATTATTGATAGTTTTTATTTTGGTACTTGTAAGATTTGATTAAACAAATTAACTGAAATGTGGGTTTTTGGCCCCTTATTCTACATTTTTATTTTTCGATTTTATTATTATTACGTTTTGTTTTCTTTATTTCACTTATCATATTATTTATTATTGTTACTGTTCTTTTCTCCATTATTCTTTCCTTGTGTTTTTTTTTATATGCTTTACAAGAGCCGAGGGTCTATCAGAAACATTCTTTCTACCTTCACAAGGTAAGGGTCACACACTGTATACACTCCACCCTCTCTTGATTTCACTCATGAAATTTCACTGGATATATTGTTAATGTTGTTATTGTGTGTTTTTGGTCCCTCTATATAATAAACATGTGATTTTTTAGACTATTTCTGGAACTATATTACTCTCAAATATGATATAACATTATAAATTTAATACAATAAATTAACAGTTGAACGGTTTAACACTTAATAATTCATTAAAATCTTGGAGATTTGCACTTAAAGGATCAAAACTGCACATATTAATTAATTGAAGATTGAATGTGTTTAATTATAAACCACAAGGACCAAAATCAATTTTTTTCAATATTTAAGGGACTAAAAGTGCTAATTTCCCTTTTAATTTTGATTATTTACTGTTTGAAGTCCAGCAGCCATTCTTATTTATGAGGTTACATTTTTGACCTTGTTGTTTGGGTAATTATATCCGTTAGGTTAGGGTGTTTTGGGAATTTGGGGAGCCGCCTTAAGATGAAAAGTGACTTTTGTTTTAGCCAATTGTCGAAAATGCCCTTAAAAGGTAGTTAAAGGAGATGGGTGAAAGTGCAAATAGTGAAGGATCTAGGGGCGTTTTTGGTGGTTAATATGCCTGCATTGTAATGCCACGGTGTCAACAGGTTGGTTCTAGGGAGCTATGGGAAGAGGGGAGTGGTGGGGTTCTTCTAAGCCATGTATTTTGCCTGTCTGCATACACTTCACATTATCCAGTTCTGACTCACAATTTTTTTGTCACATATGGGCTTTAATTTTGTAATTTTATCAATGGAACTTTTACCTAGAGATACATAATATGGGTAAGTTCATCTGATTTAACGGAATAACTTAGTTTTTCAAAATGTAATACCTCCTCTGTACCAATTTAAGTATCGTAGTTTGACTGGTACCAAGTTTAAAAAATGGCAAAATACCTAGATAGCCCCTTAAACTTGACACGTTTTGTAAGTTAGACACTTTAACTTTGCAAGTGACCAGATAGACACTTAAACTTACTAAAATTGTATCTTTTAAGCACTTGTATACATAAAGCCAAATGCGTGAAATACACTTGCTTATGACGTGTTAAGTAAACGAATAATTGTATGACACGTGTAAATTTTAAAAAAATTAACAAATATAACTAAAAAGTATTTATATTCAAAACTAAAATTATATTTATATTCAAAACTAAAATTATGTAGAAGAAATATAAAAAATGGAAAAGGAAATAACCCCCCCCCCCCCCGCCGCCGGGTCCCCAAACCACCCACACACACTTTTCGTCTTTTCCATCTTCTTCCCAATAAAACCTGGCCATCCTCAATTTGGTCATATGAATTAAAAATAAATTGCTTAAGATAAGACTTCACCCTCAGACCCTCTTCCAATCTTCCCAATTTTAACCAGAGGCGCGACGCAAAATTTGAGCATAACGGGGAACCTTTTCCTTTAAACATGCTAACTATTAGTGTCAAAGTTCGGTGTACAACTCTTTAAAAACTTAATGATTAAAATAACTTAATCAGCAAAACGTTAATATTATTGAATATCATTAACTTGATATTAATATAAAAATTTATGCCACCCATCGTACTTAAACTTGACTTGTTTTTATATTCGAACAATAAAAAAAAGTTTTTAAAGAAAGAGAAAGCAGGTAAATTTCTTTGAGAAATGGGTGCTAAGGGAAGGCGTTTGTTTTATGCATATTTCAAACTTCAAAATTCCTAGTTTTTCTCAAACAAAAAATAAGTCACTGGTCATTTTGTAAACATAAATTCAGTGCAGGTAATAAAAAATTATTATTATAAATAGATGTAATTTTATAATAATTTTGCAAAAAATTATCTATTTATAGTTCAAATTTTGATTTTAAGAATATCTTACTAATTACAATTAAAACTGAAAAACTTATATACATGATGGATATAGACAAACAAAAACACACATAGAGAGACACATAAGTAAAATTATACGTGAAACACCTAGAAAACTAATATTAATATATAAAGGTATTACATGGATGGAAATAAAAAATTCGAAAGAAATAATCATTGCATAGAATAAAAGGAGAAAATATCTTAATCAAAATCGAAGGGAGTGCTTGATTTTAAGATAAAATTGAGGAGGTACAAATAATTTTGGCTCAATTTTTTGAACCCCTTAGCGAAGACTAGAAACTAATGCAGTAGGGATTCGAACCAAAACAAACACAAAGGTTGAACCAGCGCGCCCAGTTGGACATTTTGTCTTGTAGGGGCACTAAATATATTTAAAGGTTCTCTATGTATATGCAGATATATAGAGAAGAGTTTTTCCAATGTAGCTATTTCTTTAATACAATATTTGATGTTTAAAAATATTCATTTATTAAGTATAATGCTTGATTTTTGCAATATCACATTGAAAATATCAAAATTATTGTTTGTAAAATTATTTTATATTGGGTTTTCTTCTATAAAATTATAATTTTAGTGACATAATAATCTAATTATGAAAAAAAAAAGTCCGTGTAATTATGGAGAATCGGAAGCTAATGAGGAAAGAAAATAATCTGAAAATATAAGTACAGAAGGAGTAAGCTGAAATTACAAGACCCACATGGAGTAATTTTTTTATTACAAAAAATAGCTGCACACGTGTTAAAAAAAAAAAAAAACACACACACACACACATAATTTAAGTTATTCAAGCGCAGCATCAGTGCGTGCAAAACATGCACTTGCCATGTCATGGTGAGGTGTCTATGAGAGACACTTTTGCCAAGATTAAGTGTCAATCTATCACTTGCTAAGTTAAAATGTCTTACAAAATGTGTCAAGTTTAAGGGGCTATCTAGGTATTTAGCCTTAAAAAATAAAAGGTGATTTTTGAATCTTGTGGTCTCAAATTAAAGATGTATGTAATCCTTTAAATCTTATGATCTTAAACATGCCATGTAAAATATTGAAATTTGAAAACTTACTAAATATAGAAAGAGACACTCTATCTGGGATATATCAGAAAGAAAAGTAAGACACTTAAATTGAGACAGAGGGAACAGTAGTTTTTCTTATAAAATATATATACACTGCAAAAATAAACAATCAGGTAAAAACATATAATGTATGTCGTTTGTATGTATCTCGTATATTGTGTGCATGTCACTGTATATCCTCTGATACATTAGACATACTAATAACATACACCCGACAAACAAAATACATATAACTATTGTTCTTCCTCTTCGAATTTCAATGCAAATCCCAACCAAACCCAACTCTAATCTTCACCAAACTACCTTAATCAACACATAAACTCCACAAGATATTCTCAATTGTTTACAACATGCAACATTCCATCCAAGCAAATATCAATTTCGCACCCGATCTTCTAATTCAAAGCTTCAAATTTTTTGTTGTCAATGGAACTTTTCATGGAGTATACAGCTTTGAGTGTGGTTCATGAGAAAGAGAGAGGGCAGAAGAGAAAGTGGGAAAGATTAGAGCCTAAAATGAAGAATATTGACGTCTAATCCCTTACTTTTTCTATTATTTTGCTATAATTGAATAAAGTGTTGTTATATTTTGTAATTAAATTTAATACCCTAAATAGTTGTAATTAGGACTTAAAAATAGCTTATCCATGTAAAGTTCTCATTATTTATCAATTTTACTACCTGTTTTAGTAAACAATTCGTTAACATAAATTTCATTTTGGTATTTCTACTTAATAGAAGAGTGGGTTAAAAGCAAGGATCGACATGCTTGCTTCCTTATATTTTTAAGGCAATTATGACAATTCACATGTCTCTTTATAAATCTGTCAGTAAACTTACGTGTCAATTAAAAGCAGTAGGTACAAATTCTTTTATATTCTTACTTTGGGACACGTGTTTCTGTGAGTTCATTATCACTTTTACTTCTCATCTTCTACATTCTTCAATCACACTCTCACGCACTTCCATCCTCCGTCTTCTCTACTATGATTCTTAGGTACTTTTTTCCCTGTTGCTCTGCAAGATTCACTCCTCTCTTCTTCTGAATTTACATCAGTGTCTATTTGGGCATTTGATGGATTTAGTTCTGTGGTTTCATAAAGTTTTGATTTTTACCAAGATATGAGTCAAAAAGGGATTGCAAGAACGTGGTTTTTGATATCATTCTCTGGATGTGTAGTGGGTTTTGATCTTTACAAAGAGGCCACATACATATACGGACCCTTGAACTTGGTCAAAATTTTCATTTTGGCACTTTAACTCACGGTTGTTCCATTTAGACCCTCCAACATCATCTCAATCGTGTCTTTTAAACATAAAAAATTGAATAAGGAACCAAATGAAGAGCGTGAGATTCACTCGCGTGACATGGCAAAACCAACCAATAAAAAAAGTCCATGTGAACTTGAGTCTAATTTATCAGGAAAAAGAAAAAAGAAAAAAGAAGAAAATATGGCGTGTCTTCCCGTATCCTCCTCCCTTTAGTCTTCTTCCAAGTTTTCAGCCATGAATCTATTTTGCCATTCTTGGCCAAAACCAGTAGTGCTCCTCCCCATCACCAAAAATCTTCTTCCATAAATTTGAAATTCAAAATAGTGACCATCGCCTTTAGGTCCATGAGTCCGTCATCTTCCACTCCTTTGTAAAAGAAATCAGCAAAATCTTGAAATATCAAAAGATCTGAAAATCGATATTTTCAACAACAAACAGTGGAGAATATTAACCAGAAAAAATACTAAGGAATTGTTTTAATCACTCAAAATTGCATTTTTATTCGCTTTCGATGTTTTTCCCTTAATTTTCTGAACACCCAATGTTATACCTCGCATTTTGTACATTAGGATATTCCGAGTTAATGGCGGGAAGTTAAGGACAAGGTTACAATTTTTTTTTAGAATGTATAAGTTGCGTATTCATCCTTTTATTGGAATGGAGCATTAAGGGTAAATTTGGGAAAAGGAGAAATTGGAGGCTAAAAGTTGGAAAAGAATTTTCATGAAATGGCCAAAAGGCCTAGGTGGCCGTGGGTCCCACCCATGGTTGGCCAATTAATTCTAGCCATTAAAGGGGATATGTGTTCATCTTACGCAAAAAATATATAAATATGTGGGCAAAAGATGACCAAGTCAAGGGATTAGTCATCCTTTTCATTTAAAGAAAATTCTAGAAAATTAGAGAAAAAGGGAGAAAGAAAAAGAAGGGGAAAAACGGCCAAGAGTGCACATGACTAGTCATGTGCCCATAGCTATATATATATGTGTGTGATGGTCAAGTAAAGACCACACTTCATCATTTTTTTTGCTCTAGAAATTTCAAGAGAGAGGAGAGAAAAACATGGGGTTCGACGAGGAGGGGTCAAGCCCAAAACTTTCCCCTCCAATTGGATCATGGAAAATTATTCTCCTTCTAGTTTTCTACTAATTGGAGGGTCCTCGTCGACGTGGAGTAGTTGTTGGGACAAGAAGACCATCCGTTCTTACAAATGGAACCTTGGCCGAGAAGGAGGATCAAGGAAAAGGTAAGGTTCTATCCTTTCTTGCATGTGTTATGGGCGTTTGAGTGTGTTGTGATGTGTTGAAATGGATGAAATTCATAAAGTTGTGTGTGTGTGGATGTTGGGGAAGGTATGGGTTGTTTGTGTAGAAAAGATGAACTAATGCTATTTAGTGTTCTAGCGATGTTGTGGTGGATATTATGATGAAAGAATGAATGTTTGATGACTCGTGTCAAGTTGTAGTGTTGCGAAATATTTTGGAAAATTAATATGATTTTGATATAGTTTCTTGTATTGATGGAAATAATGTTGAAGACGTATGGAATTGTTGATATAGTTTATGAATTTGGAAGAAGAAAATGTGTTATGAATGTTCCTAATTGGGTTGGAAGGTTTGGCCGTGGCATTGTGTATAGGTGTGGGCTGATTTGAATGATTTTGTGGAATTGTCCGAGATGTTTTCGAATCTTGTTTGAATGGTTGCGGACTAGTGATCGAATATGTGAGCATTGGTATTGAATTGGTCGTATATAGTTTATTTGAATATAAATGAAATGTTGTCGAATTGTGTAGAAAGGAATTATTAATGGTTGAATGCGTTTTGAATCACTTATGGACATTGCTCGGATGGTTGTTGGTTTGGTTATTGTTGATTTGGCCGAGTGGAAATCTCGGGGTTGTTGGATTTGTAGGGGAGATGCTGCCGAAATTTTTGTAGATAAAGTGATGGCTTGGAATTGGGTTCTTCAATGTCTATGGCTAAAGTCGGATGTCTAATGACATTATCGTGGATCGTGAGAAGCCGAGGCGTAAGTTTGGATTAGCTTAGGGGGCGGCCAAGGTATGTAAAGCTCACCTTTCTTTCTTTGGCATGTCTTAGTTAACTAAGCTATGATATGATCCCCGAGGTAATTCTACTCCTACGATCCGAGCATGCCTATGATTCTTACTTGCTTCTTGATATCCGTATTCATAATGTAGTCAAATTATGATTCTTACGCCCTTTGTATGATCAAATGTGAATGTGCATAAAAGATTATGTTCGAAAAAGGGTCGGTAACTACAAACGTCCGTAACTTCCATAGGAAGGCTCGGATCGCTTCGATATGTACGTAGGAGGTTCGGTAGCGTATGATGATCTTAACTTCCACGGGCAGGCCCGGACCGGTTGAGTACTTGTCCGTGGGCCCGCAAGACGTTCCTTTGTATAGTTACAGCAACTTGTTAAAAGAACTTAACATGGTTAACAACCTAACTTCCGAATATGATTACTCACTTATCTGTTAAGTCTGAAATGAGAAATCGTATGTATATGATTCCGATACGTAACTATGATGGCTAAAATTCTATTTGACAAGTCCCGAGTAACATTCGAAAGAAACTGGATTTGACTATGACTATTGGCTTGGTTTTTAAATGATAGTCTGTTTTGATTGTTTTATGGAATTTGTGTAAATGTACGAAATGAGAATTCGTAGGCGTATGATATCCGGATACGTAACTATGATTGATAAGAGTTTTATTTGATATGTTTCCGAGTAATATCCGGAAGAGATTTGAATTGACTAATGCCGTCATTGGCTTGTAAATGATAATTTGTTTGATTATTCGTTAAGTCCGTATAAATGTTCGAGTTGCATATAGATCCCACGATTCGCTCGTGCATATTATTGTTACTTCCTTCGCCGAGTCCCGGCCGGTTACTATTATCGTGCGCATAATTCGAAGTATGATGAGCTTAAGTATGATGAGCGTCGATATATGATATGATACGAAGTATGATGAGTTACCGAAATATGATGTGATTGATTTATGATGTGTGACCCGAGATACGGAGATCGAAAACTTCCGAAGTATGATGAGTTGTGGCGCCCTAAGCGGGAGGGCGACCACGTTCCGTCCGCCGGTCCTATTACGGACCGCATGGTATATGATATGATAATCTGATGATCTGATGACATGATGATTTGATAATGTGATGATCTGATAATATAATGAATCTGTTCTGATGATATGATAATATGACGATTCTGTTTAATCTGATGATATGATAATATGACGATTCTGTTTAATCTGATGATATGATAATATGATGATTCTGTTTAAGGTGATGATATGTTATATATATACGTATTCAGAAATATGATCTGTTGGTTTCAGAGCCGGTGGTGGGGCAAACCCAGTGGTGAGGCAAATTCCACACTGGTCTAGGCGAATCCCACATTGGTATAGGCGAATCCACATTGGTTTAGGCAAATCCCACATTGGTTTAGGCGAATCCCACATCGGTTAATGTCAGCTACTATGATATGATCTATTTTCCATATATGAGACGAATGTTTTTAAAAGAAAGCTAAGCGTTTCGGATTCCGATCGCATATTGGTCTTCGCACCTCGTATGTATGATTTGTCTTTCGTATACAAGCACCTTGACATTACGGTTATTATGTTCACCGTCCGTGCTCCTTATTACGGTTATGATCTCGTTTTCGTATTCCATGCTTTACATACTCGCACATATTTAAATGCATCGACCCCTTTCTTCGGGGGGCTGCGTTTCATGCCGCGCAGGTACACCCAAACGAGTAGAAGACATTAGTGGAAGACATTTCAGCTGGATTGGCGAGCTCCACTTCCTCCGGAGTGCTGCCGAGTCAGAGTTTGTTCGTGCTATGATATCTGAGTCATGTTAGAGACTTTTTAGACAGAGTCGTATGTATAAGATGTCAGCTGTGAGCGGCTCTATAGGCCGTTGTATTGTTATACATGATATTACAAATTTTGTACGGTTGCAAGTTTTGTTTGATTTGAAAAAGATATAAAGTATGTTCGTTTTTCGAAAATTTTCATTATGCATTTATGATCTGGTTAAGGGCCCAATATGACTACGAGTATTATGATAGTCAGAGGGTTGGCTCGGCCCTAAGTAAGGGTCGGGTGCCCATCACACCCTATCGGATTAAGGGTGTGACACCCAATTCCAAAGTCTTGCTTGTGATGGTATATACAACACATTTAGTCTAAACCCATCTTACACAAGTTCAAATTTGTAAGGTTGAATAAGTATTAGAACCAGATTTTTTTTTTTTTTTTTTTTTTTTTTTGAATACCCATTGCGAAATTCTATCAATTTCGTAAGCTTTCTTACATTAGTTTGCCGGAATACTAATCCTGCCGGCTTTAATTTTGTGGTTCTTCGTTCCTTTTTATGAGGGTGGAGTGGGTGGTCGTGCCAGAAGGAGGAAGCAAGAGAAAGGTAGTGGCGGAAGGGTGGTGGTGACAATGAAGATCGCAATGTGAGTTTTAAGAAGAAAAAGAACAAATAATATTATAATCTGAGAGCAACTCGCTCGTAAGGAAAGACATTTTTGCCACGTGAGCATTTTGTGTTTAACAGATATGGTTGAGATAATGTAGAAGGGCCTAAATAGAACAAGGATGAGTTAAAGTGTCAAAATGGAAAATTGGATCAAGTTTAAGGGTCTGTATATGCATTTGGCCTTACAAATATTACAAAGATCTAGATGTGTAATGGGTTTTGATAAGACTCTTTATCTATAAGGTAGAAGTAGCTTAATTTTATAACAATTACGACTTTGAATTTTCCAAAAAAAAAATCCCAATTGAGATTTTGAAAGAAATGGGGTTTTGCTTAAAGATTAAGTTAATAAGAATCGTCTAGCCAATTCATGATATATCGATTTTCATGCTTTTATATCCTAGCATCTATTTCAATCTCGAAATTCTTAGTAATAAATATGGGTTCTCATGCTTTATTCCATTAATGAGGAGTTCAAAGAATGATAACTTATGCTATTACTTGAATTAATATGGAGTTCAAGGAATAATAATTGTGTTAAAGAAAACATAAAGATACTGGTGATGAGGGAAGCTACACAATGTTGGATTGGAAAAAATGAATAATGAAGAAGAGGGTGTTTTGGAGATTTTGGCAAACAAACATCCTTAAAGTATGCCTTCAACTTAAATTACATCCTCAATAACGGAGTTTCATCCTTAATGTTTTCTCTTTTGATTTCAATTTCAGAATATCATTTGCAATAACTTAGATGATAGAATCTTTCTGGGGTAAGTCTAAAGATTGAATCTTTATGATTTATTTTACTCAAAAGTTCATTAAAAAAATTTCGTCCTGTTTGAGTTTGAATGTTAAAGTTGTTGTATGTTTGTCTCAATTCGGTTCCCCCTACAATTGCAATTTTCTCTGCTTTCTGTTTACTCTTGCTGAGTGTTGGCCAACTGATCATTTACTTTTTAAGTGGCATTAACATCTGTCTTTATAGTTCGCATTTGTTGTAATCTTGAGGCTGGATTTTGCTGTGTTTTTGTTTGCACTCATATATGGGGTTTCTAATTTTTTTTTATGTGCACAACTAAAAATAAATATCCATATGCATGTAGGTGTATGGAGCAGACACAACACGACGATACTCCTAGATCTTACATATCCATAAGCTACCACATTAGCTGCATGGTAATACACATATATTTCACTTCTGTCGATACAACTTTTGTAACATTTGCTTCCAATAACATAAATACATATCTATGCAAAACACAATTAGAGAAGCCATCTGTTTCGTAGGGCCAAAACAATTTAACAATTGCTGATTGAGTACACAGCAAAGAGCACATCCCCAGAAGGCACTCTTCTTTTTGTTCCCTTTGAAAAAGAATCAATACTCATATCCGATATCCAAACGCAGCCGCAGGTACAAAGAACAAAGAGTGACATTTAACCTTCCAGTCCTTTGCAACTATTTTTCAATCAACAAATACTAAATTAATTTCTAAATTTTACTGGGGTAAATATTCTACATCGATGGTGAACTCTCACTGATAATGAGGACCAACATTTCTGCTCAATGGCGCGCTCAAATTGTAAGATGTCATTTTTAAGAACTACTTCACCAAGGCCAATCTATTGTATACACTGCGACCGATCCACCCAACTTATCCCCAATTATTACTAATGAACATAGCATCGAAAAATACTCTTCCTTTGAAAAAGTACTGAAAGTTGTTTGGATTTTTTGCTTCATTTATAAGAAATACACTTTTGCCATCCTTCACTATTTTACATTAAAATGATCATTCAAAGTTTTAAGTTAAATTGTTCAACCCAACCACTAGAACTTAAACTTCCTATTCTCTGTTACTATATATCTATGATACTATTGTATTTTTAAATATAGGTAAATTTGAAATTAAGTCAAAGACTAGAATCCAATTTTATTCTTAATTCTATTGCTCTGAGGTAATGGAACATACATATCAGTGTTTACTTTTTCTGATTTCAACAACTTTCCTCGCATCTTAATTATCTTCTAGGTAGCTCATTTATGTTGACACCATGCTTTTCCTATTAAACTTCAAAATGTCTTTTTACTATTTTACAACAGAATCCAATTCGACGTTATGGTCACCGATCACACTGGTTCCACAATAGCCTCCATTTCAGATCAATCAGAAGAGAAGATGTTGAACCTTACAAAGACAAGAGATTTATGACGTCTGCCGCGCAAAGGTATTTTACATGATCGAATTTATAAACTTAAGCCAATCATCATAACTAACTAACTTTCTTAATGCAGAGAAAAGCGCAACTTCTTGACAATGCGCATAGACAATTAAGAGCAAAGACTTTCAGAATCCAAATGAAAAGATTATTTTTCAAAAATTTGGACAAGCTAGCTGTTCTGAATTATGAGGAAAAAGAATCTGCCAACCAGCCATTACCAACTACACCAATGATGGGCATCGCTGAAGCAAGCAAGCACAAGGTTATGGAGATCATCTCAGAACCAAGGAACCAACAAAACCTGCCCGCCAAAGACAGACCTTCCAGCAGTAAACAGAAAATCAAAATTAGGGCCCCTATCAAAAGGGACTGAAAGGTGCTCGAAATGTAAGTCTCACAACTTCAATCATAACTGCATTTTCTACTACCTCTGTAACTCTACTTGAGCAAACTTAGAATGAGATGGTACGTCAATACCAAAAAAAAAAAACTCACATAAGCTCCCTTACTTGAATATGAGTAAAAATTAATTATTATATAATGCATAAAAAATAGAAACATGATGTACTATGAAAATATAAAGAGTTATCAAGAATCGGACTGGAACGGTCTCTCCACAGTCAATAGAGCTTTGTTCTTTGAAAGGACCATTTCATGAGTTTTATTAGCCTAAAAATAATTTACCAAACAAATATTTATTGTGTCCACTTACTGAGAGTTGCATTTAAGCTTGTAAATATGAAAAATGTCCTTTAAAATTTCCATTTCCATTTTTCAGTGAGCCAGCTTCTATTGTGTAAAAATCTAACACACTTTTCTTTAATTATCTTTTTATATTTGAACTGAAGCACTTTATGTTTGGCAATTTTAATACATATGAATTTCTCGCCTCTACATAGTATTTTAACTCAATGGACGTAAGTCATCGGTTCAATCCGACAAAGGGCTTTGAAATCTATTTATGAGTGGTGGTAAATAAGAGTGCAACAACGGCTTTGTTCGTAAGGTTCATGATCTCTCACTAGATCATAATTCATAAGTGCAAATTATTGTAGGACAAAGTAGTGTTTAATAGTCCCTGCACCAACATCATTCCTTCTTGGTCTGCAAAGATGGGATTATGCCTGGTAGATTTGAATGAATGCATTTGCTTTAATCCTCTATTTATAGCATTGCTAAGTAGTCATTAAGTTAAGAAAATTATCCAGTTTCTCTTCCTTTGTGCATACTTCAAATTTATTGTTGTCATTCTAACACAGAGCTGAGTAACTCAACATGAAAAAGTGTTTTTGCCCAATTTTATAGTTGTGATGCTTGGTCTTTGTTTCATTGCCCTCATAGCTTTTAATCTCACCTCCTTTATTTTATTCTTAGAAATATCAATGTTAATTTAACTTGCAGGAATGTATGTTTAGCTACTATGTTTTGCATACGTACTAATCATTTGATGAATGTGTACATATATTGCATGATAATTTATTTTGTGATCACTTGATAAGGTTAGCATAATCATTTGGTGAGCATGTACATTGCTAAACAATGCTGACATCATTTTGTTATCTGGGTTTATCATTTTTTGTTATATCATCTCCTTGCAAGATTCTTATCCTCACCTTTGGCCTTTGACTTTGGCAGCAAGTTTTTGAAGCACAGTAAAGTACAAACAACTATCTTTTTGTCACAGCACTGTCTTTTTGAAAAGTTGGATTAAAGAAAGACGAACATATGCAACGCCCCATGCTTTGTAAAGGTACATGACACAACCAACTCAATTGCACTACTACTACACTCTCTACATCCATCACTTAAACACTTCTTCTGATTTGAACAACAAATTTCTACAGGTATTTTGTCAGCCATGGCGTCGCACAACTAAAACATGACTGCTACTAACAAAATAGCCGACTGCATTACTTTTTAACTTTTTGCCAGTACTAGCTTCTGTAAATATATAATATAAATGATATGATATATATATGCATAGACTGTGCAATCATTAATGTAATAGACAAACAACATTTGTGTATATGTATTAACAGTTTACGATATACGTGCTCGTCTATATATATACTATCACTATCCAATGCATATCTTTGCAATTGTACACAACTACATACAGATTGATACAATATAATCCAAAGTGTTGGACCCGTGCTATAATGGCATCTAGTTTATGTATATGTAGAGGCATTCTTATCGATCGTACTTAACTCATTGTTAAGGGAATAAAATCCTTCAATTGGTTCCAAAATTTTCTTGTTACCTCTAAGGATTGAGAAATAGGTCTTTTAAGGTACATAGTTTTTCTCACCTAAAATTAATATCATTGGTTATGTATAAAAAGTAAATTTTAAATTTAAAGTCGTGTAACTTATGAAAGATTTTAAATTTGTCAAGCATTTTTAATTTACCAAAGAAAATGCAACACCTTTAGTTATTATGGACGAAAAATGCGTAGTTTTATATTTTTAATAAGAAATAAACGCAGGACTCCAAAAAATTATATGAAAAAAATTATAAATTACTTCCTAGAAGAAAAACAGTAGTCATCCTCTACTTGACCACCTATCATCATCACCCATTTACTTCTTCACAAATAAAAAGATACATCATAAAAGTTCACCTCGATCATAAATAGAAGGCCGAACCCATCGACAAACACCTACGGTCGTCCACTTCTTTCACTTGAGCACCTAAAGTGGCCCTTGTTCCATTTAGACACTTCACAGTGGGCTAGCCCTATTCCACTTAGACACTTTTTTTGCACCGTTATCGGAGCAAAACCAACACTAGTCGTCTCCATGTGGGATTAAGTGGCCAATTAAATTGTGACAAATTTCATTTAAATTGTGTCAACTCAATTAAATTGTGCCAACTCATTTTAATTGTAAATTCACTAATTTGTAAATTCGTGGAGTTTTGATCATTAAAAATTGGGGCTTTTGGACCGATTGGATGTGCGAATGAGGTGGCGCCCTTTGGTGTTGGTTTCTCCGATAACGGTGCAAAAGTGTCTAAGTGGAATAAGAATGACCCACCCTGTGTTTAAATGGAATAAGGGTCGGTTTAAGGTCTTTCGAAGTGAAAGAAGTGGGCGAACACGTGTACGTCGATGGGTTTGGCCTAAATAGAAATATGTCTATGCATGGACCTACACGGAATACTTTATTTTCATGTGTCAAATCTCACATGTGTTTGTTCTGAATGCTTGAGAAAAAAACTAAATTAGTGAATAATCCTTAACACTTGGCCAGGCTGAATAAGATATGTATACTTGTTTGTCGGTTCATTCCCCATAGATAAGATACTCAACTTAGTACCCACTCAATTGGTACGAATCAAAGTTTACTTTTAAAAAGATTATATCTCAAACGGTAATTCTTACGAGCATAAGCCATGAGTTAGGAATTCTAATTGACTTTTGATTTTTTTTTTTATTATTTTGACGTAAAAATAACTGTTTAAAACTCTTTTTACCTAATTCAAATTCACTACAAAACTACTTAAAAGTTATTTTGATTTAAAAACACCTAAAATACGCCAATCCAAACAGGCTCCCAGTCAAAGCACTCACTTTTATTCATGTCCCGTAGTAAAAGCTATATGTACTCAGAAGCTTCACTAACGAAGAAGGCTACAATATGGAATTGACCAGATCAACAAACGAGATTAAGATATCGTTGGAGTCAATAATGAAAAGATCAGAATTAAAACAAAAATAATTAGCTTGGTAGGCACTCAATTAGCATTTTTTAGTTCTTGCGTTAATAGGAAACATCTCGACTTAGTTTACGTATCTAGTCTTTTACTTACTGAGTTGTTACGAATTAGATTATTTATACATGTTAAATAAATTTTTTTTACATACAAATACATGACTTGAGTTAAAGTTACTGAGTTCTACTGAACCCGTAACTCAATGATGGCACTGCCCCTACTTAAAACTTGTGATCTTAAATAAGATAAGGGTATATTTGAAAACTTAATGACAGGAGGGGTATTTTTGACCCAAATTTGTAACGGTAGATATTATAGTCCTTTTCTCAAAGCAGAGGGGTATTTTTGACCCTTTCCCTAAAAAAACACCGACTCCTATGAAATTAAACGTAAAAGATGAAAGCTACTCTTTAGAAGAAAAAAGGGGAGTCAGTCCTCTACTTGACCCATCCTTAATCATCAAGTTACCGTTTTTTTTTTGACATAAATATAAAAAATATGTGAATTTTTTAAATCTCATCCATTAAGTTTGGAGGACTAAATTATGAACAATCCAAAAAGGAGCCAAATAAGCGCTCCCTAAAGAAAAGAAAAGAAAAAAGAAAGGATTTAGGCCCTACATGGAACACTTTCTTATCATATGTCCAGTCTAACATATGCTTGTGCTTAATGCTTGAGATGAACTAAACGTGTAATAACACATACTCTCCCCTTTTCATTTCATGTGTATTTAGTGAACACAAAATGTAAAAATATATAAACAAAATAAAAACTTGTAGTTTTAAACTAAATATGTGTTATTCAACTTGGGTGATACTCTCAAATCTCAATTGGTACGGTTCAATTTTACTCTTTTTTTTTTTTTTTTTTTAAAAAAAAAGTAAACCTCAAATGGTAATTCTATTATTCCCCTGTCAGAGAGCAACTCAATAGTGAAAAGATCACAACAAAAATAAAAATACTCAACTTGGTAGAAATTAGCATTTTTAGTCATTGCATTAATAGGGAAGAAGTCAACCTATTTTTTAGTCCTTGGACCACATTTTTTTGTTTCACGTATTTATTATCTCAATTCTTGGTATGGATAGCCACAGCTGTGTTGGCATAAAAGTAAGTGTCAGGAACAAAGAGCTTCAACATATTAGTTCACATCTTCTAGATTTCCTGGCTTTCTGTGTGGGTGTAATCTGTGATTGGGCTCCTCTAAAGTGTCATAATGAAAAAAGAATCAACTTTTACTGCCTTCACTTGTGGGTTGGGCGTAGCTTTGCCCTTTTCTGGTTGGCATCCAGGAGCTTTTCTCAAATGTCCCAATGCTCAAGCACTGCCTAAGGGATCGTTTGGCGGGACATATTAGAGAAAATAATACGTGTATTATATTAGCTATGACATTATTTAATTCCTTGTTCAGTAATGTTTTCAACCTATGTATAACTAATAATTATTACATGTACTCCTTCCGTTCCAATTTATGTAACATAACTGGACACGGAGTTTAAAAAAGAAAGAGTTTTGAAATTTGTGATTTAAAAGAAACCTTAGATACTCGTGTGGCTGTAAATCATTTCATAAAATTAAATTATTTTTTAAATATAGAAATGTGACATTCTTTTTAAGACAGTCTAGAAAGAAAAGTGTGTCACATAAATTGAGCCAGAGGGAGTATTAGTTATGAGTAACTTACATAAATAACCATTGTTTGTAGGCGCCTAACATCATGTAGCTATAGTTTAGTTATAAACATTTCGTAACTACTAATTACCAGCTATAGTGTGTATTTCGTTGTATTCAAATACGTAACTCAATTGTATTCAATTCACCATATTCAAACAAACAAAATTCAAAAAATATAGGGATACGATCGTATTCAAGTAACAAAAATTCAAAAATACAAGCCACTACTTGCTGGAAGAGCAAAAGAACATACTTACTCTATTATATGCATGTATTTAATTGGATAAAGAAATGAGATTGATAAAAAAAAATGTATTAAACCTACCGGAAATAGGAGGAACACATGTGATGGAGAGGATTAATGAAAAGTAAGAGGAAGACGGGGAAATAATTAACAGGATTAAGAAATTGGGGCTCGATAGAGGATGAGGTTTAGATACAAGTACACCTAGTGAGTAATTAAAATACATACTATAGCTACGATAGGTAATTAATTTAAAGTGTAACTACGATAGGTAAATACCTCTTAGATGTTACCTACGCTATGTAAATTTTTCATTAGTTATATACCCTATTCAATTCTATTTTTATAGATAGCAAACAATGACATTAGCAATACAAGAACTATTGATATTCTAGTACCCCTGTTCGCTACTATTCCTATTCTAATAACACCCTATTCATATAATACAACAAACCAAACAGTCGATAAAATATAATTCCAGCATTACTAATCTCAACATTACTAACACACTCTATTCAACACTATTCATATCCAACCTACCAAACGACCCCTTAGTGACATAAATGAAGTTTTCACCACATTCATAACAATCTCAAGAACTTCCTGCTTCAAACTAGACCGAGGAGAAATCAACAGAAAACAAGTTCATTATAGGTACTTTTATCTAACACAATTATATTGGAATAACCAAGACACAAGCTTCAAGAAACAAGTACACTTCTGCCTTACAAGACATGACTTGAAAAGTTTCTCAGTGAACTGCTAAATGATCAGATAAAACTGGGACACACCGGTCCTCTGGAAAGCCCAAGACGCACTTCCATGCCATGATGCATGTCAACTGGACGGAAACTTTCAGAATCCTTCGGATCTGCAAGAAGCATCAAGAAACAGATGTTGAATTCTCCAAAATCAATGAAGTGCACCACGAAGAAAACTTCTAACAACAAACACATTTAGCAAAAAGTTACAGAAAAAATGGAGCGAGGGAAAAGGAGCTCCAACCGGACAATATACATGTATTTCAGAAGTTAAAAGATCAACCCAAACTCAAAGTAAACAATAGTTAGAGCGTTTAATTACAGAAAATGGTATTTTCCAGCATTGATGACCAAGCACAATTGTTACATGTTAGCTCATGTGTAAGTTAACAATTTGAGTAGCCCACAAGTTACGACAAAATAAGAAGACCCAAATAAGTTTCAACTGATCTAATGTCACGTTCTCACTCTTGAGCAGTTCATACGAGTCTGATCAAGCTGAAGGAATTGTATGACTTCCACTGTGTAAAAAATTATTGAGGTCAAAATCATGTTACAATGAAAGCTTCCCAGGAAGGAACTCTCTGGCCTTTTAGTAGTTCAAAGTTTGTCAGAAGGATCATGTTACAATGAAAGCTTCCCAGGAAGGAACTCTCTGGCCTTTTAGTAGTTCAAAGTTTGTCAAAAGGATGTCTGAGAATGTTGGCAAAAGAGACTATCATTCGTCAAGTAATGCAGTTACTTCAAACCCATTGCCCAAACCAACTGAGAACAGTCTTAACTTCCGGAAAAACAAATATTTTAGGTCAAATTGAATGAAAATTAGGCCGTAACGAGAATCTATTAGTCACCGGAGTTGGGTCAATAACACAGTTTGCTTCAGTATCTAATTAACTACTGCCAACCAAATGAAAAGTCAAATCAATCTAAGGCGCTTCCCAAGAAAAAACATAGTTAAGACTTAGCATAGTCAGATAACTGTAAACAATAGTAGGCAGCATATCATTAAGTTTGTTTACCATTTAGATAATCCTCGAAACCAAAGCCCTCCAAAGTTCCTGTAATGGCCTCTAAGCCGACCATTGAAGAGGGTATTGCTCCAGGTGGTCTCTGGAATCTGCAAATTTTATAAGGGAAAGAATTTCAAGAAAAGAGATACCAATAGGCAATAGCTTCTTGGGTCAAACAGCTTCCTTGTTGTATGTACAGAAACTAACTCTGCATCTTACAAATACAATAAATTTCAAACACTTCCATAAACATTTTCTTTATTTCCAAACAGTGTCCTAAACATATTGGCCGGTAAGAAGGTTAACATAATTGAACCTGGCAAAGATTTTTCTGTTACTAATCTAAAAGGAATATTTTAATTCATTTTGACAAGTACTAACCTAAAAGAAATCTCATACTTAGAAATGCTTGATGGTGTTTGTCCTAGACTCTTCTCTCTGTAGACGAAAGAGCTACAAAACAAAAAAGTACATTGACACTCGAATTTGCTATCTTTTTTAATTGAGGTCACCACTTTCATTCTAATAGATTTCTTGTTGAGAAATTCTAAACCAATAATTAAAGATGTCACTTTCAGTCTTTGCAAAGGAAAGAATCCTCCAACAATAAAAACCTCCAACCTCAATACAGCTTTGTGGATGAAGGATGTGCAATATAAAAAGGGCAGCCCAGTGCACTAAGCTCCCGCTATGCACGGGGTCCGGGGAAGGGCGGTACGCAAAATGGAAATAATTGCAGCGCTACCAGTAATGGCTACTCTTTTTTTATATGGATAATGGCTACATGGACGGATTGTCAGGTAACCTCAAAGATGTAGCAAAAATAGTATACTGTAACAAAAGTTTCTTCTTGGAGCCATGAGTGTACAATGCCTCTTGAAATGCAAAATAATTCAAGCATACCCATCTGCATGCTAGTTGGAAACTGAACGAAGGATTTTCGAACTTCTACGATATGACACAGTATAAAGACATATGGTGGTAGGTAGTTTTGTTAATTCAGAATGACAGCTACAATTTATCAGGTGGTTTTAATGATCGGGAATTGAATGAAATAACTCAATCATTAAACTTTTTGCAGCCTTTCTCTCCTGATGTTAACAGATGGATTCTCAAGTTTGGTTAACAGCAAAAGTGGATCTACTCAGTAAAAAGCTACTACTCTGCTGCAAAACCAATCAAAGAATTGGGCGACTAACTGCCTCGGAAGATGCCATGGAGAATAAAGGCCGTGCCAAAAGCAGCTTGCTTTGAATGGGAAGCAGCAACAGAGGCTTGTCTGACTCAAGTAGCATTTGTGAGAAGAAGTTACTTACTTTACAGTAGGCATATTTTGTGTGAGGATTCATTGTAAACCAGCAATCATCTCCCTCCTTAATTGCAAATTCACTTGGCAGATTTGGCCTTTTCCTTGAATATTTTTGGAGTTTTTGGGCAACTCCTCAAGATGGAAGACTCGCCGGCAGGGACAAAGGATTGAGAAGAGAAGGAAGCGAACCTGGAAGACTATCTGATTATGCATCATGTGGACCCTATGGTTGGAAAGGAATAATAGATGTTATGAAGTCCTATTATGAAGTATAGATGTCTACACTCTCTATATTCGTGGTGTGGAGAACTCAGCCTTTCTTTTGGATTTCTTGGAGGTTATGATGCTGTACTATGAAGATGAACCTGATGCTCCCTTTTGTACTTTTGTGTTACCTCCTAGGTACTATAAAGATGTCTACACTCTATGCATTCGTGGTGTGGACAACCCAGCCTTTCTTTTGGATTTCTTGGAGGTTATGATGCTGTACTATAGAGATGTACCTGATGCTCCCTTTTGTACTTTTGTATTACCTCCTAGGTACTATTTATTAATAAAAAACCTTACTTTATCAGGAACAAAAACCATCTACAAGCCAGGGGTCGGTGACGCCAAGAGAGTCATAATTTACCAAGAACAAGGCCTTCATCAAGCTCATGTTATACAAGCCCAAATGCTATGGTATCTCAAAAGATGTGCACTTCTGCGAGGAAAGCAAAACATTTCTCTGCAATGGGGGCTATGGATCTTTTGTCTTTTCCATTTTGCGAAAGGAAAGAAAAGTTGAAGAATTCATAAATTGTCAGAAAATGGTCATAAACGAGCAGATCTTTTCTATTAGGGTTTGAAAATTACTTTTCCAAAAGATATTAGAGGGATGTTCTTAAGACTCGGGTTAAACTTGAAGAGTGTTTTAGGTGATAGATAATGCCTTGAACTAGATATAAGAATGAGAAACAAGGAGTTGGAATTTGAGAGACACCAAGGCATTCGCTCAAACTCGTGCATAAGTAGTAGAGAATCATGTTTTGATTTATCCTATGCCCAAATTTTCTCCCTTAAACTGGAGTAAGTCAACTCAAAGAATGAACACCAAAGTTACATCTGCGGTGTACTTCTTCCAGCAAATCTTTAAAGAGAAACCCACCCAGCTCACCGAACATATACCCTTAACTCCACGAGCATTGAGTCAAATTTGGGCGGAATCAAAGAAGAACAAAGAAAAATGAATAACAAATTGATGAACATGAATACCATATAGAAATTTCCAATAGGAAGATAACAGAAAATGTTTTCTTGGAAAGAAATTGCCTTTGTGAATTGGTTATCTTTAATCATAAAGCATTTTTTTCCTTCAAGAACAACACTTTCAATCAAAAGGGGAAGTGACTTACCTTAGCTTATGAACCATATCATTTTTTCCCTTACCAACTCTAACACCTTATCACTTAATTCCTTCAATATTTAGACATTGTGGTAAAAACTCAAAATTATTACCAAAATCTATCTTTATACCTATCCTACAACTTATGACATCACCACATAATACATAATTTTATGCTCAACCAAACAATGAAAAGTAATCCTTTTCATGGAGTACCCAACAAAATACTTTCCTCCGTACCCGTTGCGCCCCCAATATAAAATATCCACAATGAAAAACCCTAGCAGGCAACATAACGGTGCTTCTGCAATCATAATTCTTTATTCACCAGAAGATGCAAAGTATAAAACAAAAATATAGTTTCGTCGCACTAGGCTTGCCTAGTGAGTGTTATCTCTCTTGTGTAGTTTGCGGGCTATTGCATAGGAGTGGGGTTTACTCTGTGCGCACCAGAAGGGTAGCAGCTGCGGGTTCCCTTAGAAAATATATATATATAGTTTTCTTATCCATAAGAACTTTAAGTAACTATGAATAAACACCAACCTAGACAGAATTTGACGATCGAGCTCCAACTTCATAGGTAAAGCCGAGCCATAAGTATTCGCCAGGATCTTCCTTTTCATTTCCTCTTGCTTAATCTTCGTCTACCATAGTGAGAAGGAAAGCCATAATCAGTCAATTAGCATGCCTATAAGCTCGGCTTAACACCACAATTATGAAAAATATACTTCAAAACACAGGTATAACATTAACAGTGTACTGAGGGACACTAAAAGGATCCTTTGGCCATAAAAATTATTCACTTTTTCCAGAATAGTTTCACTTTATCTGAACATCAGTGTTTGGCCATGAAAATTTCAGTTCCGACTTAAAAATGTACTATTTCAAAGTGGAAAACAGCCTATAACCTATTTTCCAACTCATTTTTCACTTTTAAAGTTACATTTAAGTACATAACGTTATTCCAAATATTCTTTGCAAAAAGTATAACCAAATACAACTCTATGTTCAACTCCAGTTCCACAAATTCCAAATAAAGTGAAAAATATTCGGAATCTACGGCCAAACGCCTACTTAATAGATACAAAGGAAGTGGCAGAGTGCCATTGCTACTACGATCCACTGAGAAGAATATTCATATTTGTTGCAACAATTCGTTCAAAAATAATGTAAATAAATATTTCCTCCCAACACTTTTTTCATTTTAGTCCTTCTAAAAAAGAATGACATTTTTATACATTTAGTAATAATTTAACTTTAAATTTCTCATTTTATTCTTAATGACCTGATTAAAGCCACACAAATACCTACGATTTTTTTCCTTAAACTTTGTGTGCAGTCAAACATGTTCACATAAATTGAGTAGCGACTATCAGTAATCATCCGTAGTAGGTGAGATGAGCATGAAATTAAATATGAAAAAATAAATTCTAAAAAAGGTGTAGGTGTGGGGTAAGGAAAGGAGAGTAGAATTACAGAGTGATAGGATTGTTCGAGAGGATGAGAGCCAATTATGTCACTTTTAACCCCATGTAGACCGAATCGAAGTGCATCACTTCTCACTCCACCTATTTCGTGTGGTATTGTCTTCGACTCTTCCATTACTTTTTTCTTCTTCTTTTTCTGTGAATGAAAGAGGGGAAAAAATAGAAATCTTTAACAAGAAAAGATAGTGAACAACATAAATGTGAAATGGGCCTCTGGATTATTTTGGGCCCTTTCCTTGTATATATGGGCCTCTCTTTTTAGAATGATCATTTGCACAATTGTCCTTCAAAGGCACTGGTCTTTAATTTTTGTGCTTCTCCTTTCTTCTTCAATTCATCCGATGATTTGATAAATTCTACGTCCCCCCTCAAGTTGGAGGGGAATGAAATGATTCCCAACTTGCGAAGAACTCTAAAGTGGGATGGCCCAGATAATGATTTGGTAAATAAATCAGCCAATTGACCTCGTAAGGGAACGAATGACAGAGAAATCAAGCCTGCCAAATATTGTTGTCGAACAAAGTGACAATCAAGCTCCACATGCTTGGTTCGCTCATGGAAGACTGGGTTGCGGGCAATGTGAATTGCTGCTTGACTATCAGAGTGAATCGGAAACAGGAAGGGATGGTGAAACTAAGAGATCTTTTAGCAATCGCGTGAGCCAAGTTCTGTTACCAATCTTGTCATAGAATGATATCCTGCTTCTGCAGATGATAAGGATATTGATGCTTGCTTCTTTGATTTCCAGGAAATCGGGGAACTACCTAAACTTATGAAGAAACCACTGATTGATCTCCGAGTATCCTTGCATGAACCCCAATCAGCATCGCAAAATGCAACCAAAGAGAATGAGGGATTAGAGGACATGAACAGAGCTTGTCCAGGATGCTTTCTCATGTATTGTAAGACTCTTAAAGCTGCATTGAAATGACCAGCACAAGGTTGCTGCATATATTGACTTAAAGTCAAGACAACTAAGGAAAGATCCCGCCTTGTGTGTGAGAGATAGTTTAACTTCCCTATCAAATGTCTATATAGAGTGGCATCAGTTAATAGAGGACCAGAATCTACAGTAAGTTTAGTAGTAGGATCTAAAGGAGAAGAAACAGTAGTGAGATGAGAAATATCAAATTCGTTTAAAAGACCTAATGTGTATTTCCTTTGAATGAGTATGGCACCCTTTGGTTCTCTAAGTATTTCTATCCCTAAAAAGTAATGCAAATGACCAAGATTTTTTTATTTTGGATTCAAAATTTAGAAAATCCTTAAGACTAGTGATTTCTGAGATGTGATTTCCTGTAATGAGGATATCATCCACATAGACAACAATGATAGAAATAAGATTTCCTGTGACTTTGAAGAATAAAGAATAGTTATTTAAAGAGGCAATATATCCCTTGAAACTGAGTGCCCCTGCTAATCTAGCATACAATTGCCTAAAAGCTTGTTTTAGACCATATAGGGATTTTCTTAGCCTGCAAACTAAGTTAGGATTAGGAGAATTGAAACCTAGAGGAAATTTCATATAGACTTCCTCATGTAGTTCACCATGCAAGAATGCATTGTTAACATCAAAAAGCGTGAAATATCCCAATTCTTCTTGACTGCAATGGCAATCAAACACCTTATTGTAGTCATTTTTATAACTGAGGAAAAAGTCTCTGTATAGTCAACCCCCTCATTTTGAATGTCACCTCTGATAACCAACCTTGCTTTTAGTCTCTTAATTGTTCCATCAGAAAGTTGCTTCACCTTGTATACCCATTTACAAGGTAAGGCTTTCCTGTCAGGTGGTAGAAGCACCATATCCCAAGTATGATTAGATTGCAAAGCTTCTATTTTATTCAGCATAGCTTGTCTCCAACCAGGGTGTTGAGAAGCCTGATAATAACTGTTTGGTTCAGTAATAGAAGAAACTGAAAGTAACATGTGTTGATTTGATGAGGAAAGAGTGTTGATGGGAAGAGTAGTGATTTGAGTGGGGGTAGCAAGACAAAATTCAGTCACATTACTGAGAAAGATATTATTACAGTAGTATTGTTTAACCTGTTGGATTGTCTAGCAGGAAGTGAATTTGGATGGTCATCAGGAATAGGTGGTTCAAGGGTTGATGAGGAAGTAGAAGTATCAGGATTGAGTGGTAAAGAGGTATCAGGATTAGAAGCATCTAGGATACTAGGTATAGAGAGGGAAACTTCAGGTATGATAGGTGAAGAGTGTATAGAAGTAGAAGGAGTTGAAGTAGAAGGAGTGTGAGAATCTGTGGGATTAGGTGTAGGATGAATGAGAGTGTAAGGTGTAGAAGCCGGTTGATCTAATGTAGGTGAAGGAGAGGATATAGGAATGGAGAAGTGATGATCATCATCATTATCATCAAGATCAGGGATTGAAAAAGAAGTAGAGGGATTGGTTGTAGAAGCAAATGGATAAATAGTTTCATAAAATATTGCATCTCTAGAAACAAATATCTTCTTGGTACCTAATTCAATGAGTTTGAAACCTTTTTGCCCATTTGGATATCCAATAAAAACACAAGCCCTTGCTCTTGGATCAAACTTAGTCCTGTTGTGTCTCAAAGTGGAAGCATAAGCCAAACAACCAAAACACTTTAAAGAAGTGTAATTAGGTGCATGTTCAAAGATAACCTCATAAGGTGATTTGTGCTTGAGCACCTTAGAAGGTAGCCTATTGATCAAATAAGTAGCAGTCAAGATGTATTCACCCCAGTAAACCAAAGGTAGTTTAGATTGAAATAACAAAGCCCTTGCAATTTTTAGCAAATGTCTATGTTTCCTCTCAACTATTCCATTTTGTTGAGGGGTCCCTACACATGATGTTTGATGAATAATTCCTTGAGATTGTAAATAAGCAGAGGAAGCAACACTTTTACCCAATTGCATGGCATTATCACATCTGATTATCTTGACTCTAGTATTGAATTGCCTTTCTATCATATGTAAGAAACTTTCTAAAGCTGAAAATGCATTTCCCTTGGTACTTAATAAATAGGTCCATGTGCACCTAGTGTAATCATCAACTATAGTAAGAAAATACCTATAGTTGTTATAAGTTGAAACTTTATACGGGCCCCAAGTATCCACATGGATTAAATCAAACTTAGATTTAGAGGAAATTTGACTAGTGGGAAATGGGAGTCTGGATTGTCTAGCTAAGGGGCAAATATCACAATAACAATTAGAAGAAGAAAGAGATTGAATAAAACTGATATTTCTCATTGACGAAAAGGGCAAATGCCCTAGCCTAATGTGCCATAATTTTGTAGAAGCACTGACACTATTACAATAGAATTTAGAAGCGGGAACTGAATTTAAAATTTTACTAGAGACATTGCCATTAAGGCTTCCTAAAGACAGAAAAGAAATACATTCAGGCTGAAGAAGATAAAGCCCCTCCCTTGTCTCACCAAAAGCTTGTGGCCTCTTCATTAAAGGGCCCTGCAAGAGACACCCAAGGGAAGTGAATAAAACTTTAACAGAGAATTGACAGCAGAATCTGTGAATTGACAAAAGATTATATCTAAAACTGGGCACACAAAGAACATTTTTCAGAATAAGACTAGGAATATAGAAACCTGTCCTATATGAGTGACTGTAATGGTATAAGAATAAGGAAGATTGATGTTTAATGGTTTGTCAAGAGCTACTAAAGTCAGCGTAATGCAGTGGAATCGAAACACATATGCTTAGAGGCACCTGAATCTATGATCCAGGTGCTTGAGTTAAAAACTGATAGGCAAGTTGCAGAATATTTTGATATAGTACCAACTACTGCATTGTAGTTGATTTCTGAACCTGAATGGTTCCTGAATTTCCTTCTCCTTGCTTAACTTGTTTGATCATCTGCACAACTTGAGCAATTTGATTCTTGTTTAGGTGCTGACTTATGAAATTCAGATCCTCATTGTTGTAAGCCCTTGTTTCTTCTGTTTCTTCTGCTGTGTTAACTGCATTTCCCCTGATATTCACTTGGTTGTTTTGGTTGTTGTCTTTCTGATTTGTGAACTGAAAATCCTGTGAAAACCCTATCAACCTATAGCAATCATCTATGACATGTCCAACCTTCTTGCAGTAAGCACAAGACATAAGATTTGACACAAGAATTGGAAATTTTCTGCTTGTTTATTTCATTGTAAGACCTCCTATATATACAAACAATAGTGAAATTGTAATCAAAGAATAAATGAAAATCCTATACACTTGTCTAATTTCTATTTGCTAAGCTATAACAAACTTTTGTCTTATCTATCAGGGAATCTTTCTATCACTTTCCAAATATACTTGTTTATCAAGATTTGTTGATCGTGTGGCTCTTGTGATTTTGTCAACGTTGAATGGTTGAGATGAATTTTGAGGTGGAAATTGATTTTGGGCTGAATGTTGAGTGTCTGAAAGTTGATGACAACTTTGGGCCTGATCTGAATATTTCTTTGAGCCCAATACTTTTAATGGCCCAATAACACATTTTGACTTTGTCTTCTCCTTATTCATTTTAGCCTTATTTTCGTTCCTTTCTTCTACATCTCCCTCCTTCTTCTTCAATTCATCCGATGATTTGATAAATTCTACAGGGTGGTCTTTTGAAATGTTGATGTTTAATTTTGGGATTTTTACAGGGATTTTTTAAGAAGAAAAAATTACAAGATATGACCAAATAAGACTTTAATTATTATTTTTATAGACAATTTCAATTAATTATTCAACATTATAATAGTTTTTAAAATATAGCAAATTAAGGAAATACGTGTATCCTTGATTTTGGAATCCAAATATTTTTCTCCCCTCAAATTACGTATATGTTTCGCTTGGAACGTCAAGAATAGATTTTTTGTGGCAAACTTAAGCAACTCAAGCAAAGAATTATTAAAATTGAAAAAATTAAACAGACCCTACGTAAATGCTTTAGAGCATGGGTTATCATATTGTTGAGCAAGGCTTGACGATAGCAATGCTATTTCCAATGATTTGAACACTGAGCAAACATTGCATTGGCATTACTACTAGTTTCATTTCCAATGATTGAACCAACTTGATAGTATGACGTATTAATAGTTTCATGTTCAACAAGCACTACTTCTTCCAAATTACGCTGATTAAGTAGCATTATTCATTCAGATCATTAATTATCATAATAAGTTATTAGCAGCTAAATATGATAAAAGAGGTTCACGTTTAACACGAAATATAATCATGTATATGTCATTTGTGCGAAAAGTAACATGTATCACTTTATTGCTTGATACAAATTAACATGCATGGAACAAGGTAAAAACATGTATACAACATCTACTAGTTAGTCAACTTTAATGGGGCTTCAAGCTAATCTACACCGATTTCTATTTGTGATTTCTAATTAGATGAATATAATCTGGATTCTCGAATCTCGAGTCCCTGTTTGATAAAGTTTGAATCCTTAAGCAAACTCGAATCGTTTTCTTTAAGGCACAAGTAAAATGGGAAGACCAATATTGAAAGTTAGAACTTTTTTTTTTGGTGATTTACACCCTGTTCTATTTTTTTTATTCATAATTCGCACCCTAATTTGTTTATTTACCTGCAAAATAATGAAACTACTCTTCTTTTAAATTTTCCACAAGGACAAAATTGGAATACAAAGAAAAAAAAGGAAATGACACAAAATTAAACAAGAGCTCAATAAGAAAAGAGATAATTTCAGAGACCTCCCCTCCGGTTCGCTTCGTTACAATAACCTCTCTTGTGGTTTAGAATATTACACTTACCTCCCTTATAATTATTATTTTTTGAAATAATTCTTTTAACTTATTTAAAATTTATAATAAAAGGTATTATAAATTCCAATGATTAATAATTAAAAATATTTAAAAGACATATGAAAGAAAAATTCCTTTGACATTCCAAATAGTAGTTGTGTCATATAAAGTGGGGCAAAGGGAGTACTAACTAGGGCTACTAACTATTACTCTTACTATTTCATTTTTTAAGATACAATTTTTTTATTAAAACGTTTGAAAAAATGTTACATTTATATATTTGAAAATAATTTAATTTTAAATTTTTCATTTTATCTGTATGAAAAACTTTTATAGACACTAAAATATTATCAGTGGCGAATCTAGCTTTCGATGTATGGGTTCATGGAAACTCAATGTGTGTGTGTGTTTTATCTCGACTAAATAGCTATAAATATTTAAGACTATAAGATTCAAAAGTCACGTAGCCACACACAAATGGTACGCCATATTCTTAATATCACAAGTTGTAAAATGATTTCTTCCTTTTTTTTTTTTTTTTTTTCTTTCTTTCTTTCTTAAGCTCTGTATTGAATCAAATCACGTCACATAAAGTAAAACGAAGAAAGTATAAACTATGTCAAGGTTTCTAACTATTTTCCCTACATTATCAAACCAAAAAACTCAAGCACAGAATTGATATTAAACTCCTGAAGTGGCAACTACCACGGCTTGGGAGTCTTAAACTCAATACTGATGGTTGTAGTAAAGGTAATCCAGGAAGTGCAGGTGGAGGAGGAATCTTGAGAAATGACAGTCTGACAGAGGGCAATGCATTCTGGCATACACATGTTATTTTGGAACCTGTTCTAACAATGTTGCAGAAGCAAAAGCTGTTCTCATTGGGCTTCAATGGTGTGTAAGCAATGGATACAACAATGTTAGTGTGGAATCTGATTCTCTTTTGATCACTGGCATGATTAATGGGAAGTTAATACCACTTGACAAATTAGATCAATAATCGACAAGATTCAAGCATTGAAGGACACTGGAAATTTCAAATTTCAGCACTGCTACACAGAGATCAATTCAAGCATTGAAGGACACTGGAAATTTCAAATTTCAGCATTGCTACAGAGAGATCAATACCATGGCTGATATTTTGGCTAATATGGGAGAAAGCAGCAAGCAAAACACTTTCTTCACAATGGATTTAATTCTTCCTCAGAGAATTAAAAACATTATGAAGAATGACACTGATGGTACAACTTGTTTTAGATTCAAAGCTCAAAACAAAAACTTTACTTTTGATCATGATTGAGCTTAATCTTAAGGCTCGTTTGGTTGGGAAACAACTTATACCGGGATAACTTATCCCGGGATTAGTTATCTCAAGGTGGGATAAAATAAGGCTACAATCCCGAGATAACTAATCCGGGATAACGGGATTAGTTATCCCGAATTTTTATTCCAAACAAACATGGGATAAGGAAGTACTAAAATTTTATCCCGGGACTATTTTTGCTTATCCTTCACACCAAACGACCCCTTAGTCTACAGCTTTATTACTTTGTTTATTGTTCTTTCAACCTCCATTCTGTAAAAGAGGTACCCTCTTACATGGAGTATGTTTGTGAACTTCAAAATGGTTATATGGCTTATGTCATTACACCTATTGTACTGGAGGCTGAGGTTTATGTCCTCCTCCATGTTTTGCACATCCCAGATATGCACAGGGGAGGGTCAATGCCTAACCCTACACCATTATATATGGTGAACTTTCCAAAAAACAAAAAAAAAAAAGCGCCCAAGAAGAGAAATTTACAGTTTTAGTAATAGTAATAGACTAATAGTGGTTATATACCCATAGATGAAGTCGACTAAGAATGGTTAATTGGTTATTATATACCTATATATTGTGAAGTCTTCGTACTGCTGCTAGCTATATAATATAACGGCTTACAAATCTATTTCAGCAGTGAGATTAATAAGATTTCCCAAGTACAATTAAAAAAATTACCTATATAAAGTACCTAACAGTAAGGTAGCAGCAGAAAAATATATTTGATGCGAAAATGTGGACAAGAAAGAACCTAAAGTTTACTCATGATGACTAACCTAGGCTGTTAAAGTCAATTGTTACAGCTCTTATGCATATTTAAATACTCAAATCAAACTTTACTAGACAAAATAGTTCTGTAAAATCTAGTCGTTGCCTAAACCAACGTGTCACATAAAGTAGGGCTGGGAGAGTACTAATTATTATTCTTTTTATTTCATTTTATAAATATAATTTACTTATTAGTACGTTTAAAAAGAATGATATAATTTTATATTTAAAAATGACTCAAGTTTAAATTTTTCATTTTGTTCTTAATAAGAAATTTTGCATTTTTATTTTTATAGACACACATATATTATGATATGTTTAAGTAAGCTTCAAAAGTCACGTCGTCACACGAAAATGGCATGATAGGCTTAACCACAAGTTATAGAATATTTTATTTCTTTCTTAAATTTTGTATTGGGTCAAATTACGTCACATAAAGTAAAACGAAAAAAGTATAAACTATGTCAAGGTTTCTAACTATTTTCCCTACATTAAAAAGCCCAAGAAGAGAAATTTACAGTTCTAGTAAAAGTAATGGATTAATAGTGGTTATATATCTATATATTGTGAAGTCGACTAATAATGGTTATTATATACCTATATATTGTGAAGTCTTCGTACTGCTACTAGCTATATACCGGCTTACAAATCTCTTTCAGCAGCGAGATTAATAAGATTTCCCAAGTACAATTGAAAAAATTACCTATATAAAGTACCTGACCTTAAGCTAGTAGCATAAAATATATTTGATGCGAATATGTGTACAATAAAGGACCTAACGTTTACTATACTCATGATGACTAACCTAGGCTGTTAAAGTCCATTCTTACAGCTCTTATGCATATTTAAATACTCAAATCAAACTTATAGTAAACAAATATATAGTTCTGCAAAATTTGATCGTTGCCTAAACCAATTGATAAAATCTTACCTGTCCCATCTTGTCTGAATCTGAACCATGCTTTGACCTTCGACGACCGCATGCACCATCAAAAGACATGTTGTTGAAATTCCTAGCTGCACGCATATTTATTGCTTAGCTAGTCATATATATCCTCCCATGTAGAAATCTAATATAATATGAGTTTAACTTATATAAAATGATAATATGTAAAATGATATTGTGAATTTAGTGTTATAACTCGACCCCTCGTTTTGCGTATTTGTGTTTCAATTCATGATTTTGGATTTTGTATAGGTTGGTGTTATGTTGTGAAATTTATTGGTTTAATTCGGGTTGAGACGGAGGAGGCTCAGGGTAAAATTGGACAAATTTGAAACTTAACAATAGTTCTGTGGCCCAATTTTACAAAGCATAGTTCAAAAATAATGTCTCGGATCCTCAGGCGACGCATTAATAAATCACATATTCCATGTTCTTTTATAAATAAATGTTTGCAATTACATGTTATTACAAATTTTCAAATAATATAGTTTTACAAAGATTCACTGGTCTAGCAAATCAACAATAGTAGTAATTAGCTAATATAAGAGATAAGAGTCAAAAACACATCTCAACTATCACTTTTTTTTTTCATACCTGAACTATCCGAAGTGAGAATTTCCTACCTAAACTATCACCAGATAGTTAGCAAAACACACTTGAACACTGACTAGACTAAATGTTTGACCTCAAACACCAAAATGCGCATGAACCATAATTTTTTCAAAAAATTTCGTCCATTTGACATATGTAACAACTATATATGAGCTGACTCATTTTTTTTTTTAATTTTCCAATTAATTCTTTAAAACCCGAAGCTCTCCCCCTTCTTCTTCATCATCATTTCTCCACCATATTTCTTCATTTCTTCTTCTCTTGTGCAAATTTTCTCATTTATTTCTTCTTCATTATCAGTTTTGTTCTTCATTTTCTTCTTCTGTAAGAGCGCGCTAATCAGATTTTCTCCTTCATTTTGTTTCCCTTCATCTTCTTCATTGGTCACATTTTCATGTCTAAATAAGGAAGAATGTCTTTTGCAAATGTGGGCAGATTATCCACGTGGAATTAACTTTTAACCTAACAATTAGTTCTGCCACGGTGGAATTATATATTTTTTAAAACAAAAACAGAGAGTGTAGTACACGTACCATCATATATAAGTCAAGGTGTGTTTTGCTAAATATCTGGTGATAGTTTAGGTAGGACATTCTCACTTCGGATAGTTCAGGTATGAAACACACAAAAAAAGTGATAGTTGAAGTATGTTTTTGACTCTTATCTCTTAATATAATCCTTCCACATGGTATGGACAACTTTTCACGTAGATCATGGGTCTTTTTTTTGTAAAAATTTAATATGATGGGTCTTTCTTATAAATATAAACTTATTGGTCAAGTTTTACATTTGAAAAAGAGATTTAGATCACAACTTGAAATTTGAAATCTTATTTTTTTGGAGAATTTGAGATATAAAATCATGATTTGAATTGAAATTGAAATTTTATGCAGATTTCATAAACACATTGCGGTCCCAATTAATCCCATGGGCAAACGCCTACTAATAGTGTTGTATATTGTGAAAATCTTCGGACTGCTGCTAGCTACATATCGGCTAACAAATCTCTTTCAGCAGCGAGACTAACAAAATTTCCCAAGTACAATTAAAAAATTACCTATATGAAGTACCTAATCTTAAGGTAGCAGCAGAAAAATATCTTTGATGCGAAAATGTTGTCTCATGCATATTTAAATACTCAATCAATCTTTGCTAAACAAAAATAGAGTTGTGCAAAATCTAGTTGTTGCCTAAACAAATTGATCAAATCTCTCCTGTCCCTATGGTCTGAATCTGAACCATGCTTGGACCTTCAACGCTGAACGCTGGCTACTGAAGATGATGTGGTGTACAATGGTCGTTTGCTACGCGGGATAAGGTGGTATCTTAGGATTAATGTTGAGGTTAATTTTAGGGAAAATTTCAAAAACCTCCTCTCACGTTTTTCTTCGTTTCACTGACCTCCCCTTATGTTTGCAATATTAGAGCTACCTCCCCTATTTTAACTTTTATGTTGCAACTATTTTATTCTATTTATTACTAATGAAAAAATAATAAATCTGGACTGATTTGTCCTCACTAAGATCATGCTCTTTTGATTAGTACCTCCTTTAAAAAGTTATATATTAAATGAAGACCATCTATTTTTTTAATTTATCAAATTTATTCTGTTAGGTTTTACCCTAACAGAAATTTTGTATAATGATCAAATAGGTCCAACAACAAGAAAAAGAAGACCATCTTCTCTTTATTATTAAACAATTTATCTAAGAAGACCATTCATACTTCCAAGTGCATTCGTGTTACGATGATTGTCAAATCGTTTGAGTAACCGAGATAGAGACCAGTCTAATTTGCTCTGTGCACCTTGCACTGTCGGCAGAGACAACTGTAAAGCCGAGCCATTTGCTGCACACAAGTACAACTGTGAGTTGGTCCATGCTTTAGGTCAAAGTGAATAAGTGGTCTCTATCCATCCCACATGCTTCCACTATATATACAACATGATGACAACATATTGAGTAGACTTGAAAACCTAATCAAAATCGAGCAAATCCTTGCTGGCACAAGTTCTCAAGTTCTCTCAAGAACAAGTTGTTGCTCCCAACACACACACAGGTATACGTGGTCGCCAAGTAATATAGTGAATTTTGAAGTCGGTTATTGTATCCACAGAGACTTATGATCAACGGTTCTACAAAAATATACTATCGCCACTAATTATGCAAGTAAACAAAAGGATGTTTGTTTAGGTTACTAAATGAAGCAAAAAGTAAATAACTACTACTAATATGAACAGTTTGTAACAAACGTGGTTATAAGTTGAGTTTATCACAGAGTGAAGACATTCCAGGGTTACGGTACTATCGTATTCATGTTACGCATGCACTATCGTTGACTCTTATTCTTTATCGAGTTACTGATTGACAGGGTTAATTTTATGACTACGAATCTCTCAAGTTCTCTAGTCACCTATTCATATTACTTTCACGCCTATATCTCTATGGTCATGAACATTCATACAAACGCCTTCATAATTCCTGTATATCAACCAAGTAGGGCGAACTAGGTATATCTCTATCCTAGACGCGAATCTGCTCCCCGATGCCCAGGGTTAGGATCCTACTCTGCTCAGTCTTCGTTCTAACTTAGTATTCCTCTCTCGAGTTCAATCTAAGAATCAAATATATATCCTACTGGTCGCGAAGCAGTAAAATAGTCGTGCACAAGATTAAGCAAATAACTCATATGATAAATAGAATAAACGTCAACTCAAGTTCATACGATAACAATCATACTTTGGCCATAACCCCAGAACAAGGGAGCTTAGCCGCTCATAGTCGGATTACAACAATTAAATTTCATGTTCGAATGAAGAAAAGATGAATTTAAGAAGATAAAAGTTCAAACTCTACGAGGATAAGTCTTACTCCTTTCTCTCTGTGAAATAATGCGTGATCCCTCTCAAAAAATGACCAAGGGTACTATTCATAGTGTTGAGAAATAATCCTATAAAGCCCACCAAAATCGGGTCTAAAAATTTGCATGAGTGCGCTTTTCTCTATGTAGGTTACTGAGCGACCCCTAAAACTTGCCAGGGCCTCGCTTTGAGCCACGCTCGGCGAAGCCCCTGCTCCATTTCATACTTAGAAAATTTTCCAGAACTTTTACACTTTTGAAGTCCCCGCTCACTGAGAGAGGTCCAAAACTCGACTATGCCTTGCTTTGAGCCACGTTCAGCGAGGTCACACTTTAGTTTCACAGTTGGTCAATTTCTTCGATCTTTTGTAAATCCAATGCTCTTCCTCGCTGAGCGAGGTCCAGGGCGCGCTTGTGGCTCGCTTTGGGTTGAGCTCGGCGAGGCGTCTCTTCATTTTGACACTTAGACGAGTTTTGCATGCAGTTTCCATTTTCGTCTGAATTACCACGTATTTTATCCAAAATTTCCTGATTACAACAAACACATCCAATTTAGCTCCTAATGCAAGAGTAATGATTAGTTAGGTGTATTTAGCTTCATTCATCCTCTAAACAAGGTAAACTATAGGTCATAAACGGCGGATAAGCGTATAAATACACCTAACATCACAAGTCACTTGCAAAACTGAAGAACCCGATCCAGACACAGATTTAGTCTAAAGTTCTTTACGTTGTTGTAAGTCTTTGTTTGTTTGTGCTCAAACTGTAAACCTACTCTTCTTGTTTAGAAGTGGTTTGTAGGTGTTTTAAATTCTCAAACTGTTCTTGTTGGAAGTGTGTTTCCACAAGCTTTTGAGTGGTACACTAGGCTAGATTTAGTCTAGGTGTATTAGTTTCCTTGGCTAGAGTTAGTCAAGTGGAGGCGCTTACAATCGGTGTATTGTAAGGGCGGAGGGAATATGAGAATTAGTTCCAAGGTTGCAACTATTATAAGGGTGAGGGATTATGGGAGTTAATTCCTAGCTTACAATAGATTGTAATCGAAAGTTGCTTGTGTAGTGGAGTTGAATTCCTAATGGGTAGGTTGTGATTTTTAATCCCTTGAGCAAGGAGTTTTTCACGGTAACATCATGTGTCCTTTATATACTGCATTGCTTAAGGGAACTGGTACACAACCAGGTCCCTCTATACTGTGTTTGGTGGACGTATAGCCTGCATCAATTGGTATCAAAGCAGGTGCTTTCTAAAAGGTTAACACCTAGAAAGAATATATAAAATGGCAGCCTTACCAAATATGGAAGAAGGACAGTCTTTCACGGGGCCACCCAGATTTAATGGAAAATATTATGGGTGGTGGAATACAAGAATGCACGACTTCATCATGGCCGAAGATCAAAGCTTTGGGATATCATATGTGATGGTCCCTATGTTCCAGTTCACATAAGTGAAGATGGTAAAAAGACCACTGTCAAAACAAGAAAAGAAAACAATGAAGCTGACAAGAAGAAAGTGGAGAAGAACTACAAAGCTAAAAAGATTTTTGTGTGCAGAATAGGACCGGATGTGTACAATTGAGTCTCATCTTGTTCATCAGCAAAAGAGATCCGGGAAGCTTTCCAAACTTCTCATGAAGGAGCAACTCAGGTAAAAAACTCCAAGATCGACATGCTCACCATTGAGTATGAGATGTTCAAGATGAAAGAGAGTGAATCCATTCATGAGATGTACACCAGGCTCACCTCCATAATCAATGAGCTCTACTCTCTCGAAAAAGTCATCACTACTACCAAGCTGGTAAGGAAGATGCTTGGTGTATTACATGATTCCTAGGATAGCAAGGTAAATGCTATCTCTGAAGCCAAAGATCTAGATACGTTGACTGTTGATGAGCTTATTGGAAACCTCAACACGTATAAGATGAAGATGACCATTAAAAAGGCAAGAAAGAATAAGGTGAAGAAGGAGAAGAGCCTGGTTCTCAAAGCTGCGAAGGGAGAGTCCAGTGATGATGACTCTGAAATGGCTTATCTCACACAGAGGTTTCACAAGATGATAAAGAAAAAAAGAATGTTCCCCAAAATAGAAAACTCCAGCAGAAATGAATACTTTTGTCACAAGTGTGGGAAACCTGGTAATTTCATGAACGATTTTCCTCAAAACAGGCAGGACAATTGTGACAAAACTGCCAAGAGAAACGAGGTCCCTGACAGGAGTTTTAGAAGGAAAGAGGCCATCGATGAGATTGTGAAGTAAGCAATTGCAGCCTGGGGAGACTCCTCACGTGAGTTTGAGGATGAAAATGACAAAGGGGACTTGTCCATGATGACATTTGATGATGGAGCAACTGAGCAAAAGTCAGACCTTGGACTCACGGCTGAATCTAACATAGGTGATGTTGATGATGATAACAAAGAGGTAAATTTCTTCGATGTAAAGAAAAACCTGAGAGATTGCTTTAAGAAAAAACTCATATCACTGTCAAGTGTGTTAATTGCTGCTTATCATGCTCTGGTTGCTGAGAGAAAGAAGTTGAATCTTGCTCTTGATGAAATAAAACTGGATAAGGAGGATCTGTGCATGATAATAAAAGAAATGGAGAAACAGGTGTTTGAGACAAACCAACAAAATATCTTATTGGAATGTCAAGTGAGAAAAAGAGATGGAAACCTCCTCCAAAAGAAGAGGAGCAACAGGTGAGACTTCCTTAGAGCTTGAAGCTGAACTAAAGAAAGTAAAGTCAAGTCTTGCTGCTGAAATTGAGAAGAACGAACTACTAAGAAAAGATCGGGAAAGGGCTAAGTTCGACCTTGACAAAACTCTCAAGTGGACCTGGTCTTCTGATGCAATCTTCTCCAAAAATGAAAAAAAATGGAAATGGAAGAAGAGGACTTGGGTTTGAGAAGGAGAAGATGCCCTATGATCTCCACAGCAAACATGTTCCCACAATCAAAGAGCAGCCATTTCCTCCTTGCGGGCAAATAAGTCATCACCAAGAGTCCTACAAGATAAAGGCTGATGTTGTTCAAAAGAATAAGAGTGTTGTCAAGAAGGGAACCAGAGTGAAAGGAGCAGGTCCTCAAAAGAAAGGACATTTGAAGAAGAGAAGGAATGTGCTGCCCGTATGTGCTGAAAGGAGTCTGATTCACCCCTTCTATAACTACAAAGGACCTAAGCTGGCTTGGGTTCCCAAATCCAATCAATAGCAACGCTTAATTGGGTAGGAGAAAGAAGAAACAGTCAGCATAAACTGATGAACTGTGACAGCTCCAAGGTGTAAATATGATTAAGAATTCTCCCCTCAAAGCCCTTATAACAGGATGTGTGTGGTGTGATGATAAAGGAAGGATCTCTGATGAAAAATGCTACAGAAAGGCATCACTCAAAATGGATACAAGAAGTGAAAAGATACACTGCTGACAAGTACTTTTGGACATATCTAACTCACTTTTGTACCGTTATAGGTATACATGCATAGAAGGATTAGGAGATTTCAAGTATAAGCAATTCTAAACAGTTTACAGTGATGGCCCGATACTTTAAAAATTCTAATCAGAGACCAGGTCTCTATATCTCAGGTCAGTAATTCTTTCAGTACTCATAAATGTATTTGAACTGCGAAAATTGCCAGATATGTCATGTGTCTTTTCCTCTTCCAAGAAATTTCAAAAGAGTGTCCGTGCCAAATCGTCACTTCCTTCTTGAACAAATCAGTTGTTCCCTCTTACACCTATCCTAAAGTGCCACCTCTGCCTCTTTAAAAGACATTTCTCCTCATCTTTCTCTCTCTTCACTTCCTAAATCTTTGAACTTTAGGACTTCATTTGTACATCTCTATCGAACAATACTCCCCTAAGCTCTTCACATTTCTGTCCTGTCACCAAGTGCTTATCAAACATTACCAATCCTCGTCAAGCCTGAGCAAATGGAGTCCAAATCATCACCCTCAAGGCACTCAACTTCCTCCGATCATGGCATAAATAAAGCAACTTCAGCGTTCCCTATACCCATTCCTTCAAAACCCAGCAAGTGTAGAACGACGAGGAAATTTGCAACCCTATCGGCTATCTTTGGTCAAAAGGAAACATAGATCATATAGATGGCAAGAATGAAAAATCAGTGAAAACAAAAAGTGGAAACTATGATGCAGGAAAGCAATGGGCTGAGAAAAGGAAATTGAGGTCACTTAGTAGTGATTTAACTGGATCCGATGACTCAAGCTCTCGCTGTACCATAGAAATGCTGAGTGTTGAAAACTTTGAAGATGAAGAAGAGACATTTTTGATAAGAAAAAAATTCAAAGAAAGAAATGGTGAGTGAAAATAAGCATTTGTTTGACCCAAAGTAGGAAGGTGATCTGAGTGAAAATGTGGGTCTTCAAAGCTAAGAAGAGAAAAGAAAAGAGGAGAGGAACCCAATGCCCTATGGTCACTCAAGAAAAGAAAGAGGAGTATAAGTACAATACCATGTTCCTCCAAGAGGAGAAGTTGTAAAGTAAAAGAAAGAAAGAATAAAGAGAACCTACAAAAACAAAGGTTCTCTTTGGAAGAGTCTTTGATGTCAATCTGAAAGAGGAGCCTGGCATGGAAGATTTGATGAAAATGGTGGAGTTCCAGGAGTGGGGCCATCTCTTTACTCAAACAACACCATGAGTATATGAAGCCGAAATGGTTAAATTCTATGAGAATTTGCTCTGTATAAAGGATAATGCTCTGGCCCTAACAGTGAATCTGACAGAGTTTATGCTTACTGAGTCGGTACTTGGGGAAATCTTAAGAGTAAAGACAGTGGAACTGAGAGCTGTAGTAGACAAGAGATCTCCAGATTTCAAAAAGATCATTGTCAAAGTTGCAAAGTCAGCAGCAAAAGCTAGTCTCTGTAAGAATGAGCTTAAGCCCGAGCATCGCTTAGTCTTCGAGTTTGTTAGCACGGTGCTTTTGCCAAGGATGGAGGTACGATCTACCGTCAAGGTGGAAGGCCTGGTTCTAATGGAAGCTTTTACATCTTTTGAACCAATCAACTTGCCGGCCATCATGATTGAGAGAATGAGTAAGGTGTCGCGAATTGTGCAAGGAGGAACCGGTCTCCCGTATGGATTTTTCTTAACGAAAGTCATTGCACACTTTAATGTAAGAACTGGTAGAGCCTCCTTGGGAACTAAGGACCATGTTTTCTCTCTGGACACCTTGAAGGAGTGTGAGTTTATGCCACAAGGACGAGGTACTGGAAGTCCATCCACTCTCTCAATTCTAATTGAAGCTCAAGAAGCGGAAAATACAGCGATCAAACAACTCACGGAGGAAAATTCCCTTCTAAAAGCCCAACTGGCTGAACGACAGAAAGAACCGGGTTCTAGTTGAGAAACAGAAGAAGAAATTGAGAAGCTACGGACGGAAAGGGATCAGTTAAAAATTCAAGTGGATGCACTCAGAGATGAGATGATGAAGGATCGCTAAGCCCATAAAAATTGACCTATACTTGTTCAGCTGCTTCAAGTATCTACACTGTCCAGAAAATCATTCCTATCACCCATCCCTTTTGCATAAAATTGAAGTCACCTTTTCCTGAATTTTGGCAGATTTGCAGTTTAACTATCACTTGTTTATACTGAATTGATTACTATCTGCACTTGTACTAATCTATCTATTGGCATATTACTGTGTTCCTGTGCATTATTGCTAGCTTTCTTTCCTCTATCTTACTCATGCTTATGTTGCCTTGTGGCTCTGAGTTATTATATCTGAACTTGTTATTGGCTATGCTTTAATCTTTTTGATGATGCCAAAAGGGGGAAGCTATAATTGTGTGGTGAAAAAGTGAACTGAACTGAACATGCAGTGATTAAGGGGGAAGACATGTCGAATAAATGATTATGATACTGTAAATGATGGGAAGATGTGCTGAGAAAGGGGGAAGAACTGGAAGATTAATATGTGATGATATTGTGGAAATCTTTGTCTTCCAGTTGAAAATGGTATTATGATTGCTAACATGTGGCAGGTGCCTTGACAATGATGGTCTGCTTTGCAGGGGGAACAAGTGGAAAACTGGTTCTTAGGGGGAACATAGTCTATGAGTTTGTCATCATCAAAATGGGGGAAATTGATAGTTCCAAGTGCATTCGTGTTTTGATGATTGTCAAACTATTTCAGAACCAGATAGAGACCTGGTCTGTAATTTGCTTTCTGTGCACCTTGCACTGTCGGCAGAGGCAGCTGTAAAGCTGAGCCACTTGGTGTACACAAGTACAGTTGTGAGTTGGCCTATGCTTTAGGTCAAAGTGAATGAGTGGTATCTATCCATTCCAGATGCTCCCACTATATATACAACGTGATAGCAACATATTGAGTAGATTTGAAAACCTAATCAAAATCGAGCAAATCCTTGCCGTCACAAGTTCTCAAGTTCTCCCAAGAACAAGTCACTTGCAAAACTGAAGAACCCAATCTAGACACGGATTTAGTTTGAAGTTCTTTACGTTGTTGTAAGTCTTTGTTCGTTTGTGCTTAAACTGTAAACCTACTCTTCTTATTTAGAAGTTAAATTCTCAAAGTGTGCTTATTGGAAGTGTGTTTCCACAAGCTTTTGAGTGGTAAACTAGGCTAGATTTAGTCTAGGTGCATTAGTTTCCTTGGCTAGAGTTAGTCAAGTGGAGGTGCTTACAATCGGTAGTCAAGTGGAGGTGCTTACAATCGGTGTATTGTAAGGGTGAAGGGACTATGAGAGTTAGTTCATAGGTTACAACTATTGTAAAGGTGAGGGATTATGAGAGTTAATTCCTAGTTTGTAATAGGTTGTAATCGAAAGTTGCTCGTGTAGTGGAGTTGAAATCCTACTGGGGCTGATCGTGCCTTGAGCATGGAGTTTTCTACGGTAACATCCTATGTCCTTTACATACTACATTGCATAAGGGAACTGGTACACAACCAGGTCCCTCCATACTATGTTTGGTGGACTCATAGCCTGTATCAACCATCTTCTCTTTTCCTTCGGATTACCATTACAATGAAGGATAAGAGTGACAAACTTTTCAGTCACACGAAGGTCTCTCTTCTTTTATTCTCTCACACTTCAGTCTATACTTAATACACACTTAGCTTAACCCTAAAATAAGAACCCTAATTAATCTCAAAGGAGTTGATTACTTTTTACCCATCTCTCCTCTTTGGGTTACACTAAGAGTATTATTTTTACGATATCAACTGAACACTTACTTATTCATCATATAAGAAATAACTTTTTAAAGGAGATATTAATAAAATATAATAATTAATTGAAAGAGCATGATCTTAGGGAGGGAAAATTAGTCCAGATATATTGTTTTTTCATTAGTAATAAATAGAATAAAATAGTTGTAACATAAAAGTTAAAATAGAGGAGGTAGCCATAATATTACAAAAGTGAGGGGAGGCCTTTAAAATTTTCCCTTAATTTTATATACTTTTTGGTAGAAGATATGGGATAAATTTCTACCTTCTACCAAACTGAGTATAAAATGAAGCTCAAACTTAATTCTTAGACATCCCACTCTATCCCATCAAACTTGTGATTAGTTTATCCAACCTCCCAGATGAGATAAATTAGTCCCAAGACTATATAATTGCAGGATTATAATCCCGGGATAATTTAGCTTGCGTACCAAATGACAACGACCGTATGCACCATCAAAGGATTGTTGTTGAAATTCCTAGTTGTACGTATATTTATTGATTTTTTTTTAAATTTCCCCCATCACCGTGGCAGGACATTTTTATTAATCAAAGACAATACACAAAAAGGGGTATAAATACCCAGGACCTACTAAATGGAATAGACTCCATTCACAAGATTGTAGGATTTCAAATAAGCTCTCAAAAAATTGTATGCAATGTAGGGGTGCAACATTCCTAAATGTTAATGAGTTTAAGGAACATCAAAAGTATATAGCCTAGACATGTTCCTATCTACAAAAAACGTATTGCAACTAATCTTTCTAAATGAGGGCAATTGCATCCTATCAACATTGAGTTCTCCTCTAGCTTTCTTAGGCATCTGAGAAGGATCAGCAAACCAAATTGTATCCTGACACTACACTCCAAATTTAGCCAGCTTATCTGTAACATTATTGCCTTCTCTATAGCAGTGCCTGAAATGAACTTGATTAAAATTGTTGAGTAGATCTTTGATATCCTGTATAATTTTAAACATCAAGAAGGGAATTTTCCAAGTATCCAGTTTACAAGAAGTTGAGAATGACTCTCAATCTCTAAATTGAATACCATTATTAGAACGCCAATTGATACCAACCAAAAAGACCATTGTCTCTGCCTTGTTATTGGATCCTATGCCAAAGGGAGTGGAGAAGGCTGTAGTCATGTAGCCTTCAGAGTCTCCGCCAATACTCCACCACTGCTAGGTCTAGGATTGCCCCAAGCACTGCCATCTGTATTTAGTTTCAGAAATCCATTGTCTGGTGGATTCCATTTAATAAGAATCACAGAGAAGGTAGGAATAACATCTTGAATCAAAGTACTAAGTTGTTTTCAGTGCATATAAGGAGGTATACTGTGAAATTTCTTATGAACAATGACATTAAACTGTTGATTAGTAGAAGTGATGATATTGTAAGTACTCATTCTCTTATTTTCATACCTGTATTTGCATCTAAATTTTCATACTTGCCATATAAGAACTGCTGGAAACACTTGAAGTGCCCTTTTCATTAGGGGGATTTTATCTTTAGTGATCCACCATTGAACTAAAGCTTGTCTGATGTTAGAATTCTAACCAACAATGCTAACCACTTTGTTGAACTGGTTCCAAACCTCCTCAAAGAATATCACTATTGTTAAAGAGGTGCTCTTGATCTTCCAGTTTTCCAGTAGCACAACAAGAGCATTTTGATGGTAAAGCAACTCCTGATTTGATTACATTTGTATCCACTGTAGTTTTATTCCTGAGGATTCTCCATATGAAGAAACAGATCTTAAAAGGTTCCTTTTTTGTGCCAAGTCATACAGTCCACCAATGTTTTTGTATGCCATTTCATTGTAGCATTCCAAGCAGAGTTACAGCTAAATCTCCCATCTACAGATACAATCCAAATTGGTTGATCTTCCAAAGTCTGAGATCCAACTTTAACTCCCATGATATGCTCTACAACATCATGGGTAAGCACTAGTGAAGTTTGATGATGCTTCACTTACCATCTGTTAAAAAGGAAGAGACATGTATATTAATAGAGGTAGAAGTTGTTCCATATTGTGATAATTGGCCCTTACCAAATCAGTTATCCTACCAAAAACTGGTATTTCCATTGTATGAGCTGATCAATTCTTCCTCTAATATTCATAAGCCTTCTCCAGGTGTGTGAATGTGCACAGTTGAATTTCTTAGCCATGGGATGAACTCTCCTGCAATATTTAGCAATTAAGAAGGCAGTCAAAATGTACTTTTAAGTTCTAAAGATCCACTAAAATTTAGAGGCAAAGGTATCAAATATCTCAAAATGAGATCTGATACCAATGCCTCCTTCATTAGTAGGAGCACAGAATCTGTTCCAGAAAGCCCAATGGTACTTATTCCTACCATCCACATTACCTCATAAATAGTTTGAAAACACCATCTCAATTTGATAGACAATAGTCTTGGGGGATGAGGGAAGGTGTGTGTGTGTGGGGGGGGGGGGTTGACAAATATATAGTAAATGAGTAGGCATAACACTTAAAATATATTTGAAAAGAATAAATTTCCCACAAGGGGAAAGGATTTTACTATTCCAAGAACTTGCACTTTGGAGGATTTTGTTAGGAATACTAGTAATGTAATGAATTTTTTCCTACCAATAAAAATAGGACATCCCAAATAATTGAAAGGAAACTCATTTTTTTGGAAATCAAGGCACACCGTGATGATTTTCATCCTTTTGTGAGGTATAGAATCATAAAAGAAGAAGCAAGATTAGTATTATTAATAACCTGACCAGAATTTTTTTCATAGTTTTGGAGAGTTTCCATAATATGATTAAGAGTAATTATTTTCCCATAACAGAAAATGATCACAGCATCAGCATAGGCTAGATGATTGATTAAGGGACCACTGTTCTGCATATAAAAACTATTGAAATTGGGTTTCTGGAAGAGATTGTTTAGACTTCTAGAAAGAACTTGAGTAGCTATAATGAAAAGATAAGGGGAAATGGGATCTCCCTGTTAGAACCCTCATTGAGATTTGAAGAAACCATGTCTATTGCCATTGATATTTATAGTATACCACATATTAAACAAGAGGTTCCAATTGATATTGATCCAACTCTCAGCAAAACCAAATTTTCTTATGACAGCACAAAGAAGTTGCCAAGATAATCAATCATAAGCTTTGTTCATGTCCAGCTTGATGATCTCATTATTCCCTCTGTTAGGTTTTTTGATATCATGGAGGATCTCTTGAGCAAGAAGAACATTCTCACTTATTGATCTATTTTTGATAAAACCACTTTGATTTTGGGAAATGATCTTGAGAATAACTACGCCAGTCTCTCATTGAAAACTTTAGAAATAATTTTTTGGGAGACATTGCTCAGATTGATAGGTCTGAACTCAGAATAGGACTGTGGAGCATCAACCTTAGGAATGAGAATTAAACAGGGATTAGTGAAGTATTTTGGCATTTGAGTACCATTCATCACAACCTTCACCATTTCTAGCATATCGTTGTTGATAATATCTCAAGTTCTTTTGAAAGAAGCATCCATTAAAGCCATCGGTCCTAGGGAACAGTTGGCATCAGAGTTAAATACAACATTTTTAACTTCGTCCATAGTAGGTTCTTCTAACGGTATAAAGTGGTCCTCTTTAGTTATCAAATGAGGAATTACATCCAAGTATTGGAGATCAATGAAGCAATATTCTTGAGAAAATAACTGTTGGTAAAAATTAATTGCAAAGACTTGCAATTTCTTCATCATTTTCCAACCAATGATCATAAAATTTTATTCTATTAATCTGCATGGACATTCTTATACCTCTAATAATGTTGTGAAAGTACTTGGTGTTCTCATCACCATCCAATTGCCATTTTAGGTTAGCCTTTTGTCTCCAAAAAGCATTCAACATTTTGTGTTGTATCATTAATTCAATCTTGGTTTTATTAAGGCTCATCCTGTCATTTTGATTCATGGAGTCCATATAGATACATTATTTAGCATCCACCAACTTCTCAAGTTGTTTAGCTTGTTAAAAATATCACCAATGCTGTTTTTAGACCAACTACTTAAAGCTTTAGTAGTCGTTTTCAGTTTCTGTTGAATTCTCCAGAAAATATTACTCTCAATATCATCTACCCATTGGTTCTGAACAATGTTAAGGAACTCTTCATGATCAGTCCAGTAATTCAGATACCTAAAATATTTGATGAATTTGTTTTCCTCCAAACAGATGTAGATCAAAATAGGGCAGTGGTTAGAGCAATACCTAGCCAAGTGAATGACTGAGGTCTTGAAGAAATATTCCTCCCAATTTTCATTAGCCAACATCCTATCTAATCTTTTCCAAATGACATCCTATCATGCCTTTCATTACACCAGTAAATTTGTTGTCAGAAAATCCCATATCAGTTAGTCCACAGTCATGAAGGCAATCAATGAATGGAATGCTTCTTTGTAGTCTATGTGGTCTCCCTCATTTTTTCCTCTTCCTTGAGAATAGTGTTGAAATGTCCAATCATAGCCCATGGACTATCATTAATATATGCAAATGATCTCATGTATCTCTATAGGTTTTCTCTACCAGTAGATCTAGATTTAGCATAAACTATTGATAAGTAGAAATATTTCCCACTAGGATGGTCCTTGATTTCACAGGTCACCATTTGGTCTTCATTGGAAATGGCACTACAATTCAGAGTGTCTTTCCAAAATATCCGGATCTTATTGCTTATATTGTTGTAACATCCCTGCATATCAAGAATATATTTGAATTTATCAATTTTGTCCTCTTTCACAAAAGGTTCTTCTAAGGCAATGAAAGAGATTTTGTGTTGTTTGATTAGGTACTTCAATATTTCTGTAGGAGCTTGGGACTTCATGCCCCTAATAATCCAGTTGAGTGTAGTAATCATTAAGACCAGTGGTGGTATTTTTTTGTAAGTTTCTCCTTTGATTCCTAGTGAAAGGTGATATTCTCCTTTTTTTCTCATCATTATCATTTTTGAGACATCTAGGAGTACGATCCCCTTGCTTGTATTTCTGCTCAGTCACTTTAAGCTCCTCTTTTTGATTATCTTTGTCATTTTCATCATCTTGCTCTGACTCATCTTCCTCCTCCCGTTCCATATCAATATATTCATCTTCCGATGGTTCTTTCTCAATAGTGGAATCTTCATTCCATTAATCAGTGTTAGCCTGCTTATTCTCATTATCATTCTTGAGAGGTTTGCTTGAGCTACCAGGGGTCTTCCTTGCTTTCATAGGAGGAATTTTGTTGATGTTGTTAATGTCAATTCTGTAATCCTCCAGTTTATCAAAGCTATTACTAGTTAAAATGTAGCTCTGGTGTCTGTTCTTTGTTTTTGGACTGCTATTGGATGATCCAACAGTATTCTGTTGGTTTTCTTGATGAGTACACCTTTTGTTCTCCTTCGCTTTCCTATTTGAGATAGCTTCCCATCCATCTTGAAATAACATAACATGTAGTTCATTGGGGATGTTAATCATAATAGGTTTAGCCTTCAGGATTCCATATATGCCCACTTCTGGTATTGACATAATCATACTGATAGGTTCATTAGATTGTCAGCTGTCACTATTTGCAAGGAGCTATGAGGTTCATTAGCATGTTGCTGAGTTTATAATTCCTTTTTTGCTTGATCATTCATATCAAACTCCTTGCATCTTGGGCTCTGCTTTTTTGGAGTTGCTTCCTCATGTCCATCATAATTTAGAATTGTTTGGGGCTCTTCAATTCCAATTTGTTCAGAATCTTTATCTTTTCCATTATTATGTAGAGTTCTCTCATTGTTGACATAGTTTGTAGGATGAGGTTTATCAACCCTAAAAATGGCACTAGTAGGCTTGAAAGTTTGCTTTGGAGGTGTACTTTTTCTCTGTGTTGTTTTGGTGGGCACTTTTACCTCTCTGGTGGTTATCAATGTCACTTCTCTGAACTTCTCTTTCGATCTTTGCAGGTTGATTCTCAGTAGTAACAACATTTATTCCAACATGTTTCTCATTTTTCCCAATCTCTTTCATCTTGTTAACTTTGCCTTTTTGAAGCACACTATTAGATTGTTCAACTGCCTCCTTTGGAGTAGTGTGTTGTTTAATTCTTTTAGCCTCCTTATTTTCATTATCACTTTTCTTTTCCAACACACGGCATTCAATCAAAACATAACCTAGTTTCTTACAGTGTTTACAGTAGTTGGGAATATTTTCATATTCAAGTTTTTGAACAAAACCGTTTAAGGGTTCATTTTCATCTTCAGTATCAACCAAAACACTATGAACCAACGGTTTCATTAGATCAATTTCAACTCGTACCTAAGTCATACTAGACCTAGTCATAGATTTAGTAGCCATATCGAGTTCAATAGGAGTACCTGCTGCAACAGTGATCTGTTTAGCATAGTCCCATGTGTGTAGATGAAATGGTAAGCCCGGTAATAGCACCCACACCAGTACGATTGGAATATCCTCCTCTTGTTTGAAATCAGGGGTCTATTTTGAAGCCAAATTTGGCATCCTTCAATTTTGATGACTCTTTTGTAGAGTACAATGATGTAGTCTTCATCGTTATTGAAGGTTAAGAAGATGTTGAAATTATCAAAAACCTCAATTTTAGCCGTTTCTTTCAGTGAGAATTTCTCAGAAAATTTCGATCTAATCGTGTCAATTTGGGGTCTTGATTTTAGGAATCGCCCTGCAATGGTTCATCTACAGGGATTGGTCATGACACCATGGTAGTCTCTTGTTTTGAAAATTAAAGCTGGAATTCCATTGTCCATCGTCCTCCTTGCCATTATCCTCTTTGGACAATTTTGATTTGCCGGATTTTGGGGCTTCGATAGAGTGGTAGCGTAGGTGTTACCAACTATGAGCTCCAAGGCAGGAGATTGTTCTGAGTGGAGAAGAGAATGGGTTGTAGCTGAGTGGGAAAGGAGTTGTAGCTTTACTACTAACGATAGATTACCAGCTGGCGGCCCCATCGAGAAGAGGAGCCGTGAGAGCAAGACAAATAATGGCTATAAACTGATGTAACAACTACCTTCTCTCTCTAACTTTTTGTACTCATCCAATATTGACACTCTCTAAGTATATTTATAACTTAGCTAGTCATATCCTACCATGTAGAGATCTAATATAATATGAGTTTAACTTATATAAAATGATAATGTAAAATATACAATAGCAGATCACTTAAATGATTCTTGAGATTTAGCGTGATAACCCAATCCCTCATTTTGAGTATTTGTGTTCAATTCATGATTTTAGATTTTGTGTAGGTTGGTATTATGCTGTGAAATTTTTTGGTATATAATTCAGTTTAAGGCCAAGGAGGCTCGGGTTAAAATTGGAAATATTTGAAAGTTACAATAGTGACTGAAAATCTAGTGCACAATTTTGGTGCAAGCCGCTATCGAAGTGAAAATTTGACTAGTCAAAGGGACACTGACCCTCCATGATTGCGTCTCCATGGATTGTGTTCGCGAAAGGTTAAGCGGAGAGCTGACTTCAGTGAGGTACTTTACACGGTTGAGCGGGCTTAGCTGCGAAAGTGAAGGTCTAACTTTATAAGCCTATACAATCATGTGCCTGTGTCCGCAATCACAATGAAGGAATTTTCTTGATATAAATATGAACATTGCCAAAGTCAAATAATATTTATATCATTTTTGGCGAAGAGGAGATCATGAATGATATTCAACGATTCAACTTTATCCTTATTTTTGAGGTAGTGATTCTGTATTATCCTTTGATGATTGTAATTTATTTTTGTTAGATTTAGATGACAAAAATGTGCGATTTTATTGGTGAAAGTGCAGATTTTAGATATAATTTCCTATTTAGGTTATTTGAGGGTTTGAAGGTGGAATTGAACTTTAGTTAGGAATCTATTTATGTAATCAGAATCATGAGCTTATGTGTAATTCAAATTTATAATTTATTTTTGTGTTTGACTAGTTTGACCCAGGGTTGACTTTTTGTTAATTTTGACTTTGAATTGACCTAAAAATATGAGATTTGATCCTAATTAGTATAATTGATATTGTTATTGATACTTTGCATAGACCGATGCATGTTGGAGGTATCAGATTAAGGGTGATTTATGTATTCAGGATTAGAGAACCTTCCAATTTTGATGTAAATGAGACTTTAACATCTTGAATGCTAGTTTTTTACAGTTTCATTTTTTTTTGACAATTAAACAACCTGTATTAATTACCAAGTGAAAATATAGGACTAGGGAGGAGCCAATCAGAAACCTACCCTTCTCAAACGAAACCTACTCAAATTCCAATTCAAAGAGTCAATCTCAGCCCAACTACCTAAATAGAACAAAGAAAATCAGAAAATCAAAAATCAGAAAATCAAACATCCTACTCTTATGTCGAAATCTAGTACATAGTCCTATCTTTATTGCTCATAGAATTAGTTCCTTAGTACAAGTTGTACTTTGAAGGATTCTAGGATTTCTTTCTATCTAGATGTTATAAGCCACATCAGCAAGCCCAACCTTCGTGATAGGGCCCCTTGTTCGAAGTCTTCGAGCTTGCTAGTTCACTCACTCCCACTCCATAACCCATCTCTGAATTACATGTTGTCCATATGCTCTAAAAAGAAATCCATGCCAGATATCCTTTTTGAAGGGAAAGCTAAAGAAAAGATAATCAGCTGTTTCTTTTACTTCTACTTGAGAGAAAGGGCATAGCCCATCCACATCGATTCCCCACTTCAACAAGTTATCTTGAGTTCTAAGCCTCCCATGAAGCATTGTGACAAACAAGATTCTTCCATCTAACATATTCTATGTCTTCCCTTAGAATTTTGCAGGCATTAGAAATCTGAAATTTCTCTTTGTGCACCACCTCTTCATTCACAATAATACTATGCCAAAACTTCCTCATGTTGAACACTTTTCAATCATCTAGGAGGCTGTATGAGTGCCTCAATTTCTTCTAATCATTGTATCTTTATATATTATATATGGATCCAAGTAATCCATAACTTCTCTTTTCTCTGACTTAGTGCCCAAAGAATCTTACAAACAACAGCGTGGTTCCGTATCTTCGTATTAGTGATGTTTATACCACCTGCTCCCTTAGGTAGGCATACCTTATCCCAACCAACTAAATCTCTTTTAGAAATATCAGCTTGTCCAGTTAAGCAGGTTTACAAATTGCCTCAATAAGTTCGATAGACTTTTGTGGAAGAAGAAATAAGCTGAGACCTAAAGTGTGATTTAGAACATTACGTCACCATTTAATATTTATTGGCCCGCTATTGGCCAAACCACCTGGGAACTAGGCCCAATGTGATTTGGATCACTTAGCCACGCTATGCTTAAATACTTGCAAATGATTCTAAATATCTAGTATGTTATAGGGTCAGGATGCATTTTTGAGCTAAAAACGTGTCTGCTATGAGATTTCTTCATCTCTATCGAAGTATGCTATAATGTTTTATGATATTGACATGATAGGTTGAAACATGTTGAAGCATGTATTACAATCATTTTAATAATTAAGCATTGATACCGATTTTTGTTACTTGGTATGTGTTATTGATATGTGTAATTCTAAATTTCTATGGTTTCTAACTTAGTGTACTAGGTTGTATTCTATATAATATATGGTCGGTGACCTTTTTTGGTGTTCTTTGAGGCCCTTTGAATTATAAAGTTTTGTCTATATGTCCCTTTTCATTGTTTGTAATTTTCCTTTGTTTAATATACATGGTAGGAGTCCATGCTAAACCCCCGACACCACAAGGATGAGATCCTGGGTGTGTGGATTGTTTTCTTTTTAAAGTTAACTGTATTGATTTACATCAATTGATGTCTTTGAGCTTGTTGTGATGGATTGGCATCGATGTCATATTTGGTCTAGAGTGAAATTTCTACTTATGCTATGACTATTTTGTTGGATGGGATTATGATTAATTATACTGGTCCACTTAATGGTTACTAGCTTGTTATGAGTGTCCGTCGTGACTTTTGAAAATAGATTATAACATTTAGTTTTATATAATGACCGCATAAAAAATAATTATACAATCAGGTCATTTATAAGGTAACTACAAATACATCTTTATGGTAAATATTATTTTAAGTGATATAGTAAATATAATACTACTGTTACACCTCGTACCTTTGAACGTTGAGTTTTCCTTTAGGTTAATTGGCGTAGACTCGAAGAATGTGATTATTATTGCGATTAGGAGCAAAGATTCATGTTGACCTTAAGTACACAAGAGTGTGAGATCATTTTTATTAAGTGTTGGAAGGATTAGAGGTTAAACAAATCAAAGAGAATGCATTTTGTCGAAGTTCGGTGTGCTGCTGCGTTGCAAAACCCAGTATGCCTTGCAGAAGGGGCCATATTTGTGGCCAAGAAATTCTTGGATTTCTGCCTGGAAATGCATTGGGATCTGCGTCCCCAGTTGGCCATCTGTGACGCAGACCCAGACTTAGATCTAGGTTGGCTAAAATTTGTTCTTGTTGTATATATTTCGTGACCCTATTTTGTTATGTCATTTTCATCCTAACACAGCTCCTATAAGCTCTCAATCCCTCTCCCCAAGTATTATATCAAGCTAGGTCAAATCCAAAGATAATTAAGGTGATTCAAGTGCTAGCAAGCTAGTAGTGATTATGGAAGTGAGTTGTTCTTCTTGTGTGGAAGATTAGAGTTTTCTTTGCGGAGAAGTAATTTGAAGTTGAAGTTGTTCTTAATTGATTGAGGTAAGATTTCATCCCTTCTAGATGTAATTTAGCTTGTGTAACCTTTAGCCAACTTGTTTGAGGGGAAAAGATGGAAGATACACCGTATATTGCGTTCTTGTTATTGTCGGAGTGTGGGCTGTTCTTGATGGTTGTTCTGATGTTGTTAAAGTGGCTGGATTGACATGAGGAATAGGTGTGCTATTTTTTTTTTATTATACTCTATGGATGTAGAGAGGAAGAATGTATATCAGTGTTCTATCTAATGTATATTGGACTGATTTGGATGTGTTCTTGAGTTGTGACTTGTTGTTAATGTTGATGATCTTGTGGTTGAGTTGTGGATGTGTATAAATTAGGGGAATTGCTACCCGATTCATTATAAAAATGAATTATCATTCGATAGACAGCATATACTGGTATTCACCGAGTTGATAAACATATTACCATTGTTATAGGTTGAAGCCCTAGTTGAGACGAGTTCGTGGTTAGTTCGTATTGGCGCTACGAGGTATGTAAAGACTGTCCTTCTTTCTTTGTTTGGCATGATACCTTATCAAGCGAGTCCCGACCAAGTGCATAAAGAGGTGCCACTCACAGAGATTCCATGTCTATGTCATTTCATGATATTCGTATAGTTGTTTCCCTCGTCGGGAGTTGACTTTCAGTTTGCATTGTTTCTCATGTAGCTAGTAGATATAAGTGAGATTGTAGAGTCTATAGAAGTATATACTTGCCTTCGGGGCTATGATGTTTTCCTTCGGGGCTTTGATGCTTGCCTACGGGGCTATTGGCCATACAGATTTCTTCAGGGCTATACAGACGCGCGCTTGCCTTCGGGGCTATGATTATACATACAGACTGCCTTCGGGGCTACAATGAGTGCCTACCGGGCTAATCATGCATGTCTAGAATCCTTATACGAGGCTAAGTGCTAAGTGTTTGATGTCGTATTATTAGTTATTAGATGCTAGAGGCAGGTAAGGACAACCATATTCTTTATTAACTCTTCGGTTTATGGTCCGTTATCTTATATTTCATTTCAGTATTAGTTTTAGTCGCCTTACATACTCGGCACATTATTTCGTACTGACGTCCCTTTACCTGGGGACACTGTGTTCATGCCCGCAGGTTCAGATAGGCAGCTGGAGAGATCGCCTCAATTGATTGCCGAGTACCAGCTAGAGTGGTATGCTTCATGTCATTTGGAGTTACCCAGTCCCATGTTTTGTGTATATATAGATGAAGGGTAGGTCGGGGCCCTGTCCCGGCCATAGTACAATCATTACTCTTTAGAGGCTTGTAGATGTATTCCTCTATGATATGTATGTCAACGTAACGACCTTGCTGGCCCTTGTATATGTTCGTTTTGGTACTGTTGGTTGTAGAAGTTTATGGCGGCCTCGTTGGCCTACACAGTTATGTATGTATGTTTTGGGTGTGTGCACCCTTCCAGTATGATAGTTGTTACTTACAAATAATTCAGGATACTGCCATGTTGGCCTTTGTTGGTATTGTCTATTTGCAGGTAGGCCTCGTCGGCCTAAGTTGAGGGTTACCCTCCAGAGTCACCATTACTGTTATACCCCGCATTTTCAGAACATGAGTATGACATGTACCTCACCGTAGTAATGGAGTGTCGGAGACGTCCCATGATGTTTTGAAAGGCACAAGCCATGGAAAGTACGTAACAACGAAGAAAAATGATGAATTACAATCTCGTAAGTCGTAGTCGGGAAAGACTATTTTGAGACCCGAGAACATGACCATTTTTAGTATAATGAATGACAAATACCATGTATGGAGAGTTTCGGAATATTTCGAGGTCGAATAAATTGAAGAGAAATAAGTTCGACGAAAATTTGAGAAATGCTGGGCGGATTTTTAGTCAACTTGGGAGGCGCATATCTCCTAGTATATTTGGAGTTTTAAGGTGAAACCAAAGCCTAAAATGAAGTTCGTCGAGTCTAGTTTGTAATTTAACAAACCGCTCGCCGATAGGACGTCGGAGTAGAGAATTATAGACGTTACAAACTGAACTGTCGCGCAGAAACAGTACCGCTACAGTACCGTACTACTGTAGTTACTGTAGCTACAGTGAAACCGACCCAACTTATTATAAAAAGGGTCAAAACCCCCATTTTTCATCATAAAAATGGTCCAAAATTTCCAGAAAATTCTGCACACAAAGGGGTCTTAAATCCCACATAAAAGTGAGGATTTTGAGTGAAATTCAAACTACGAAATACTAATCGAAGTCCGAGGAGCGACGCGTAACGCAATTATAAATTCGTTTTGCGACGGAATGAGCTTGGAAACAAGTGGATATAGAATATCTTTCCACTTTAGTAAATACAAGGTATGAATCATTGAATTTCTTTCTCTATCAAGTTTGATTAAGGAATAATTGCAAGAATAGAGTTATAGTTTGTTGTGTTGATGTTGTTGAATTATGGATTGAGGCTTGAAGAGAATTTTGGATAAAATCTATATATATTCATCTTGTAGAATGTTGAGGATGTTGTTATTGATGTTGTTAGTATTAATTTCGGCTTCTTTACGGAAATAAAGTTATTAATTAGTCGTACCCCAAGTTGGCTAGTTGAGAAATTTAGACAACAGTGTGTGGGCTGTTTTATGGCATATGTTGGTGTTGGAAATGATGTTATTGCTATTGGTTTTGTTGTTGATGTTGTTGGTTGTTGAATTGGAATTTCGGGCTAGGCACATAAACAGGGGAAATGCTGCCCGAATTTCGACAGAATCTAAAAGGACTTTCATTAAGTCTTGAAGACGAGCGTATGACGATGATCCTAATGATATTATGAATGGTTACATATGTAGATTGAGGCTACGAATAATTCTTAAGCGAGTTGCAAGACAGGAAATAAGTTGAAGGTCGAGAATTTATCTTCCAGGTATGTTAAGGCTCTCCCCTTTCTTTCAAGGCATGATCTCTAGGTTATGATTTCCTAAATGTTTCCATATTTTCCTTGTTATCAAAAGTTAAGAAGTCTAAGATTGCGAGGCATGATTTCCTTCCTGATAATCCATAAATGTTTTCCAAAATATTCGTATCTTCCAAACCAAAGGTCGTGACTATGTGAGCCCTTATGATGGCAACGATGGGAATGTTCTTCAATAACAATGATGCTGTCAAAAATGAGAATGTTGTTATGATGAAAATGATGAGAATTATTTCATGTTTAAAGGTTTCAAGTTTGTGTTTTCGATGACGATATGAGAACGTTGAACTATATCTTGATGTCTCAATTTTGTTCATGGAAGATGACTATTTCTTTTAAGATTCCAAAAGTACATGACTTGATGCCCTATGAGATTTATGGTCTTATTCTACGTTTTCTCTTAGTTCTATTCTCCATTGATAGTCTCACCTTAAATTAATTGTTCCTTCAAGGTGAGACAAAGCGACGATAATTATTCCATAATATAATCGGAGGTTACCGACCTTACGTCACTCCGTCTGATTGTGGCTTTTGATTGGGCTCTTATGCATGCTATATATATATATATGTATATATGTATGTATTTTATCACACCGCGTCGCTATAGTCGGCGGGCGAGCACGTAGATGTGCACACCCGCAACTTGCGGTGGGCATGTTATGATATTGCCCGGACGCGGGGAGGCACAGACGCGAGCTAATGATGATAACACCGAGCCTTAAATGGCCGGGCATGATACTACTTATATATCACACCGAGCCTTTATGGCCGGGCATGTTACTAAGTATATGTATGAAATGTTTTTTTTAAAGGCTAAGCATGCATGACATCCGTCTTATGAGTCATCCAGGTGTTCAGGTTATCTCTCTTGCTCATTGTTACTTCTCACATCTATATTATGATATTATTCATGTCTTACATACTCAGTACATTATTCGTGCGCGTCCCTTCTTGTGACGTTGCGTTTCATGCCACGCGGTGTATACGGACGGAGTAGAGGATATGGATAGAAGATGTTCCGATTTGGATTGGCGAGCTCCATTTCTTTCGGAGTGTTGTCGAGTCGGAGTATCCATGTCATGGTATAATGATTTATGTTAGAGACTTTGCGAGACGAGAGTCACGTATATAGTATGTCAGTTTTGCAAGCGACTCTGTAAGCCGATGTATCATCATGCATTACTTTACAGATTTCATATGATTACAGTTTACTTGGTTTAAGAAAGACGAAAAGAATATATATTTTTTCTAAAAAGCTTCCGTTATGCATTTCAATTCATGACCTGCAAGTCCAGTGAGATTAAGAGTATAACGAGAGCCAGTGGGTTCGCTCGACTCTAAGTAAGGGTCGGGTGCCCATCATACCCTATCAGGATTGGGGTGTGACAATTACAGAGTGGTTCGATCGGGCCGAGTACAGCACTGGGTGTTGGCCACGACTCTCAAGATTTGGGGGTGACAACTACTAAATATGTGATTGTGACGACCCGCTAGGTCGCTATGTGAGCTTTGACCATTTTAGCCCTGATCCGTTCATTTTCGAGACTATGAGCTAGTCTAGTGATAACTTAAAGAGCTAGAATTCTGAAATAAAGGCCTTTGATTGTATTTGTGCACTTGTTTGAAAACTTGATTTATTTCCGTTGGGGGGTTGACTTAGTAAATTAGACCTCCGTTGTGAATTTTGAGGCCACTGGTGAGTCCATAGCGTGTTTTTACATATGTGTGCATGTTTTGTTTGTGTCTGTAGGGCCTCGGATTGATGTTGGGATTTTGGGTGTAAAACTGGTAAAAAACCAGAGGTTACTGGTCGGATGCGACTGCTATAGTGGGGGAGGGGGGGGGGACCGTTGCAGCGAGTCCGCCACAACAGGAATTCAGGTTTAATGAGGTCTGTCGTAGCGGTGGTATTTTCTGCTATAGCGAGACCACTGTAGTGGTCGATGGGAGACAGAAACCCATTTTTATATTTCAAATTTCGAAGTCATTCACCACATAACACCAAAAACAGTTCCCAAGAAAGTGAGAGACGATTTTCTAAGGCTATGGTGAAGTTTATCCTTGAAGGCAAGTTCCAACCTTTATGTAATTCATTCCCCATTCTTCTTCAGGTCCTATGACTAGCCTAAGGTCCATTAGTGTCACGACACAATTTAGTTAAGTCGCGCGGGCACCTACCTTTTCCACCTCGGTAGGCGAACTCTTATCCCAGCATTCGTAAAATCATGAATAAACAAATAAACAAGCGGAAGAGATAAAAATCACGTAAGTCTGACGATACTAATATAGAAATATGCAGAAGTAAGGAAATGCATCAAATCCATCCAGAGTCTGGTCTACTTCTAATTAGATACTACAAGTCTGAAAGTACTAAAATGCATCAATAGTCTGAATATATCTCGGAATATCAAGTAAGACATAAATAAAAGAAGAATCTCCAAGGCGTCGGATGTACCTATGCTCACCACAAGACTCTACGCAGCAACTCTCGAACCACTATCAGCCACGAGAAGCAGAGGTCGATCCTACCTGGAACTTTGCATTCATAAAAGAATGCAGCAAGTGCAGGTCAGTACAAACAACAAACTGGTAGGTATCATAGGCCGACTAGGTTTAGCTAACGTATATAAAGACAACAGAGCCAGATAAACACATAAATCAACAAGTACAAGTATAATACAACCTCAACAATACCTAACAAGTCCTCAAGTATCAATAATTAACATTAGTATTCAAACCATCCGCTACCAACAAGGTTCCATAACCGATCAAGTCTATAGTGAAGTATCTAAACCCGAGTGTTCCCAGTCTCATCATATCCGATCAAGCTTATTGTTGAAGCATCTAATCTCAAGTGTTCCAAGTACTCATTAAAACCGGTAAAATATTCAACCAAGTATTCGATCAAGTATCCACAATACAATAACAACCAAACACAATGATGATAACAAGTGCAATGCAATGCAATGATGTGGATGACATGAATACAATGGCCATATATCAACACCCTGTACACACATGCCTTGAGAGGAACATCACGTCTCAACGATTATGACCCATGGGAGACCGCGAAGTCTATGTACCTTACGGTTCCGGCTACAACCTTGGCAACCGGTACCTCACAATTCTGGCAAAATCTCGACAATCGCTCCACTCTCATGATCCCTAAAAGACCTAGAGTATCTGACACTCCTAAGATCCCGGCAAAAATCTCGGGTATCGGACACTCATCTTTCTTACGCTCTCCGGTAGAAACCTCCAAGGCTACGCTCTCTAACATATCATCATCAGCACCAGAACCATGCATATGTCAATGCATCATAGAAATGCGTATGCATATGATGAAATGTGATATCAATAACTAATTCTGTCCGAAATAGCACCACACATAGCACCCGAGTAATATCAATAGTAAGGCTACACAATAAGCCATAATGGTATCACAACTCTCAGCAGTACCTCTCAGGAACACAAGTAATATCAGTGATAAGGCTACACAATAAGCCACAATGGAATCACAAATCTCAGCAGTACCTCTCAAGGGCACAAGTAATATCAATAATAAGGCTACACAATAAGCCACAATGGAATCACAACTCTCAGCAGTACCTCTCAGGCAGACAAGTAATATCAATGACAAGGCTACTCAATAAGCGACAATGGAATCATAGCTCTCAGCAGTACCTCTCAGGCACAAAAATAATATCAATGACAAGGCTACACAATAAGCCATAATGGAATCACAATTCTCATTTGTCACGGTATCAATATTTCAACAATGCCAACAAGTAGTTAATCAGATAAGTCAACAACACTACGGGGTGGCTAGCCCCAAAATCATACAACAAGGCCCAACCTAGGACAATATCTATCCCAACTTTGTACCCGAAGGATTACATGAATTCTCCAACAATATCATCTAAACATACGCTTCACTAATTAAAGTCTCACCATAAGGTAAACCGTAACATATCTGGAAGGCCGAACAACAAGGTCTCCACAATCACACCTTAGCCTTTTCTTTCCTGAGAGCTTCAAGATTAAGAAAGTCTGAGCATATTCGAATCATGGAATTATAATCAAGAAGAACATCAAAGAAACTTTATTTCTATTCAAGCTCAAATCCCCAACCTATGGAATAGGATTTAAGAACTAGAGGGGTGGAGTTAGGAATTTAAAAGTTCCAACATGAAATTAAAGCTCGAGGTGATCAATTCCCATCAATATCAAGCTAGAATAACCAACAATTTATTCAAATTCGAATTTTAGGCCAAACCCCCAAATTTGGGTATAAACCCTAACTTCTAATCCTATAATATAGCCACTAATTAGGGAGAATCATGTAATTATAGATTCTAGTCATCAATTCAATGCTTAAAGAAGCTAACCCAATCGACAAATCATAATTTAAAAGCCTAGAAAGAAGAACTCATTGAACCCACTTTTAATCTTCCAACACTTAATGAACTATCAAGATAAAGGAATTGTAAGGTGATTACGGAAAATGGAATAGTAAAGGAGTTTGAAGAAATTACCACCAAGAATTTCCTCCAAGAATATCCTTGAAAAGCTCCCAAGAACTCTAAAGTCAAAATAATAAAGAATGGGAAACTTAGGGCTTTTAATGCTTAGTTAATGAAATAATCCCTGCCCGATACCGCTTCTGCGTCTACGGTATCGCTACGGTGGTGCCACCCCGACCGACACTCAGACTGCTTAGGCGGGCATCCCAGAAAGAACTAGACCGTTGTGGTGAGCCGCTATAGCGGGCACCAGAACCAGATTTCCCTAAAATAATCACAACTCAATCCCGAAATCCCGACTATCACCCGAGGCCATCTGATCACTTACCACATACACAGACATACATAAAAACACACTACGAATGCACTCGTGGCCTCAGAATTCCCAATGAAGGTCTCATTAACTGAATCAACCCCCGATACCTCAACATCAACTTTCCAACCTAAGTCCCAAAATACACCCGAGTGCATTGGGAACCAAATCGAATATTTACACAAGTTCTAAATAACTATCCAGACCTCTCAGAATCGACAGATATTCAAAAAAGATCCGTTTATCCAAAAGTCAACTTTAAGTTAAGCCTTTTTTGCTTTAAGCCCAAATTTCCAAAAGGTCACCCAAATCATATCCGATGACTTCAGGAAGCGTGTCAATGGTCCTCACGAGTCAAATATGAGCTAATAAATCTTGAAAAGGGATCAAAAGGGTAGGGAACATAATAACGACCAAATGGGTCGTTACAATTAATGGTGGGTGAAGGCCCTAGCACCCTAGAATTGATAAACCCTTGAATAAAATGTGGAATGTTGATTTTATTACTGTTCTATCACCTGGGAGTGTAGATTATCACTTTTTAGGATGAGAATTTAATTAATAATGACGAGAATAGTGTATTGAGAGTTAAAGTTATAATAAAATGGAAACTTTGGCCTAAAATCTATTTTAAAAGGGGTAACTTGGTTAGAAAACCCATAAATTAGAAGATTATGATTGTTGGGATTGAGATTATGATAAATTCATTACTAAGTGAAAGTTCACCCATTTGAAATAGATATAAGTAATTGGGTATTCTTGCCCAATTGTTGTTCTTACTTGATTAGAAGGTCTATTGCTTACTTAGAGTTATATTGCTAGACTTTGAGAGTTTCGAAGCATTGCGAATGGGGAAAGCTCTTGCGGAGTAGCTTGCATTGTTCCAGTTTTGCATCTGAGGTAGGTTATGGTTTACTTGAGTTAGACTTTGATTAGCTAATTGTATATGGAGCAGAATTGACGAGAGAAAGCATGATTAGGTCTTCGGGCATAATGTATGGTTGGATAGTACTTAGGTTGGTATGATTGATGCTTAGGTCGACTTGTCGCCACTGCTTTATATACCGAAACCTGAGGTGACATTGATGTGTTTCGAAAAGGAAGGAGTCAATACATGCTCCTCTTATTGATTGCGATGGTTGCATATTCATATTGTATCGAGTTAATTTTTTGAGTCCTGGACTTGTGGCATGGTGCTTGCATTTATTGATATTGAATTTATTGATTGATCATATTCCATAGTAGCTATTAGTAGGAATCGTAACAACCTTTCCAGTCGTTATGGAAATTTAGGACTCTATTGGGAATTCCGAGGCTGCGGGTAGATTCGTAGGGCGTCTTTTTGTATGTATGCATGTTTCGTTTTGTGTTTTAAGGCCTTAGATGAAATGTGGGGTGATAGGGGGAAAAACTAGACAGAAAATGACCTCACTGCCCAAAATGGACAGCTACAGTGGTGGGATTACCGCTGCGGTAGCATCGCTGTAGCGGCGCCTCGACTGCTTCCACCGGCCAACCATTTCTTTGGTGGCCGCTGTGGCGGTACTGCTATAGCGGTGAACCGACCACCATAGCGGTCAGTCGATAAAGTGGGGGAAGCGGTCACTTGATCGCTATAGCGGGACCGCTGCAGCGGCGTAGCGACTGCCACAGCGGTCGACGGAAGGTAGTAGCCGGGTTTTAAATGCCTTAGTTTTATTTTCTCATTCATAACACCCCAATGCACTTCCCAACAAACACTTAGAGAGAAATTCCAAGCTAGGGCACGACAATCTTTTGAGGTAAGTTCCATTGCTTCCATTCCTTTCCCCTTCATAATTATAATCATCCTCTTGGGTCCGTAATGGTGAAATTGAATTAGAAACCCTAGAATATTAATGGAACTTCTAAACTTGTTGGGTTATGATTATTAGGGGTGTTCATGGTTCGGTTTGGGTCGGTTATTGGTTAAAACCATAACCAAACCAAGTAAAATAATAACCACCGGTTTGGTTATTGTCGGTTTGGTTCGGTTTTTCAATTTATGACTAGCCGTGACAATTCAAATATGCTCTCTCTACATTCTTCAAATTTCTTATGAAGCTCTTTTTTCCTCATGGCCCACAAGGGCGAACTTTGTTGCATATTGAGGGAAAGACATGCTGATGGCAATGTAAAATGAAAAGAGGTAGTAGGATTTTTACTTTTTACCCTTATGCTTACGACTTGTTAGAGTTGGGCTTGGATTGTTGGACTTGGACATATTCTTTTAAGACACGGGCCTTAAAAATAAGTAGATCAAAATTAAATTAATAATTAAAAGGTATAAAATATCTTTAATTATTTATGAAAAGTTAATATTATACATATAAATAATTATAAATTTTATGTATATAATTATCGGTTTGGTTCGGTTATTTATTCGGTTATTTTTTACTATAACCATAACCAAACCAAATATTATCGGTTTTTCAAATTTAAAACCAAACCAAACCAAATGTCGGTTTTTTTATTCGGTTTGGTTAAATTTTCGGTTTGGTTTTGGTTTTAACCAAAACTGTGAACAGCCCTAATGATTATTATCGCTTAGTTATCATCTAAATGCGTTGGTTAGTTGTTCTTGATCATAAATTAAACATTTAGAGAAATAAACTAATTGATTAGAGACCTAGGGTTCTATAAAAATGGTGTCTTTGCCATGGAAAACTGTTTGTAGAGGGAATATTGATGGAATGTTGTTATAAATTGATGATTAATGATTATTAAGGGTCTAAATAGGTTGTTTATCACCTAGAAAATCATTCAACCCTTGGAATGGGGTAAGGGAAGGGAATTCTTGCGTTGGAACTTGTGATTGAGTATTATAACTCATTGGGCCCTCTATTTCTAGACGTTGAGCATTCGGAGGCTTTGAGGAAAGGGAAGGCTGTAGCAGAGTGACTTGCATTGTTCCAGCTCTGCTTTGAGGTAGGTTACGATTTACTTGAGTTAGACTTGGGTTAGTTGAATGTATGTTTGTGATTTTATTAGAAGAAAGCATGTCTAGTATTCATTACATGATATTGTGTGGTTAAGCTCCTATGTGCTTGTGATTGAATGCGGTGTAGGCTTCGGGTCATTATTCTGTGTGTGATTTAACTGCGGTGGATGTATTGTGAGGAGAAGTTAATATAGTCTTCTCGAGGGTAATGTGACATGAAATGATGAGGTAAATACGGTTATTGAGAAGGTATGACAAGGAACATATGTGGCCTAGCTTATGGGCTCGTGGTCCGAGGTTAATTCTGGAAACGAGAGGTTTATTATTATATCCCGCGTTCGAGGTTCGTTCCGGAGCGGAGGTTGTGCTCGGGTCCGAGGAGTGTTCCGGAACGAGTGGTACATGGACACCATGGGTCCCCTGCAGGTCATGACTACTGAGCAATGACATCAGATAGCATGTGTGTACAGCGAGTGGGGGTATAGTGTACCTTTATCTCCGTTGTAGTTAACGTGTTTGTGATTCTTGGCAATTTGGTAATTTGTTGTGTTTGTCTGTGTTTGACTTATTGTGATGTATTGATATTCGTGTATGATTCTTGGCTTGTTGATTCTAGTGATTTCATAAGATATGCATGATACTAGCCTTAGTCGGCCTGTGATGCTTATCGGTACATAGTGTTTGTACTGATACTACCTTGTTGCATTCTTTGAGTGCGGTTGTGCTATAGAGACCGCTACTCGTCCTCACATCTAGCGTGGAGGATAATTCTTGTGCGAGATTTTGGGGTGAGCTTCTTCTCATGCCAGGCTGCTCGAGGATCTTCTACTTATGATGTCTTTTCTTATTCTGGACATTATGGATATTCATTAGATAGATTTCAGTTCTTAGACATGTTTTGGCTTAGAGTCCTGTACGATGACTTTTGGATTTTAGGGAATTTGTAACTGTTAGACTTCCGGACTCGTTTTAGTATTTTATGGCATAACTTACCCAGTTTAATTAATGCATGAATGAGTATAATCGTTTGACTTGCTTAATATAAAATCAGATTTGAATGAATAGAGATCTTGTGTGTTGGTTCTCCCACTAGGATTTAGTTAGGTGCCAGTCATGGTGGGTTGGGTCGTGACAAAGTTGGTATCAGTGCTTTAAGTTCGTCGATCTCAACGTACCAGGACATGTCTAGCAGAATCTTATAGATCGGTACGGAGACGTCTGTACTTATCTTCGGGAGGCTGCCGGACGCTAGGAAAACGCCATTTTCTTTTTTCTTTCGTGCTACTTGATTCCAATTCGTATCTGCTGATTCAAATTGGTATCTGACTATCCTTCATTACATCGCGCAGGATGGCGAGAACACGCGCGGCGGCAACTGAGGGATGAGGTGGGGGCGGCGGAGGGCGCGAGAGGGCGACCCCGTGGGGGTGGTGTCCCGGTGGTTGACCTGTGCCTCCGGTGGTCCCTAACGAGGCGGCGAGTTGCGGCGACACCGCAGCCCGGCCGGCGGCGGTACCGGTCCACCGGGAGGCTGGGCTCCCAAGGTGTACCAGACACAATGGCATAAGTGTTGATTCTGTTGCGTGGGTTAGCACAGACCGGGCGCAAGGGCAGCGGCTCCAGATCTGGACAGAGCACAGGCTCCGGGGGTACAGCACGCAGCAGCAGTGGCGCCTCGCTTGGATGAGGTTTCGGGTTTTGAGGCCTTCCCGAGGAGCACATTGCGGGGCCGGTGATGACGGTGAAGAACATGATGCGTTACGGAGGTTCACAAAAATGAAGCCTCCGTGTTTTATGTGCGAGTCGGAGGACGCATATGAGTTCATCATCGACTGTCATGAGCGGCTCCATAATATGGGGGCCGTAGATAAGTACGGGGTAGAGTTTGTGACGTTCCAGTTCTTAGGTGATGCCAAGCTTTGGTGGAGGGCTTATATGGAGTGTAGGCCAGCTGGGTCTCCTCCGTTGACTTGGGTCCAGTTTTACTCTGTGTTTTTGGACAAGTACGTTCCGTGTACTCTAAGGGACCGAAAGAAGGATGAGTTTGCTACTATTGATCAGGGAAACTCGTCGGTTACTGTGTATGAGTCCCGTTTCCACTCCCTATCCCGATATGCTATTTAGTTGCTGCCCACTGAGGGGGAGAGGATACGGCGGTTCGTGAAGGGGTTGAACACTGGGCTTCAGTTATCAGCTCTTCAGCTTGTAGCCATTGGGGCTTCATTTCAGGAGGTAGCGGAGCACATTCGTACCGTAGAGAGTATTAGGCAGGAGAGCCAGGCGAAACATGTAGAGAAGAAGGCCCGTAGGGGTGGGACGTTTAGCAACTCTTTTTCGAGGGGTCAGAGTTCACAGGTTTATTCGGGGCGTCCGGTTCAGTCAGCGATGCAGGTGTCAGCTGGGGGCCCTTCAAGGGAAAATTATCAGGCTTTCGGTTAGCAGGGAGGCTATACTGCTTCATCATCTTCTGTTCAGCGGCCTACGCTGGACCGTTCTTGCTTCGAGTGTGATGAGATAGGACATATTAAAAGATATTGCCCCAAATTTAGACAGAGTGGGAAGGGGACTCAGTATCAGGCTCCTCGAGCTCCATATGCACCAGATGGAGGGGGTAAGGATCGCGCCCCGACAGGGCGGGGTGGCCGCACCACGGGTAAGGGTGGTGCCCAGCCTAACCGAGGAGGTCCTCAGGCAGAAAGAGGCGGACAACAGCCCGGCAGGGGCGGGGCTCAGACTGGTAATGGTAATCGCGGTGGTACGCAGGCGACAGGGGGCGCGGTCATTTGTACGCCTTTCCAGGTAGACCCGAGGCTGAGGCCTCCGATGCAGTTATCACAGGTACTATCTCCGTTTACGACCGTATGGCTTACGTTTTGTTTGATCCGGTTCTCTTTTTCTATGTCTCTACCTATTTTCTTGTGGGCACTGGATATGATGTGTGATACTCTTAATACCCCTATTTTGTGTCTACTCTGTTGGAGACTCTGTGGTAGTGGATAACGTCTACCCTGCGTGTGCAATTTCTTTTATGGGGTATAGTACTTGGGTGGATTCGATGATTTTAGACATGGTAGATTTTGATGTTATTTTGGGCATGAGTTGGTTGTCCCCGCATTATGCTATACTTGATTGCCACTCTAAGACTGTTACACTAGCCATGCCAAGGGCACTGCAGACTCGAGTGAAGGGGTAACCTTAGTCCCCTCCCTAAGAAAGTAATATCCTTTGTCCGTGCTAGGAAGCTGGTAGAGAAGGGGTGTTTAGCTTATCTGGCACATATCCGTGATACCAGTGCAGATACTCCATCCATTGATTCTGTTCTAGTGGTACGCGAGTTTGCGGATGTGTTCCCGGGGGACTTGCCTACTATGCCACCAGATCGTGATATTGACTTCAGGATTGACTTAGACCCAGGGACTCGTCCTATCTCTATTCCACCTTATAGGATGGCACCAGCAGAACTCAGGAAACTGAAGGAGCAATTGCAAGATCTTCTGAGTAAGGGGTTTATTCGCCCGAGTGCCTTTCCGTGGGGTGCTCCTGTGTTGTTTGTTGAGAAAAAAAATGGGTCTATGCGTATGTGTATTGATTACAGACAGCTAAATAAGGTAACTATTCGAAATAAGTATCCCATTCCCCGTATTGATGACTTGTTTGATCAGTTACAGGGAGCTTCTGTGTTCTCTAAGATCGATTTGAGGTCAGGATACCATCAGTTGAAGATTCGGGCAGAGGATGTTCCAAAAACTGCATTTCGGATCAGGTATAGCCACTATGAATTCTTGATTATGTCTTTTGGGCTTACAAATGCTCCAGCTGCGTTCATGGATTTGATGAACATTGTGTTCAAGCCCTACCTAGACTCATTCGTCGTAGTGTTCATTGATGATATCTTGGTGTACTCTAGAAGTAAGGAAGAGCATGAGAAACATTTGAGGATTGCTCTTGGAGTATTGCGGGAGAATAAATTGTATGCTAAATTCTCCAAGTGTGAATTCTGGTTGTCTTCTGTGTCTTTCTTGGGGCATGTTATTTCAAAATAGGGTATTATGGTGGATCCTCAGAAAATTCAGGCAGTCAAGGAATAGGCTAGGCCCACATCAGTGACCGAGATCAGTAGTTTTGTGGGTCTGGCTAGCTACTATCGTCGATTTGTGAAAGGGTTTGCTTCTATTGCATCTCACCCGTTTGACTCACAAGGAGGTACTGTTTCAGTGGTCCGACAAATCTGAGGAGAGCTTTCAAAAGCTCAAAATGTTGTTGACTACCGCACCGATTCTGGCATTGCCCGTTGAGGGCAAGGATTTTGTTATTTATTGTGATGCTTCTCGTTCTGGTTTGGGTGCTATTTTGATGCAGGAAAAGAAGGTGATTGTCTATGCTTCTCGGCAGTTGAAGGTGCATGAGAAGAACTATCCTACTCATGATCTCGAGTTGGCAGCGGTGGTGTTCGCATTGAAAATCTGGAGGCACTACTTGTATGGTGTCCATTGCGAAGTGTACACAGACCATCGCAGTTTGTAGCATGTGTTCACTCAGAAAGATCTAAACTCTAGACAACGGAGGTAGATGGAACTGCTGAAGGACTATGACATTACCATTTTGTATCACCCTGGTAAGGCAAATATAGTAGCTGATGCATTGAGCCGGAAGTCGGCTAGTATGGGGAGTCTGGCTCGTTTAATTTCTTCTAAGCGTCCATTGGCTAAAGAGGTGCAGAATCTGGCTAACAGTTTTATAAGACTAGATATATCTAACACAGGTAAGGTGTTGGCTTGTGTCGAGGCGCGGTCATCATTTTTAGAGCAGATTAAGGCTAAGCAGTTCGAAGATGCTAAGCTATGTAAAATACGAGATAAGGTGTTTCCTGGTGAGGCCAAGGAGGCCGTGATTGATGAGGAGGGCATGCTGCGAATCAAAGTGCGAGTGTGTGTGCCACGTGTGGGCGACTTGATTAAGACCATTCTGACAGAGGCTTATAGTTTGAGGTATTCTATCCACCCTGGTGTCACTAAGATGTATTGTGATTTGAGGCAACATTACTGGATGAAGCGGGATATTGTGGAGTTCGTCGCGCAGTGCTTAAATTGCCAACAGCTGAAGTATGAGCATCAGAAACCTGGGAGTACATTGCAGAGAATGCCCATTCCAGAATGGAAGTGGGAAAGAATAGCCACGGATTTTGTAGTGGGCCTTCCGAAGACGTTAGGGAAGTTTGACTCCAGCTGGGTTATTGTTGATAGTTTGACTAAGTCTGCCCACTTCGTTCCGGTGAAGATAACTTATGATGCGGAGAAGTTGGCTAAGGTTTACATTCGGGAGGCACTTAGACTCTACGGGGTTCCTATCTCTATCGTGTCCGACAGGGGCACCACGTTCACATCCAGGTTTTGGGAGTGTTTACATAAGGAGTTGGGTACGAGGTTAGATCTTAGCACCGCCTTCCATCCTCATACTGACGGACAGTCCGAGTGGACTATTCAGGTTCTGAAGGATATGCTGCGTGCGTGCGTGATAGATTTTGGTGGGCATTAGGATCAGTTCTTGCCCTTAGCCGAATTTGCCTACAATAATAGCTATCACTCGAGTATTGATATGGCTTCGTTTGAGGTGTTGTATGGGAGGAGGTGTAGGTCTCCTATTGGGTAGTTCGATGCGTTTGAGATGAGGCCTTGGGGTACTGATCTTCTGAGAGAGTCCCTAGAGAAGGTGAAGGTGAAGGTGATTCAAGCCAAACTGTTGGTAGCACAGAATAGGCAGAAGGAGTATGTGGACCGCAAGGTCCGAGACCTTGAGTTTGAGGAAGGGGAGCAAGTGCTATTGAAGGTCTCACTCATGAAGGGGGTGATGAGGTTTGGGAAAAAGGGCAAGCTTAGTCCGAGGTTCATTGGTCCGTTTGAGATTCTCAAACGTGTGGGGGAGGTGTCTTACAAGTTGGCTTTACCTCCGGGGTTATCTGGCGTTCATCCGGTGTTCCATGTGTCGATGTTGAATAGGTACCACGGTGATGGTTCCTATATCATTCGTTGGGATTCAATGTTGTTAGATGAAAATCTGTTATATGAGGAAGAGCCCATTACTATCTTAGACAGGGATGTCCGCAAGTTAAGGTCCAAGGAAATATCCTCGGTAAAAGTTCAGTGGAAGAATCGACCAGTGGAAGAAGTCACTTGGGAAACAGAGGCAGATATGCGTAGTAAATACCCTTAGATTTTTGCCGAATCAGGTAACTCCTCCCTAGATTCTCATTCTTGTCTGTTCGAGGATGAACGATGTCTTAATTGGTATCTGGTGTAATGACCTTTTCGGTCGTTATGGAAATTTAGGATTCCATTGGGAATTCTGAGGCCGCGGGTGAATTCGTAGGGCGTCTTTTTATATGTATGCATGTTTCGTTTTGTGTTTTAAGGCCTTGGATGAAATGTGGGGTGATAGGGGGAAAAACTAAACAGAAAACGACCTCACTGCCCAAAATGGACCGCTACAGCGGTGGGATTACCGCTGCGGCGGTACCGCTGTAGCGACGCCTCGACCGCTTCTAGCGGCCAACCATTTCTTTGGTGGTCGCTGTGGCGGAAGGTTGATCGCTGTGGCGGTACCGCTATAGTGGTAAACCGACCGCCATAGCGGTCAGTCAATAAAGTGGGGGTAGCGGTCACTTGACCGCTATAATGGGACCACTGCAGCGGCGTAGCGACTGCCACAACAGTCGACGGGAGGCAGTAGCTGGGTTTTAAATGCCTTAGTTTTATTTTCTCATTCATAACACCCCAACGCACTTCCCAACAAACACTTAGAGAAAAATTCCAAGCTCGGGCAAGACAACCTTTTGAGGTAAGTTTCACTGCTTCCATTCCGTTCCCCTTCATGATTATAATCATCCTCTTGGGTCCGTAATGGTGAAATTGAATTAGAAACCCTAGAATATTAATGGAACTTCTATGATTATTATCGCTTACTTATCATCTAAATGCGTTGGTTAGTTGTTCTTGATCATAAATTAAACATTTAGAGACAAAAATTAAGTGATTGGAGACCTAGGGTTCTAACAAAATGGTGTCTTTGCCATGGAAAACTGTTTGTAGAGGCAATATTGATAGAATGTTGTTATAAATTGATGATTAGTGATTACTAAGGGTCTAAATAGGTTGTTTATCACCTAGAAAATCATCCAACCCTTGGAATAGGGTAAGGGAAGGGTATTCTTGCGTTGGAACTTGTGATTGAGTATTATAACTCATTGGGCCCTCTATTTCTAGACGTTGAGCGTTCAGAGGCTTTGAGGAAAGGGAAGGTTGTAGCAGAGTGACTTGCATTGTTCCAGCTCTGCTTTGAGGTAGGTTACGGTTTACTTGAGTTAGACTTAGGTTAGTTGAAAGTATGTTTGTGATTTTATTAGAAGAAAGCATGTCTAGTATTCATTACATGATATTGTGTGGTTAAGCTCCTATGTGCTTGTGATTGAATGCAGTGTAGGCTTCAGGTCATTATTCCTGTGTGATTTAACCTGCAGTGGATATATTGTGAGGAGAAGTTAATATAGTCTTCTCGAGGGTAATGTGACATGAAATGATGAGGTAAATACGGTTATTGAGAAGGTATGACAAGGCACCTATGTGGCCTAGCTTATGGGCTCGTGGTCCGAGGTTAATTCCGAAAACGAGAGGTTTATTATTATATCCCGCGTCCGAGGTTCGTTCCGGAGCGGAGGTTGTGCTCGAGTTCGAGTAGTGTTCCGGAACAAGTGGAACATAGACACCATGGGTCCCTTGCAGGTCATGACTACTGAGCAATGACATCAGATAGCATGAGTGTACAACGAGTGGGGGGTATAGTGTACTTTTATCTCCGTTGTAGTTAACGTGTTTGTGATTCTTGGCAATTTGGTGATTTGTTGTGTTCGTCTGTGTTTGACTTGTTGTGATGTATTAATATTCGTGTATGATTCTTGGCTTGTTGATTCTAGTGATTTCATAAGATATGCATGATACTAGCCTTAGTCGGCCTGTAATGCTTATCGGTACATAGTGTTTGTACTGATACTACCTTGCTGCATTCTTTAAGTGCAGATTGTGCTATAGAGACCGCTACTCGTCCTCACATCTAGGGTGGAGGATAATTGTGATTTTTGGGGTGAGCTTCTTCTCCATGCCGAAATTTGCCCGAGGTCTTCTACTTATGATGTCTTTTCTTTTTCTGGACATTATGGATATTCATTAGATAGATTTCAGTTCTTAGACGTGTTTTGGCTTAGAGTCCTGTACGATGACTTTCAGATTTTGGGGAATTTGTAACAATTAGACTTCCGCACTCATTTTAGTATTTTATGGCATGACTTACCCAGTTTAATTGATGCATGAATGAGTATAATCGTTTGACTTTTTAATATAAAATCAGACTTGAATGAATAGAGATCTTGTGTGTTGGTTCGCCCACTAGGATTTAGTTGGGTGCCAGTCATAACGGGTTGGGTCGTGACAGGAATACGTTGAGATGCATATTGTGATCAGATACAAAAACACACATATATGAAGGCACATTTGACAGGGGGTAAGGATGTGGCCTAGTTAAGGGCTCGTGATCTGAGATCCGTTCCGAAGCTAGTGGTACCTGGACAACATAGGTCTCCTATAGGTCATGACTAATGAGCAAAAATAGCCGTTGGCATGTGTGTACGGTTGAGATACTATTATTAGTTACATTGCATTGCATTTGACTTATCTTATTCTTGTGGCGTATCATGGACTGGTTGATGATTGACTCATGATATTGTTGTGTTGTTGTACTGTTGTGCCTATCTGCCTATTTTGTTGGTTTTACAATGTATGCATGATACTAATCTTGGTCGGCCTATGATATCTACTGGTACATAGTGTTTGTACTGATACCACCTTGCTGCACTTTTTATTTGGGTGCAGATTGTGTGCCAGAGACTTCTTGCAGACCTCACATCTAGCTCGAGGCTATTTCCTATCTACATCAGAGGATGAGATCCTATCCATGCTATGCCGCCTAAAGATCTTTCCTATTCTGATGTCTATTTCATTCCAGACATTTATGTTATTTCAGACAGTTATTTATTCTTAGACAGTTTATTATTTTAGAGTCCTTATACGATGACTTTCAGATTTTGGGGTCATAATATTTAGACTTTCGCATATTTATTTTATTTATGGCTTGACTAGATAGTGTTATGGTTTTATTTCAGCTTGTTATGGATTTATAATCGTACAAATGAATGAATAATTGGTTAAGGGAATGGTTTGCCCAATAGGAGGGTTAGTGTGGGTGCCATCACGACGGGTTGGGTCATGAGAAAGTTGGTGTCAGAGCCCTAGATTCATCGATCTCGTTGTACAACAACATGTCTTGTAGAGTCTTGCGGATCGGTACGGAGACATTTGTACTTATCTTTGAGAGGCTATGGGACACTAGGAAAATTCAAACTCTTTTTTTCTTTCGTGCTACTTGATTCCAAATTGGTATCTGGATAAGTCAAATTTGTATCTGAATTTTCATTGTATTCGCACGGATGGTGAGGATCGTGTGAGGGAAGCCATGGATGAGGTACCCGAGCTGACCGCAGTTCGTGGTGGAGGCCAGGTTAGAGGCCGTGGTCGTGGTAGAGGCTGAGGAGAAGTACAAGCTAGGGGCGGGGCTTCTGCGACTGGTCAGGCTTGTACTAGATCCCCCGCGCCTCAGGTTGCTCCAGATGAGGCAGTAGAGTTTGCAGCAGCACCAACTTAGCCGTACATTATAGCTACTCTGTGGTTGTAGATAGAGTATACCGCTCTTGTACTGTCACATTTATGGGGTATAGCACATGGGTTGATTTAGTGATTCTTAACATGGTAGATTTTGATGTTATTCTGGGTATGAGTTGGCTAGCTCCTTATCATGCGATTCTGGAGTATCATGCCAAGACAATCACTTTAGCTATACTAGGTATGTCTAGACTTGAGTGGAAGGGTACCCCTAGTCCCTTACCAAAGAAGATCACTTCTTTTCTTTACGCCAAAAAGCTAGTTAATAGAGGGTGCTTGGCTTATTTGGCGCATATTCGTGATACTAGTGTTGACGTTCTATCTCTTGAGTTAGTTCTTGTGGTGCATGAGATTATGGAGGTGTTTCCCGCAGACTTGCCAGGTATGCCACCCGACTGAGATATTGACTTTCATATTGACTTAGAGCCTAGGCCTCGCCCTATTTCTATTCCGCCATATCGGATGGCACCAGCAGAGTTGAGGGAGTTGAAAGGGTAGCTTTAGGACCTTTTGAGTAAGGAATTTATCAGACCGAGCGTCTCCCCTTGGGGCGCTCTTGTGCTTTTTGTGAAGAAGAAGGATGGGACTATGTGGATGTGCATTGATTATCGCCAGCTGAATAAAGTCACTATTCAGAACAAGTACCCCATTCTTCGTATTGATGATCTATTTGACCAACTTCAAGGGGCTTCTGTGTTTTCTAAGATTGACTTAAGATCAGGTTACCATCAGTTGAAGATTCGAGCCAAAGTATTCCTATGACAACTTTTAGGACTCGATATGGGCATTATGAGTTTCTTGTTATGTCATTTGGGCTTACTAATGCCGCAACTGCTTTTATGAATTTGATGAATGGCATTTTTAAGCCATACTTGAATTCTTTTATGATAGTATTCATTGATGACATTTTGGTTTACTCATGGAGTAGGGAGAATCACGAGAAACACTTGAGGATTATTCTTGGGTTGCTGAAAGACAGGGAGTTATATGCTAAGTTCCCCAAGTTTGAGTTTTGGCTTAAGTCTGTATCTTTCTCTGGTTATGTGGTTTTGAAGGACGGGATTATGGTTGATTCTAAGAAGATTGAGGTAGTGAGAGATTGGTCTAGGCGTAAATCAATGACAGAGATTCGTAGCTTTGTGGGATTAGCTAGTTACTACCATCGGTTCGTGAAGGGGTTTGCTTCTATTACTTCGCATTTGACCTGTTTGATTCAGAAAGGGGTACCTTTTACGTGGTCCGACGAGTGCGAGGAGATATTTCAAAGGCTTAAGACTTTATTGCCTACAACTCCGATTCTAGCATTGCCCATAAAGGGTAAGGATTTTGTGGTTTAAAGTGATGCTTCATGTTCTGGTTTGGGTGTTGTGTTGATGCAGGAAAAGAGAGTTATTGCTTATAGTTCAAGACAGGTGAAGATTCATGAAATGAACTATCCCACTTACGATTTGGAGTTGGCAGCGGTGGTATTTGCTTTGAAGATTTGGAGGCCCTATCTCTATGGTGTGCATTAGTCTTTAGAATGTGTTTACTCAGAGAGATAGTAATTCTAGGCAGCGGAGATGGATAGAGTTGCTTAAGGATTATGATATTACTATTTTGTATCATCCTAGGAAGGAAAACATTGTAGCGGGTGCCTTGAGTAGGAAGTCAGCTAGTATGGGTAGCTTGGCTCGCTTGATCGTTTCGGAGGGACTGTTAGCCATGGAGGTTCAGACTTTGGCTAATAGTTTTGTGAGGTTTGATATGTCCGATTTGGGTAGGGTGTTGGCTTGTGTTGAGGTTTAGATCATCACTTCTGGACCATATTAAAGCAAAGCAGTTCGAGGATGCAAGATTGTGCTAGATTCGTGATAAGGTTTGGAGTGTTGAGGCCAAGGTGGCCATGATTGATAGTGAGGGGGTCTTGAGAATCAAGGGACATTTTTGCGTTCCTCGTGTTGATGACTTGATTCAGACGATTATAGAGGAGTCCCACAGTTCCAAATATTCTATTCATCCTGATGCAGCCAAGATGTATCAAGACTTGAGGCAAAGACTATTGGTGGTCTAGGATGAAGTGCGATATTGTTGAGTTTGTTTCGTAGTGTCTAAATTATCAGCAGGCTAAGTACGAGCATGAGAGACCTAGGGGTACACTTCAGAGGATGCCCATTCCTAAGTGGAAGTAGGAGAGAATAGCTATGGACTTTGTCGTTGGTCTTCCGAAGACCTTGGGCAAGTTTGATTCGATTTGGGTCATTGTTGATAGATTGACTAAGTCTGCTCATTTCATACCGGTTCAGATTACCTACACTGCTCAAAAGTTGGCCTAGATTTATATTTGTGAGATTGTTCATTTGCGTGGGTCCCTATTTCCATCATTTCTGATAGAGGCACTCAGTTTTTGTCCCAATTTTAGAGGACTTTACAGGCCCAGTTGGGTACTCGATTGGATCTCAGTACTGCTTTTTATCCTCAAACAGATGGTCAGTCTGAGCAGACGATTCATGTTCTCGAGGATATGCTCCGAGCTTGTGTGATTGACTTTGGTGGTGTCACGACCCAATTTAGCTAAGTCGCACGGGCACCTACCTTTTCCACCTCGATAAGCGAACTCTCAACCCAACGATAATAAAAACATAAATAAGCGGAAGAGAATAAATCACGTAAGTCTGACGATAATAATATAGAACAAGTGCGGAAATAAGAAAATACACCCCAGAGTCTGGTCTAATCCATACAAAAGCATCTAACTAGAATCTACAAGTCTGGAATATCAATAATACATCAACACTGAATATATCTCGGAATAGAAAGTAAGACATAAATAAAATAGAATCTTCAAGGCGGCGGACGTCTCGTGCTCATCCTATAGACTCTAAGCAAATCTCGGAGCGACTATCAGCCACGAGAAATTGAAGTAGATCAAACCTGGAATTCTGCATTCATAAAAGAATGCGACGAGTGCAGTCGTCTGACAAAACCACGGTCGATAGATCATAGGCCGACTAAGTATAGCTAACATAATTCAGATAATAAAGCAAGATAGGTAGATAAATCAACAAGTATAAATCAAACGTAATCAGAACCAAGTACACGTCATCACCTCGGTAGAAGCATCTAAATCCAAGTGTGCCAAGTCTCAATATATCCAATCGAAACCAACATCACAAGTAAAACGCTAGATCATCACAATGTAAGCCTTAATGCAATGCAATGCAATAATGTATGAATGCAAATGCAATGCAATGCTGTGTACCCATGTACTCCGGACGGAAACCTCTACGTCTCGGTAGCACAACCCAAGTTGACTCGTGAAGTCTAAATGCTACTCTTCTCGGATCTTTGCCTAACAGACAGACGAGACTCCGTATCTTTGCCCACGGAGGATTTTCATCAGCACTACCCAGGGGGACCCACGGAGTCCATGCACTCACTCAATTCACTATTCCGGGATAAACATCGGATATCAGACTCTCACATCACTCTTATCCAAACCGAGCCTAGCTCATCACAGTGTTTCATCAAGTACCAATAATATATCAACAGTATATCATGAAGGATGAGAATGCGTGCAATATACGTGTCAACATCAATAATTGATCAATATCACAAGTACCAAACACGGGTACGCCAACAACATCATGGAATACTACACAAGCCATATCGAACACTATCCTCGTATCAACATCAACAAGTAAACTACTATAATATCACAATCAAGAGGTAACGAAATTCCCCAATAACTACTATCATCACGTGGCATCAAGCCAACAATAATAGAACAGTCAAGTCACAACATAACGGGATGGCTAGCCCCAATCACACAATAGGGCCCAACCTAAGATAATATCCAACCCAACTTCATACCCCAAAGTTTACATGCTGTCTCCGATAATATTATCTAAATATATGCTTCGCTACATGAAGTCTCACCAAGGGTAAGCCATAACCTACCTGGAAGACCGAACATCAATAACACCAACAATCACTCCTTAGCCTTTCCTTTCCTTCGTGCCTCGAGATCAAGAAAGTCTAGTCATATTCAAAATCTAGATTAGAAATCATGAAGATCGATACCTATATTGCTATCATTCAAATTGGGTCAAAACCAACCCTAGAATTTGGGAAAACGGGGCCCACAAGGGCAAAACGAAAAATTCGGGGGTAAATTATCCAATTAAACACTAGGTGATCAAAACCCACCAACTAATTGATAAATTAACTCAAGGATTCATCCAATTTCAAAATCCAAGCAAAACACCCAATTTTTGGTATAAACCCTAACTCTTAAATTCAAGAATTCATCACTCATAATGGAAGGTATATGATTAGCAACCTTAGATACATCATAATCTAGCATAACTTGCTTTTGATGCCTCCAATGGATTCTTTGTGAAATTCCAGTCAAGTCAGGCTTTAGAATCACTCCATTTGGCCTTATAATGAAGGAGATATGGAAGTTTTAATATTTGGAATAGTGCAAAATTTTAAATATGAATTCAGTGATAATTTCGTAATTAAATTGAAAAATCTAGCAACCCAATTCTTTGTAAAATGAGCATAATCCCTTCATACGATGTTGAAACTTGATGATTTCAGTTGCTATGGTTCCAAAATTATAATACGGATATAATGATTCAGTAGAAACACGAATCAAAAGTCGTTTGCTAAATATGGTACCCTTTATGCTCAAATCGACGTCGAAACCGAAAACAATCACCATACAACTCAAAATTATCCAAAACTCATTGGAATCTAACCAAACTTTGTGGACATGTCCAAAATCATCATACAAACTTATTGGAATCTTCAAAACATCGACACAGGATCATCTTGACCCGATGTTGATCGTGGTCAACTCTAATTCTAACTTAACCAGTTTCTCAACCAATGACCCAAATCACACTCGAACCCTTCGGGAACTAAACCAATGACACCACTGAGTCATAAATCATCCTCCGGACCTAATGGAACCACGTCGAGATTCGATTATGGGCACGTTTACCCAAAAGTCAACTTCAAGTCAAATGGTTTTCGCTTTAAGACCAAATTTTCTAAAAGTCATTCCAAAACCCAAAATAATGCCTAGGGAACTGTGCCACATGTCCCCGCGGGTCAAAATAGTACTAACAAGGTTGGGGGATGAGTCAACGGGGGCAAAAACGGTAAAAATGCAATAACGACCAAACGGGTCGTTACAGGTGGTCATTGGGACCATTTCTTACCGTTGGCAGAGTTTACGTATAATAAAAGTTATCACTTGAGTATTGATATGGCTTCGTTTGAGGCTTTGTATGGGAGGAGATGCAGGTCTCCTATTGGATGGTTTGATACAGTTGAGGTAAGGCCATGGGGTACTGACCTTTTGAGGGAGTCACTAGATAAAGTTAAGGTGATTCTGGATAAGCACTTACCGGCTCAGAGTAGACAGAAGCAGTATGTGGATTGAAAGGTCTGAGATCTTGAGTTCATGGTTGGGGAACAGGTATTGTTGAAGGTCTCACCCATAAAGGGTGTGATGAGGTTTGGGAACAAGCTTAGTCCTAGGTTTATCGCTCCATTTGAGGTTCTTGACTGTGTGGGGGAGGTAGCCTATGAATTGGCTTTTCGTCCAAGTTTGTCCGGTATTCATCCGGTGTTTCATGTCTCTATGTTGAAGAGATATCATGGTGATGGTTCTTTCATCATTCATTGGGATTCAGTCTTATTAGACGAGAACTTGTCTTATGAGGAGGAGCCTATCGCTATCTTGGATAGAGATGTTCGTAAGTTGAGGTCTAAGGAAATAGTGTCAGTGAAGGTTCAGTGGAAGAATCGTCCCGTTGAAGAGGCTACTTGGGAGACTGAGTCTGATATGCGCAATAAGTATCCCCAGCTTTTCACACAGTCAAGTGCCTTTCCCATTGTATTCTTCCCTTGTCCGTTTGAGGACTAACGGTTGTGCAATTGGTATCTGATGTAATGACCCGCTAGGTCATTTTGTGCGCTTTGACCATTTTACCCCTCGCCAGTTCATTTCAGAGACTAGGAGCGAGTCTAGTGATAACTTAAGGAGCTAGAATTCTAAAATAAAGGCCTTTGATTGTATTTGTGCACTTGTTTGAAAACTTGACTTATTTTCGTTGTGGGGTTGACCTAGTAAATTATACCTCCATTGTGAATTCCGAGGCCACATGTGAGTCCGCAACGTGTTTTTACATTTGTGTTCATGTTTGGTTTGTGTCTGTAGGGCCTGGGATTGATATTGGGATTTTGGGTGAAAAACCAGAGGTCACTGGTCGAATGGGACCGTTGCAGTGGGAGAGGGACCGCTACAGCGAGTCCGCCACAGTGGGGCACCGGTCGCCGCCGCTGGAATTCGAGTTTAATAAGATCCGCCGTAGCGGTGGGATTTTTCGCTATAACGCGACCGCTGCATCCAAGCTATGACCGCTGCAGCAGTCGACGGGAGATAGAAACCCACTTTTATATTGCAAATTTCGAAGTCATTCACCACATAACACTAAAAGCAGTTCCCATGAAAGTGAGAGGCGATTTTCTAAGACTAGGGCGAAGTTCTTCTTTGAAGGTAAGTTCCAACCTTTTTGTAATTCATTCCCCTTTCTTATTCAAGTCCCATGACTAGCCTAAGGTCCATTAATGGTGGGTGAAGGCCCTAGAACCCTAGAATTGATAAACCCTTGCATAAAATGTGGAATATTGATTTTATTACTGTTCTATCACCTAGGATCGTAGATTATTACTTTCTAGGACGAGAATTTGATTAATAATTTTGAGAATAGTTTATTGAGACTTAGGGTTCTAATAAAAATGGAAACTTTGGCCTAAAATCTATTTTGAAGGGGGTAACCTGATTAGAAAACCCATAAATTGGAAGATTATGATTATTGAGATTAAGATTATGATAAATTCATTAGTAAGTGATAGCTCACCCATTTGAAATGGGTAGAAGTAATTAGGTCTTCTTCTCCAATTGTTGTTCTTACTTGATTAGAAGGTCTATTGCTTACTTGGTGTTATACTGCTAGACTTGCGTTCCGAAGCATTACGAAAGGAGAAAGCTCTTGCGGAGTAGCTTGCATTGTTCCAGTTTTGCATCTGAGGTAGGTTATGGTTTACTTGAGTTAGACTTTGTTTAGTTAATTGTATATGTAGTAGAATTGATGAGAGAAAGCATGATTAGGTCTTCAGACATGACGTATGGTTGGTTATTACTTAGGTTGGTATGATTGCTGCTTATATGGGCTTGTCACCATTCATGCTATGTTGTTGTGTTACGAAAAGGAAGGAGTCAATATATACTCCTCTTGTTGATTGAGATGGTTGCATATTCATGCTATGTTGAGTTAATTTTCTGAGTCATGTTATGACTTGTGGCATGGTGCTTGCATTTATTGACTGATCATATTCCATGTTGATTGTTGGACTGGGATATGTTGAGATGCACATTGTAATCAGATACAGAAACACACATATATGATGGCACATTTGACAGGGGGTGAGTATGTGGCTACTTAAGGGCTCATAATCTGAGGTCAGTTTCGGAGCGAGTGGTACATGGACACCATGGTTCGCTGCAGGTCATGATTAATGAGCGAAAATAGCCGTTGGCATGTGTGTACGGTTGAGATACTATCATTGGTTACATTGCATTGCATTGGAATTATTTTATTCTTGTGGCATATTGTGGACTGGTTGATGATTGACCCTTGATATTGTTGTGTTGTTGTGTTGTTGTGCCTATCTGGCTATTTTGTTGGTTTTACAATGTATGCATGCTACTAATCTTAGTTGGCCTATGATATCTACTGGTACATAGTGTTTGTACTGATGCCACCTTGCTGCACTTTTTATTTTGGTGCAGATTATGTGGCAGAGACTTCTTCCAGACCTCACATCTAGCTCGAGGCTTTTTCCTATCCAGATCAGAGGGTGAGCTTCTATCCATGCCATGCCGCCTGAAGATCTTTCCTATTCTGATGTCTATTTCATTCCAGACATTTATGTTATTTCAGACAGTTATTTAGTCTTAGACAGTTTATTGTTTTAGAGTCCTTGTTAGATGACTTTCAAATTTTGGGGTTGTAATAGTTAGACTTCCGCATCTTTATTTTAGTTATGGCATGACTAGACATTGTCATGGTTTTATTTCCTATTATGGATTTATAATTGTACAAATGAATGAATAATTGATTAAGGGGATGGTTCGCCTAACAGGGGGTTACTGTGGGTGCTATCACGACGGATTGTCGTGATAGTGATACATGTTAAAATTCAGTAATAACTAGTACAGGAAATCTTTACACATTTTTGCTTGTAATTTAAATCCAAATGATAAATATAATAACAATTCATAAAAGGGTGGGACTAATATAACCTAAAATAATAAGATAAGTTACTTCCTCCAATATATTAAAATATACTGATAATTTAAAAGAAATTTACACCTTCAACACATATAAAGTTATACTCCATCGTTTCAATATATACGAGCCTATTTAAATGAACACGAAGTTTAAGAAAGAAAAGAATATTTAAACGCGTGAACTAAACATGCCATAACAATTGTATGGCTATAATTTTTTTAAAACTTGTGGTTCTAAACATGTCATTACATTTGTGTAGCTATAAAAGCTTCTCATTAAGTGTAACATGGGGCGACTTGAAAAATCTAGCGGCCTAAAGCTAAAATATATTAAAAGACCCTTAAACTTATTTCGTAAAATCCATACAATAATGAGACTCAAACAAAAAGTTCATGGCTTTTGTCAAGTGGTAAGAGTGTCACACGTGTCATTATTTCAAACTTTCTTATAGACAAAAGCACGGTATTTACGTCTGAAGGATGGAGGGAAGGACCTATTACCCATCGAGTTTCGAACCTTGCACCACTTGTGCTCAGGAATTTCTCGGTTAAGAAAGATTAGACACAGAAGAACTTGTTCTCCGATGTATAAATCAAACATGAAAAATAAAATAACTAATTCGGAAAAGCCTAGCTGAAATTAAAAAGTGAAATCGTTGAAACACGAAAAAGAAACAAGTGCACCTAAGAGGACAATAAATATATTATTTTAATCTAATAAGAGAGAAAACTTTTATCATTATTTATTCACACATTTGTACAACCTCAACTAAATTAAGGAAAAAGATATTCACAATTAGAAATCTTTCATTAATAATAATTAATAAGTTATATTTTATATATAATAACATAAGAGGTTTAAATTAGATTGTATTTAAATTTAAAAAATTCATTCGTAAGCCGATTATAAAGAAATAGGTTCATATTAATTGAAAATGAGATAATAATATGCTAGTGTTGGTAAGGTGAGCTTTGGAGGAGATTCTCCAGAAATTAAGCCCCCGTTTGGCCATAAAAATTATTCACTTTATTCCGAATTTTTTTGTTCACTTTTTTCCCGAATCAGCATTTGGCCATGAAAATTCCGAATACAACTTGAAGTTGTATTCCGGAACACCAAAAACTCAAAAAACTTATTTTTAAAAAAAAATTCACTTTTTTCACTTTTTTTACAACTACATTTCACCAAAAATTACAATTTCAAAAACTATGGCCAAACACAACTCCAACTCCAAAATTCCAAAAAAAAAGTGATTTTTTTTTTTTTGACATCTATGGACAAACGGGGCCTAAGTAGGCTTTTGGCCATAGTTTCCAATATTTTTCATTTAGTTGGAATTTATGGAGTTGAGTTTGAAGGTGAAGTTGTGTTTGATTATATTTTTTGCAGAGAATATTTAGAATAATGTTTATGTTTGAATGTACTTATATATAACTTTAAAAGTAATAAATAAGTTGGAAAGCATGCTATAAGCTGTTTTCCAATTTGAATTGAAGTACAAATTTCAAGTTGGATTTGGAACTTTCATGATCAAATTTTCAACTAAAATGAAAACATGTTCCTGAAAAAGTGAGGAACTTTGATTCTTGTTTTTCTCTTTAAGCTTTTAAATTCAGTGTCTATTTCTACTTGCACTTTAATAATAAGTGTAGATCGTAATGTTTTCTACTGTTCCGTTGAAAGAAATGTTTCTGAAAGCTCAGAGAGAAGCAGATATACTTCGATTTTACGCACGTATGTCATTAAAAACCAGTTTCTAATTTTGTCGTTTTCTATTACTGTAGTTGCCCTGTTAGTATATTATTTTAATATATAAAGCCCTAAATAGTTAAATGTAGTTCAGAGTACAGTAGTATACTTAGTTGTACAGAAGTATATTTTAATATAGTTCAGCCCTAAATAGAATTTCTTCACCAACCCACCGTCTTAATCAGTGCTTTCATTTGAATCTTTCACCATGACCAAATTTGGACTAGATTTTTATATATCATTTCTTTATGTTATATCATTTCTTTATGTTTTCTTAGATTTTGACTACTAATTTTTCCTATTCTTGTTCGTGGATGGTATTGTGAACTAGTAAGATTGCTTCTTCCTCTAAATGCTTTGTCTTTAGTTAAGGAGTCAAATTTGGATCCTTGAATTAGAAGGGAAAATCATTTTTACAGCGAAACTTCATATTTTCTGAAAATCCTTGTTAATTTGATGGTTTTTCGGTTGATGACATGTAATGAAGTGGTGAGGGGAAATTGAGTTAAAATTGGTACTACTAAGGATTTGGGAAATTGGGTTAAAATTGGCAATAGCTACAGTGATGTTAGTTGCGTGGGTGGCGAGGTAGGAGTAAACAAAGGCGATGTTGAAGAAGAGGAGATGGGTGAAGGAGGTGGGGCGAACCTAACGGAGGAGGTGGACTCGAAGAGGAGAGAGGTGGTGGGGTCAAGGAAGATAGAAAGAGAATGTTTTTCTTTTTCTTTTTTCTCTTTTTTTGCAATTTTATTTTTATTTTTAAAGCTAAAATCCATGTGTCGTTTTATTTGTTATTCTTGCATGTGAATTACATACCATTTGTATATTGTTGCATATTTATTTTGTGTTCAAGTGGCACAGGTTTTGGAGGTTCAGACGGTAGAATCTCAGTTGGAGGGTTCAAATAGATTTCACGGATTAGTTTGAGGGTCTATCAATAACTTAAGCCTAAATAAAACAATTTTTAATTATATCATTAGTGAAATTATATTGTTGTACTCACTCCTCTGTTCACTTTTACTTGTCTATTATATTTAAAATAATTTCACTTTTACTTTTCTACTTTAACATATCAAGAGAAAGACAAACTCTTTTTTCTTATTTTATTTTTAATATTAATTACTCATTTCGAAGTTATTTTCCAAGTATATTGAGACTATACACCAATTAATATAGGTATTATGGTAAAATATATATTTCATTTTTTAATTCTGAAGGGACGTGCAAAGTTAAAAGTGGACAAGTAAAAATGAATGTAACGAGTAGTATTTTTTCTGCTAGACTTGCTAGGAGGAGTAACTTGCTGTAGGTCAAGTTAACCCGATGGTAAAAAAAAAAAAAAAATTACTATGGTACTATATACTCCATTTGTTTCAATTTATGTGAACCCTTTACTATTTTGGGAGTCTACAAAGTGATTCTTTGATCACGTTTTCCTTAGATTTTTTCTAAATTATTTGAATTAAAAATTATCATGATTTATAGTACTTTTAATGTAGTTTCAAAATATATAAATTTTATTTTTCTACAAACTTGAAAAATCTATGTCAAAATTTAAGGTCAAAGTTATAAAATTTGATCCTCATACTTCGAAAAGGTTCATATAAATTAAAACAGAGGAAGTATATTATTAGTGCACATAGCTTAAATTCTTAATTTATGTATACAAATATGTAAAACTTTGACATGTTGAATAAGTACTTTCTTTATTTTTCGGGTTACCAGTTTTAGTTTCAATAAGTGATCTATATAATTATCTTTTAGTCTTTGTGATAATGTAAAAACTCTTTTACGTTAACAATGAAAAAACGTACTCCCTCGATCCCAAAAAAATTGTCATTTTTTAAACTTTCGTAGAATCAAATGAATTATTTTTTTATGTCTTTTAAATATTTTAAATTATTAATTATGGTGATTTATAGTACTTTTTACGTAATTTTCAAATATGTAAATTTTATTTTGAAAAAATTAAAAATTTTATATTCAAATACGATTAAAATTAAGAAGTTTGACTCTTAAAAAAAAAAAAATGTCAATTTTTTTTTTGGAACAAAAGGGAGTAAAAGTCAAAAACAAAAAGCTACTGTAGATATCAATCTAAGCCTGCGGCTAGTCTCCATCGGGGTAAAGTCTGACCAGCAGAACTTAACATGATGTATTAGTAAGGAAATTTGGGAAAGAAGCAAACATACGTCAAAACCCCACCTTTGCTATAATTAATGCCACTTTCTGTATGTTTCTCTCTCCTTTGTAGTATTTAAAATGAAGTTTTATTCATGGTGGCTTAGACATATCGTTAGCTGAACTCTATCTCCACTTCAGTTTCCTTACAAATTTTCTGCATTAAGTGAAAGATAATTAATTAGCATATGCATGTTTCTACATATGTGCAACTCTTTTATGTTCATGTAAAATTGAATTTTTGAGGAGTTGCAGATGCCAGGTTTTTACTAAGGGGTTCATCGTCTTCCGTCCCAATTTATGTGAAGGTGTTTTACTAAACTCGGAGCTCAAGTATGAAAAAAAGACTTTTGAACCTTCTTCCGCTCCTTTCTTTTTTAACAAGCGGTTTTGTACTTCTGTTGGGGTTGATTTTTCATATGATACTGTAGTTATTATCTCAGAAATTCATTTTTTTGCCTTGATTCTAATTTCTCATAATAAATTAATTAGAATTGATGACCCGAAAATAAGACAACTAACTCTCTATAACAAGTTAGTTACACAGAGTATAAGTACACTATTAGTGAATATTATAAGTCAAAACCTTGAAAATTCCTATTGCTTATGCAAAGGGTAAGAAGATAACAGCTAGCAACACAACAACAACAACATACCCAGTGAAATTTCATAATGTGGGGTCTGGAGAGGATAAAGTGTATGCAGACCTTAGCCAGTGAAATCCCACAATGTAGGATGCGGGAGGATAAGGTGTACACAGACCTTACCCCTATCTCGGAAGATAGGGAGATTGTTTCCGAAAGAATCTCGGCTCAAGAGACACATAATATATATAGCGCCCCTCCCCCTTCCTTTGTCTTGAGAATGAACACACACACACACTATATATATATATTTGCTAACTAACAAAACTTTCAAGGAATTCCAAATATTTTTGCGAATAAAAAATATGAAAATATAAATTTTATAGGGAAAAGGAAAAACTAAAATAACAATGCATAGATACAGGCATACAGTGGCGGAGCCAGAATTTTCACTAAAGGGTTCAAAATATAAAAACATAAACACACGAAGAAGCCAAAGGGGGTTCAACGTCTATTATATATACATAAAAGATAATTTTAATCATGTCTAAATAGTGTAATTTTCTGCCGAAGGGGACCCCTTCTGCATAGATATACTAGGGACCCCTTCTGCATAGATATACTAACATACAAAAATGTTACTCCCTCCGTCCCAATTTATGTGACACCGTTTGACTTGACACAAAATTTAAGAAATAAAAAAATAAAATTTAAGAAGGAAACAGTTTCAAACTAAATAGAGAAAGGGGAGATAAGGGAAACAACAATAGTACTTACATATTTATCATTCTAGTCATGCATGGTTTACATAGATTCTACCTTTAGTATTGAATTTGTTTTCAGCTTTAGTAGTTAATCAACATTAATGTCTTCTAGGATTTGCACTGTTTAGGCATTTAGTCAATACGTAAGTGTTTCTCTGTTCATCAGCTGATAACTTTGCTGAACATCCAGTAGTTTAAGAAGCCTTGATTCTACTTAGGGAAGAAGCACTGCTCCAAAAGATCATTTACACCTGATAAAAGCTGTGAAGAACAATGACAATATGAGCTCACAAGTTTTTTAGGACCCGTTTGGCCATCGAAATTATTCACTTATTCCCAAAATAATTTATCACTTTATTTGAGAACCAGTGTTTGATCATGAGAATCTCAACTTAAAGTTGTATTTCAAATTTGAAAAACAACTAATAATCTGTTTTTATTTTTTGCCAACTCACTTTTCACTTTTGAAGTTATATTTAGGTACATTCAAACATGAACATTATTCCAAACATTCTTTGCAAAAAAAATTAAACAAACACAACTCCATAAGTTCCAAATAAAGTGAAAAATATTTAGGATCTTTGACCAAACGCCTAGTTAGTTGTTTATCAACGATGAGCATAACTTTTGTGCAGACTGTTTTACAGTCTCAAGTTTAGTAGTATGTCATATATATTATAATTAAATATAAAGTTATATTATATTTTCTGTAACATCTTACATTTTTACTCCGTTAAGGTTCATACTTCAATATGTTACATTATTAGAGCAAACAAAGGCCATGAGTTCAAATCTCACCGCTATGCAAGAAGCAAAAGCTTATTTACGTATTCGGCTCATAAAAAAGAATCAAACCTACACGTAAGGTGATTTATTCTCCCTAACGATTTGATTAAAGTTTTAATTGAGATAGTCACACAGAATCCAATATATCCAAGCCAATAAGTAACTGGTTATACTAAGCTTAAATATTTGGTAACCTAGAAAATAAATCAAGCAATCTGCTGAAATAAATAAAATTACATTGATATTACAAAAATTCCTAAGAGCATATAAAGTAAATCCAAGAATAAATATGAGCTATAACCCTGTCCTCATCTCATCCCTTCTGGGATTTATAGGGCAGCGTATAATTTTAACAAATCTAAATCTTAGATCTGCCCGTGCTAAAGACTTATACACCCATTACCTGCGGCCACAGAGAAAGGTAGGGAGAAAGAAACAAACATACGAAACCTTAGCTTACATTTTCCCCATATTAGATTTGGCTGCTGTGATATGAGTCCCATGGTCTCTAGCGACTGTGAGGTCCTGCTCAAAGAAAGGATATTAAAGTGAGAGTGTAAATTTTATATACTGATGGTGTAAAAAAAAAAAAAAAAATTACTGATGGTGTAAAAAATATTTACACAATCAGCTCCCTTATAAAATAAACATAAATAACTCTCTATGATAAGCATTAATTAATATCTTAAAAAAGGTGTAATAACATTCTAATATATATATAATGTTTTTACTGTCGGTGTATATAAACTTGAAGCCTAAATGATACCTTGTGGTGAGGAAGTGACTGTGGTCATAGCAGCAATTTCAGTTGATTTCACCAAATTTCTACAGATGTCCCAGTTTCCGTTGTTGGAAGAAGAGCTACCATAGTAGGTACCTGACTCTATTGGAGCACAGAGATTAGGGTGAAAACCCAAGATTAAAGAAGGCTTGATCTTAATATTGGTAGCTCCAGATCCCCTAATTGTCTCTTTGTTTGCTCCTTCACTTGCTTGTAGTTTGTTCTTACAAACTTGTTCTTCCATTTCCCTAATATCCTTCTTTCCAAATAAATTAGATATTATCTGAGAATTAGCTGATGATCTGTGGCTATTTTCAATTCCGCTCCACATTTTCTTGATTGTTCTTTCTCTAGCTCTTGCTCTTGCCTTGGCCCTTGACTCTCTTGCAATTTGGACATGATTTGTTGCCTCATCTTTTACTTCTTCATTTTCTTTTCCTCTTTTGGGATTTGTTGCTATTGCCAGGTCCTCACACTCTGATGCATATGAAGCACCAACCTTTGCAGTACTCTCTTCGCAGCTGGACTTCGTTGCTCCTACATAAATACAATAGAATTGAAATGATGATGTCAGTTTAACGGACCACATAAAATATCTTCCTCGCCAGAATTGTTCAAAGATAGGATAACGCTATGCGTAAATAAGCTAACTCTAGGTATGTTGTTAGTTCTCAAGCATTATAACGCGGGTGATGGTGTCTTAAAGAAAAAAAGTTCTCAAGCATTCTTTTGGATCTTAGGTGCGACCTTGGGGAGCTTATTTTGGTAACTTGGTTTTGGAGTTCTAGTTTAAGGCAAAGCAGGACAGGGCTCACGAGGTTAGAGGGGGCCGACCTCAGAGATAACCTAATCAGGTTCATTGTAGTACTTGAGTTTAAGCTCCTACTTCGAAGTGAGTTGATGGGGTTAGGGATCGAACCTGAAATCTTTGACTGATGATCCCGAAGAGTTAACCAATTAGTCAACTCCTCAATGGCTAGTTTGGAGTTTGTGAATAGCCAATCCATTGTTTTGCTTGGTTTGTCAAAACCTAGCATTTCTTGAAGATCAAAGAACTTTCGAGCAATACCAATGGAGAGTCTTACTCTCCGATCCCTTGGACCTTGAGCCGTCAAAATCTTACTACACCTCTCTTTTTTCTTGATTTTCTTCTTGATGGGAAATGACCTGAAGGAATTGTCACAATGATCTTGATTGTTATTTGGACAGTTGATAATATTGTTTGCTGAGAATCCCGTGTTCTTTGCCAGGTAGTGGCTAGAGAACTGATTTTGGTAATATTGATGAAGGAGAATTTGGTTTCCATTGAGGCCAAGAAAGGGTGAAGAGCTATGAAAGGAAGAGGAAGTGTACTGAGGAACAGGGTTCCCAGTACTACTATTACTGGCAGGGAACATTTCGGTCAAAGCAAATTTAGTTAGGGTTGTGGAATATATTTTGACTAAAATATTGAAGAAACAAAAAGCTTTTTAGAGCAAGTAATTACTACTCTCTCCAATTGCACACAAGTTCCATGCATTAGAGGGTTTTGTCTTTCACATACAAAGAATGGATCTTGATGAAGCTTTCTTTCTTATCTTTTTTTTTCTTTCTTTCTTGGAGCTAGGATTGCTAAACTTAGAATGTGTTCTAAAGACAAGCTCGTAGGAACTTTTTAAATAGCTCGGAGAGACAACCATAGCCTCAGTAACAAGCAAGTTAGAACCGTGTCTCAATCACAAACAAGTTAGGAAAACTTTGTTGACTACTCCATTTAAGTACACCTTAATTGAAAAACGGCAAACAATAAAATTAATAAGCGTAATTATTATTACTAGTACTAGCATAATAACAAAAACAAAAAAATTCGTGTTCCTAGCATTTGATGTTCTCTACATTTCCTATATAAATCTATCATAACTATAGACTAAATGACTTCTAACAAACATTGGACTCAAGGTAACCGCACCAATTAATAGGACCACTTAATTCGAACTCGGTGGGGTATATATCTATAGTAGTACTTTGCCCTTCTTTAACCTATTTCATACTGAACGAAACGCCTTTTATTGATTTTTGGCTTTGGAGAATATCTACTAAACGTAATTGTTCTGATGATCATTTTCAAACTTTCCCTAATTTATAAACAGTGAAAGTGATGGAAATAATTATTGCCACTACAAGAAATTATGGAATTAGCGACGGACAAAATTTCGTAGCTGAACAGCAAAATCCCATGCTAATATTATTTAGCTACGGATTAGCGACAGATTATAAGAAAATCTAATTAGCGAGAAGCTATTTAGCGACAAATTAGCTAGGGATTACCGACAAATGCAGTAGCTAATTCCATGTTCTCTTGTAGTGTGCCAAACAATGAAATTGATGGAAATAATTACTGGTTTCCCCTCTGTCTAAGATGGGTGATTATCTCTGGAAAGTCCTCGTGTTGCATCTATCTTTTTATCCAAGTGGATCCTTGACGCAATGTTAGCACGTAACTCGAAATCATAAAGTTGCGAGTTCAATTCGCGTACGGTTCAATTATCATTATTTTTTCAGACCTTACTTGTGAGATTTCACCGGGTATTTGTTGCTGCCCCTCTATCTATAACAAATCAAAGGCACATATTTATGGACAAATAGAAGAGTAGATTCATTAGGTCTGAAAAAAAAAAAAAAACCTAGGTATTGAAGAGCTAGGGCTGGGATTGATTAAACCCGTGAGCTTTATGTTTGGACTGGGAGTGTTCATAGTAGTGGCAGGTACATGTACTTTTCGCTATGTTCACTAAAAGACAACCTAATTTATGCTTGTTCTGACTGGCTTTTTCTTATTGGGAGCTCATCAACTCAGTCAAATTACTACTAACCCTAATTTCTTAAAAAAAAAAAAAAGAAACCCTAATTTCTCTGACTTCATATAGTGTGACCCCTAGCTAAATCCATATTTGAACATTCCACTACTATCTATAAAAGCAAACCCTAAAATATCTACTCTAGTACTTATTTTCTATTGTTATATTTAGGATTTCTTTATAAGTGATTTGTACACTACACAACCTCATAACGAAGTCCACGATAAAAAATAATCCTATTAGTTACACTTTTTTCTCTCTCCAAATTTTGGTCAGTATAATCACTGTATATCTGTGTATAATTAGTATGTATATATTATATACTTATTATAATCCCTTTATAGTAGGATACATCAGCAACAACTACAAACGATTATGGCTAAGTGGGTGAAATTTTTTATAGCCACCGACCTAAATATGTTAAGATCCCTTTAGATAAACACCACATGATGATGGAGTTTTATTAGAACATATATAAAATATATACAAAAATATAGGGGAACTAGATCAAAATTAACCCCTATATAGGGGTAAAATTTAAAAATGAGGTGAAACCTCAATTCTCTTTACATTTGTCGATTCGATACAATATATACACTAAATTCGAACGAGAACATTGAAGGGTCTAGTAAAGTCTGTAAAGATAGATCCTTGATTTTACTTTTCTACAGGACCTAGCTTAGTAATATTTTTTTTTCTTGAAGAATCAAAATTTAAATTCAAACTTCCATTGCTAATCACTGAGTAGTGGCACACTTTGTTTTTTCATTGCTTGGACATAAAGCCAAGTCGTGTGCCAAATTGTTTCCTAATTTTAAAGTAGAAATGCAATAAAATTATGGAGAACAAAAATGAACACGGACTTATTCTTCCCCTTTTTATTTTTATTTTTTATAATCAACTAGAATTCAGAACCCACTAGCACGAATAATTTAATACAAAATAGATTTCATAAAGGAAAAAAACGCTTTTCACCAACTATTTCTCCATTTTCCAAAACTCAAACTTGATGGCATATTTTTCCTTTTCTGTTGCATTGTTAACGTGTGTATACTAAAATTGGCAGAGAAAATGAAACGTCCGTTGGGTATATGTATGGATACTAATAATCACCACTAACTTTAAAAGATTATAGTAGCACAAAAGGCGTAATATTAATTTGGCCGCACTAATAATTGAGGAGATCGATGTACTTACTGATTAATACTCGCTATTTAAATTTCTGTCATATCTTGATGGAATTGACAGTAAAATGTTTCAAAAAGATTGAATAGTAGTAACGTCAAGTCATTTCTTTTGGACACCTTTTTCTTACTGATTATTTATGCAAAATTATCGGACCCATACGGCTAGCTATACTCTTCATACTTTTATAATGTGCTTTCTTTATATTATAATTTCCTACTAAACTCGAATCCCTGACCCGAGAAGAAGCAGAACTTAAAAGGTTCCTTCTCTGGCACAAGAATAACAACACACTTTGTTAATGAGTTCTTAAGTTGTATTTCTTACATATTTATTAGATTTTTCAATACAAATATCGAATCCACGCAAATGTACCATACAATGATCTAAATCTGCCCCTGCATCCAACCAATCTGCATAGAAAATTTTAGAACTTTTAGGACCATCTACTAGGACTCCAACTACCAATAAGGTGACAAGAGTAAATTTTGCACTGGACTACTTTATAAATAGTTTTGTATACGGTAAAAACTGGTGTAAAGTGCCATGAGAGGTCGGAGTAAAATACGAACGCCGAGAGATGTGGCATTGGATTGAGTTCGGTGGTTCGGATGAATTAATGCCCGACGAGTCGATGCCCACAACTGAAGAGACACCAGAAGCCGAAGAGACAACAGAAGCCGAAGTGACACCAGAGACCGAAGAGAAGCTAGTCAACACATGCGAGAAATCCGTTACGGGCCTGATTTCTCACCTCCCGTTATGCCGTCCGTTACTCGAACAACTGTGGAGGCGCCGTCTTTAGTATTAGGGTTTTATCAGGCTTTTAGGGTTTAAGGAGAGGCTCATTCTTGTAACTATAAATAGGGGTGAAACCCTCTTATTTTAGCTCTCTGATTTCTTTACGCTTACACATATATTTACTCTGTAATATCTCTTCAAAAAAGCTTACGCTCTCTTTTAATTTGGCTCGGGTTCGTAGCACTATACTCCGGGCCGGACCAATTTTGCAGTGAAGTCATACACGAAATAGGCTATTACTCTCTGTATTTTCTATATTCAACTGATTGTTATTTCTTATTTCATTACGTTAACAGCTAATCAAACCATGTACCCTTTAAACCGCGTATAAATTCAATTGTTACCTTTTTAGGGGTAAACAATTTGGCGCCCACCTGGGGCTAAGGATAATAGTGGTGATTTGTTTACAACCCTACTTTCACTTGTTCTCTTGAAGTTTGTGATTTCAGGTTAACCTCAAAATGTTAAACAGCAGCAAGTCAATTCACTTGAACAATAATGGTGAACCAGGTCACCACGGCGAAAACAACAATAACAAGGTGTCGGTCGACGAGTTACCCCAAGATCCAAATGGCGTTCACCCTGCTGACCATAATGCTGTCAATTCGAATAACGCTGTCAACCTAAATGTCGACGGCAGTCAGCTTGATGATCCATTCAACAACAATAACCTCGTGATTTCACTGCGTGCTTCTGTGCGAAAGACACCAGGTGATATGGGAGAAGAAATTACCTTACGCTTAATTTTTGATATGTTGCAGGAACAACGGGTGACTATAACTCAACTCCAAAAGAAGAACAGCAGTGCAAGTGTGGAGGGATTGAGCCAAATTGGCAAACCGGTCTGCAGGAATGATCAAGTCGCTGATTACGACAATGGATCGGGCTCCAATGGGTCGACCGAAGTCCTGAAAAGGCTTGAAACACTGGCCAAACGGATCGACACCAATGAGAAAAAGGTGGAAACTTATAATTCACGAGTGGACCAGATCCCCGGGGCCCTACCGATCTTAAGAGGGCCGGATTCCAAGCGGCACCATCAAAGGTGTTATATCCCGTGTTTCATACATTCGGATACTTCGAGAAAGTCGCGGCAAGTTAAGGATGAGATCACTTTCAAGAGTTATTGTAATGTGCAAGTTATTATGAATATTAGGTACGGAGGTTATTAGTGTGGAAATGTTCGAAAAGGCCAAGGGTAAGAAGGAAAAATTCGCAAATGGTTCATGATAATATTGGAAGCACAGGGGGACAAAATGGGAATTTTACAAAATTGTCTTAAAATTTCTAGCCCAAGCCAAGGCTTGGCCGTGTGTGTGTGCATGTGCATGTATATATATGGGTCCCACTATTATATGGATGAAACTTATGAAGCAAGTTAAGTGGTCATCTTTGTTAATTGAAGAAAATTCTAGAAAATGGAAGAAAATTTGGAACAAAAAAAAAAAATAATAAAGAGGAGAGCATGCACATGACCGGCCATGTGCATGCAAGAGTAAATATAAAAAGATGACTAAGTCATCTTATTTGTCCAAAAATCTCTAGAAATTTCCAAGGAGGAGAACAAAAGAAAGAAGAAGAACAACAAAGGGGCCAATTCGGCCAAGAAAGAGGGAAAGAGGAGACCAAAAATCTTGTTCCAAAAATTTGGCTCTTCATGTATTTCCGCTAATTTGAACGTCCTCTTCGACATGGTATAGTTGTTGAAGCAAAAGAATCACCCTTTCTTACAAAATCATAACTCTAGCCAAGAAGGAAGTTGAAGGAAAAAGGTAAGGATTTAACCTTCTTTATATATTATGGATGGTTGTGCATGTTATTGTATGTAGAAATGCATGAAATTCATGAGATATGGATGTGTGTGTGGTGGCCGAATGGATTGGTGAGGTGTTGGAGTGATGAGTTCATTTTATTTAGTTGTTTGATTGTTGTATTGCGAATTCTATAATGTGAAATGAGGATTTAATGATTTGAAACAAAGTTGTAATTGCTATGGAATTATTATGAGAGTGTGGCCGTGTGTTTGTGTAGTTGGCGTGTGTATGTGATGTCAAGGAAGAATGAATGAATTAATTTTATGTTATGTGTTGGTTGTTATCGTAATGTGTAGAAATAGACGAAAAACTCGTGAAAATATGTTGATAGTGGTTGGCCGAGAATGATGAGGTTTGGTAAGATTGTTGTTATTATTGTTGATAGTTTGGCCGGGTTGAATTCCCGGATGGTTGTTGATTGGAATCGGCCGAGTGAACTTGGTGGGATGGAGTATTTACGGGAAATGTCGCCGAAATTTCGGTAGACAAGTGATTACTTTAAATTTCAACTTCTAGATGCTCTAATTAACATTTGGTAAATGTGACCAAATTGTAGATTTTGGCGAATTTGGAACTTGAGTTGGAGAGGCGTAAAAGGCGGAAAAGGTATGTAAGGCTTTACCCTTCCTTCTTTGGCATGTCCTAGACATAATAGGTTTGAATGCAAGCCTCGGGGACTACTCTATCTCTAGAAACCTGAGTTCGAATTTGACCACTATTCCTTCAATAGAATTGAATTAGATTTTCTAGGTTTTATTAGAAAAGTAGCTTGAATGTATGCAACTTCTATAAATGGATCCGAACGTCCCAAAATTTTCGTGAGTAACTCCTTGAAGTCTAGAATTCTAAAGTATCGTTTTCTTTCTAATAAGTCGTAAATGTTTTCCAAGATGCCATATTCTCCAAAAATCCAAGTTTTGCGATTTTGAAAGTTTTATGACTAAAACAACGACTATGACTTTATGATGACAATGATAATGCTAGATATGGGAAAACGTATATGACGAATATGTCAAGGATCTGTTCTTATCATGAATATGACGACACGAAATGTTAAGCTATATTTGAACAATGACTATTTTAAGGTTTCAAAGTACATGAAATGATATGTCATGATTTTGTTTTATGTTCCCGTGAAGTTATCCTTTATTGTTAGTCTCACCTTATAATTGTTCCTTCAAGGTGAGACATGACGATCCTGATTGTTCCATAATGTAATCGGAGGTTACCGACCTTACGTCACTCCGATAGATACATGACTTTCTTTGGGATCTCATGCATGCCGCTTATATGATATGTATATGATATGTATATGATATGGGGGATATGGGGAAGGGAGACATGTTGCGCTATAAGACGCATTGCCACCTGGTCAGCTGGCGTTATCGTCCCGGACGCGGGATACATGGGGGAGCCGACGTATTCGGCGCTATGATATGATATGTTCTATTTTCTATATATGAAAGAGAAATGTTTTTCAAAGGAAAGGTAAGCATGCATGGTTTCCGGCCTAAAGGGCATTCATATGTACAGGTTATTATCTTATCTTATCATATGTTCTATGGTTTCATGATATTGTTATTCGTACTTCATACTTCTGCTTACATTGTCTTCCATGCTTTACATACTCGGTACATTATTCGTACTGACGTCCCCTTTTTGTGGACGCTGCGTTCCATGCCGCGCGCAGTCGGCAGAGGGACGTACTTGACTCCTGTGGGCTCCATCGCGCATCAGAAAGGGGCTCGCTCCGGTTGCTCCGAGCCTCGGTTTTTGGTACTATTTTGTATATATATATTCGGGCACGGCGGTAAAGATCGGCCCTCCCTATGTATATGTGCACTATGTTTAGAGGCTTGTAGACATATGTACGCAGATGTTTTGTACTTTTGATGGTCCTCGTCGCTGTATAACGTGTTAACAAAGCTTGTTAGCCTATGTCTATAAATATGCTATTATTGTTAATGTTAAGAAAAAACAAACTTGGTAAGGTTCCCACGGCCCACTTAGTAATAAAGGTAATATGGCAGATAAGGGGTGCTCGGTACAAGTATCGGGTACTCGTCGCGGCCCCTAGTTGGGTCGTGACAAAAGGTGTTACCCTTCGAGCGCGGCCCCGAAGTTGATGCCAAAGAGGTTTAAGATGCTGGACATTCCTAAGTACGATGGAACAACGGATCCACAAGAACACGTGACTTCCTATACTTGTGCCATAAAAGGCAATGATCTCGAAGAGGACGAAATTAAATTGCTCCTACTAAGGAAGTTCGGCTAAACATTATCCAAAGAGGCAATGACATGGTATTCTATGCTTCCTGAACATTCTGGTAACTCATTTGAAATGCTTGCAGATACTTTTATAAAGGCACATGCTAGAGCTTGGAAGGTTCAAGCAAGAAAGGCCGATATATTCAAAATCGCCTAAGGAAAATAAATTACTACGAGAGTTTGTATCGAGATTGCCAAAGGAACGAATGCTTTTTCCCCCAATTCCGGAGGAATGGGCAGCGCAAGCTTTCACCAAGGAGCTAAACTCTCGGAGTTCCGCCGCCTCGTTCTAAAGGATAACTTGTTAGAATACGAGGCGGTGACATGGGCTGATGTCCACAACAGATACGAGTCCAAAATTCAAGTGAAGGATGATCAACTCGAGCTCCCACCGGGTTCAGTAACCCAAAGCAGAAATGCAAATAGATCGAAAAGGGTGGTCAAGACAGAGGCGAAGCTATCAAAGGATAGATACCAGCCATACAGTCAGTCGGAAAGGTCCAACTTTAGGATGGACAAAGGAAGAAGCGGTCACAAACATCACTTAGTCAGGATTGATAGGCGAAATAATTACGGTTCAGGTAACTAAGGTTTGCAATTTAGGAATGATACCGATGGGTAGTCTAGCAAAGGGCGAGAGCCCGAAGTTGTTTGAGTACAATTTCAATGTTGATTCTGCGAGTCTCGTTTCAGCCATTGGCCATATTAAGGACACGAGATGGATAAGGCTGCTTCGATTCGATCCTGCTCAAAGAGATCTGAATGTGGTGTGCGAGTACCACGGTACTCATGGCCATCAGACTGAGGATTGTCGGTAACTAAAGGATGAAGTAGCTCGACTGTTGAAGAACGGGCACTTGCGCAAATTCTTAAGTGACCGGGCCAAAGGAAATTACAAAAGCAGGGAAGCAAATAAGCAGGTCGAACCAGTGGAACCTCAACACATGATCAATATGATTATCGGCGGGGCAAAAATTCCCTGAGGTCCGATGATGAAGAGGACAAAGGTCTCGATCACTCAGGAAAAAAAGAACCAGGGATTACGTACTTGAGGGGTCCATCTCTTTCAGTGATGAAGATGCAGAGGGCATCATTCAACCCACAATGATGCTTTGGTAATTTCTGTCCTTATTAATAAATCTCAGGTTAAGCGTATTTTGATTGATCCAGGTAGTTCAGCCGATATTATCAGTTGAAAAGTGGTAGAGCAGTTGGGGCTGTTGGACCAAATTGTTGTAGGCAGCCTGGGTTCTCAACGGGTTCAACATGGCATGTGAAACTACGAAGGAGGAAATCACACTACTGGTGAATACCGCCGGGACAGTTCGGCAAATGAAGTTCTACATCATCGAAGGAGAGATGAGATAAAATGCATTCCTTGGCAGACCTTGGGTGTATGACATGAGGGCAGTACCCTCAACGTTACACCAAATGTTGAAATTTCCAACCCCGGAGGGGGTGAAAACGGTTCATGGGGAGCAGCCGGTGGCCAGAGAGATGTTTGCAGTTGAAAAAGCAGCTCGACACCAAAGGCACTACCCTCAAAATCCATAGAAGAGCCAGTAAGAGGCAGAGATGCTAAATAGCAATCACATGACTCGGGCCCAAACAGCCCGAGGAAAGAGTAAGAAGCGACAAACTCTGAGAAAGATGACTTAGGTGTTCCCAAGTCGTCCGTGCTGCCGGATGATTCGGACGCAACCAAATCTACTGTCACGACCCAACCAGAGGGCCGCGACGGGCACCCGGAGCTAACCTACCGAGCACCTTCTAACATCCATCTCATAATCATATCTAGGTGAGCCACATGGCTAACTCATAATTACCACAAATTGGAAGAGACACAAGTTCATTAATTATGTGCACGTCAATATAATCACCATCAACTTTGTCAATAGGCACAAGCCAACAAGGCTGCTAAAAATGATATACAAATATGAACCGATGAGGTTATAGAGCATCTAACTATATACATTTTTCTACGAGCCTCTATATGGAGTGCATAACATCATAAAGACGGGACAGGACCCCGCCATACTCATATATGTACACAAAAGAATAATACCACTAAAATGCAACTCCGAAGCAAATGGAGCGCTCCTGTGTAATTGCTGATGAAGAAACCTAGGGGTCTGATCCGTCTCCCTGCCTACCTGCGGGCATGAACGCAACGTCCACAAGCAAAAGGACGTCAGTACGAATAATGTACTGAGTATCTAAGGCATGAATAACAACATAATAAGGATATGACAAAAAACATGAGATAAGATAGATAACCTGTATATCTGAATGCCTCTTAAGGCGGATGTCATACATGGTTAGCTTTTTTTTTTTTAAAAAAAAACATTTTCATACATACATATATAATATAAGGGTTAGTATTGCGGAACGTGCAACCCGATCCATATATCATATCATTCCGCATCCAGGGTAACATTATAACATACCCACTACAGTGGTGTGCACATCTACGTGCCTTACCCGACCGACTATAGTGCGGCTCGGTGTGAGAAAATATGTACATATATATAAAGCATGCATGAGAGCCCAAATGAAAGCTATAACTCTTATCGGAGTGACGTAAGGTCGGTAAACCTTCAATTGCCATTATGCAATCCTCATTATCGCTATATCTGACCTTGGAAGAACAATTACCATAAGATGAGATCAACAACAATGCACAAGATAACAATCATGTAACAAATTCAATAATATCATGAGAACATCAAGAACTATAAGCTTTGGTATCTCTAGAAATGGAATCATCATCATAGAGGACATTTATCAACAATATCATAAGAACCTTGAGAATCATAAGCTTCTAGCATTTTTAGGAAATTAGACATTATGGATATCATGAGTAGGTTCACAACAAAGGAATCATGCCTTAAGAAAGAATGGGTTAGCCTTAACATAACTTTCGTCTCCTTAACTACTTAATGTTCTCTTTCCAAGCTCGCAAATCTACATTCAAGATGATTCATTCTAGAGTTAAGTCTTGAAAACACTCTTAAGTTCAAACTAGAGTAATTAACGAGCTAGCGAAATTTGGACAGCATTTCCCCTATTTTATTGACTTCCACCAAATTCCAAAACAATTCCTAATCAACAATAACAACATCAACAATACCATAGTCAAGGAATTATATTCATATTAATCTTAAATCAATTCAAAATCCCCTTTCAAGTTCAACTCATAATCTTCAACTTCAATTCAATACTTTATGACTTCTCTACTATGATTCTTTCCTCCCCAAGACTTGCTAAACCTTTTAAACCAACTCAATCATATGAATAAGATGAAGAACATACCTTGTAGTAGAAGAACTTCACCTTACTCAACTCCTTCCAAGGCCAAGTTCATCACAACATTGATTAGAAGCAAAGATAATCATCTTCCATGGATTATCTTGGGGTTTTGGTGTTTGATCTTCTCTTTTGATGGTGTGAAGGGTTTTGGAATATTATAAAACCTTCAAGAACTCTTTAATAATGTGGGGAGAGAAGTGTGGAAAGTTGAATGTGAAAAATGGGATCTTTTAGACATTAAAAAGGGCTGAAAACCGCCCCACCGCCCCATGCTGCGGGAAGTATGCGTCACCACATACTCAATATGCGACCGCATACTGCCTCCACAATATGGGGGTGGTACTGGGCAGTAGACTTAGCCAAAATGGCAAGTTTTCGGACAGTATGCTGCACCTCAAACTTAGTATGCTGCACCTCAAACTTAGTTTGCTGTCGCATACTGGTCCACAAACTCCAATTTTCGCGAAAACGTGTTCTTTTCGATTCTTTTGACCCCCAATCCTTATGGAACCTTCTTGGCACTTGTATAAAACTTCATTAACTATATAAGGAGCCCTATAACTCCCCCTCAAGGTAATGCTAACCAATGTATAGCTCAAATGACATGAAATCCTCCCAAAAACATGGCACCAATCCTAGCCTTCAACGAACTTACTTCCGCCAATTCATTTAACTCCGAAACCTTAAGGTACATATTTAAAATTATTGGATATCCTCGTTAACCTTCTAAGGGATTCATATCCACTTTAGGCTTGCATTAGTTTACTTATAATGCAAACGACGTGAAATTTCCAAGGTGTAACATCTACTGTGGAGGAATTAGAACAAATCATCTTGTTCGTACATATGCCAGACAAAAAGGTATACCTAGGCACGGGGCTAACCCCGGAGCTCAGGCATAAATTAATTAAATTTCTTCAAGCTAATGTCGATTGTTTTGTATGGTCCCATTTAGACATGATAGGTATTCTACCGGAGGTGACGACTCACAAGCTAAGTCTTGATCAAAATTTCCCCCCTGGTGAAGCGAAAAATGAGACTAACGGCCGAAGTTAAACATAAGTTCGTCAAAGAAGAGGTAACCAAGCTTTTAAAAATAGGTTCCATCGGGAAGTCAGATACCCGAACTGGTTATCCAACATAGTAGTTGTGCCTAAGAAAGGTAATAAATTCAAAATGTGTGTAGATTATAAAGATTTAAATAAATCATGCACGAAGGATTTGTTTCCTTTGCCCCACATTGATTGAATGGTTAATGCGACGGCAGGGCATGAATTGTTAAGTTTTCTTGACGCTTACTCCGGATGCAACCCGATTCGGATGGATCCGGAGGACCAAGAGAGAACTTCTTTTGTAACTAGATATGGCACATATTGCTATAATGTAATGCCATTTGGACTAAAAAATGCTGGAGCAACTTTTTAACACCTAGTTAACTGGATATTTGAAGAACAAATAGAGAATGGAAGTTTATATTGATGACATGCTAGTTATGTTCCTGGAAACAGAGGACCATTTAAAGCATGATGTACTTCGTAAATACAACATGACGTTGAATCCAGAGAAGTGAGCCTTCAGACTAGGCTCGGGCAAGTTCTTTGGTTTCAAGGTGTCAAACCCAGGAATAGAAATCAACTTGGACAAAATAAAAGCCATCGAAGACATCGCAGTGATCCATAATGTAAAAACGGTGCAAAGGTTAACCGGGAGGATCACAGCTTTGAGCAGGTTCATCTCTCGACCTTCAGACAAAAGCCATCGGTTCTTTTCAGTGCTGAAAAAGAAAATTGACTTCGTGTTGACACCAGAGTGTCAATGAGCTTTGAAAGAATTGAAGCAATACTTTTCGAGCCCACCCTTGCTGCATACACCAAAGGCAGACGAACAATTATTTTTGCACTTAGCAGTATCCGAGGTTGCGGTAAGTGGCATTTTGGTTCGAGAAGAAGAAGGTACGCAATTCCCAATTTTCTATGTAAGCAGAACCTTAGGGGATGCAGAAACTAGATACCCCCTGTAGCATCCCCTTTGGGAGGATACCACTTATGAAACAAAAGCTAATTTCACACTTACAACGTTTAGAAAAAATTTATGCCAAAAGATATTCACAGAAATATTTAATAGCGGAAATAGGCCCATGCGAAAAAGGGCTGAGAGTGCGACATTTTTTTTCCATTGTACCCTCCGAAAAATTTCTCAGATGAAATACAATATCAGAGTACCAATTTAAAATGGAAATGCCCTTCTCAAATAGTCAACACATTTAAAAAACTTCATTTTGAAATTTATATTTTCAAATCAACACCACTGCGGGTCCATAAGATACACGAAACTAAAACTTGCGGTTATCACAAAAACTAGTATCTTCCTTTGTACATAATTACAAGGCAAAATGTAAACCTAGTACATGGCGTGAATTAGGTTGGAAGCACACCCTAAAATAGCAAAACAAGTCACCAAGTTCAACTTACAAGTATATGGTCTTGTGTCCAACAAGCCTCCAAAATTTCATACATAAGTGTTACATATGGATCATGTACAAGTCCCTAAAATTTTACAAGACCTAGATGCATATGCAAATGTGATCTTCACTAAGGCTCCCAAAAAGTCTACTCCAAATGGCCATCTTCAAATATCTTCCCGTACATTACCTACGATAGAAAACAACTATCGCTAAGAATAAAGCTTAGTGGTGTATAAACTTTGGGCTTGGAGCCATTAGATTCTCCAATCCCCTTGTCCGTCGTAGGTAGCTCAATAAGATAACAATAAATCAAGTAAACAAGTATATCAAAGTATCAAATATCAAAACCTTGAAGAGTTTCCAAATGTCGAAATCAATATTCGAAGGTTCAAGTATCAAGAAAGCTTATACTTCAATTCAAGAGAGTTTGTCAATTAACCAATTTCGCCCAATATGTACGTCATGCCATCACACCAAGCACAATCAATATCAAGATGGACCGAAACCCCAAATCAAGAAGGGTCGTCATCCAATAGTCAAGAGAATCAAGAGCCATGTTGAAAGTGGCTTTCCACTCGTACTCGAAAATGGATGAAAATCCATCATCAAGACGAAATGTAAATCCAAAGTTAAGATGGGCAATATCCGAATCGAGAGGCATGCTGATATCGATGACAAAGTCACCGCAACAAGAAGGACAAAGCCCCAACAAGAAGGAAAAAGCCCCAACAAGGATGCAAAATGATCAAGCAATTCGTACAAGTGGGCGATTTAGCGAAAGTTTTGCAGTACTTGAGATAATAACCGTACAATGATATAAAATGAAGGGTAAGTAAACAACCCATCAAGATACTTCAAACTTCCAGAAAATAAAGATATTCCAAGTTTAAGTTTGTACACAAACCTTGGCGTTTTACCACACAACAAGTTCTACCACAACTCGAGGAGTTCAAATTATCTACTCTATAGACCAACCAAAGTCCACTTCGTCAAATAATTCCTCTTAGCTTGTACAAGAGCATATATACCTTAAATACACAATCAAATATCTACTTAAGTTCAATAGTTTCAGCACGTCGAAACTAAACATGAAATCGGAAAATCACCTAAACTATCAAACAGAATTTCGGGATGCAAGACTACCGTTTTGTACCGTCGCCGCCTCAAAGGGGTAAACGACAAAAATAGACTTTGTGGCCTTAATGAAAGTTGTAGATATATGTCTTTGGGTTTTAGAGAAATTTGAATCACTCCTATAGAAGTTTTGTACAAAATGATATGCTCAAAATACTTACAGCAGTACATGTAAGGTTTGCAAAACAGAAATCTGGGCAGCACCTGCCCTGTAATTCATCACCCCTTTTCGAGTAAACACAAGCAAAAATGGATTTTGGAGCCTGAACTAAAGTGGTAGGGCTATGAAATAGCTTTCTAGAATATCTTGAATCACTTAAAACTAAGCTTTATACAAGGAATTATGCTAAAAACACTAACAACAGTCCAGTCCAAAAATGGGTTTGTAACTTACCTCAACCGTGTGGAGTTGCTTGGGGCTCAACCAAAGAAAGTCTTGATGATTGATTTAGAGGATGAATATTATGATAGTAGAGTGGTTTTGGTGTCTTGTTTCCTTGGAGAAAACGAAATTGGCGGGGTGTTGGAGAGGATTAGAGCCAAAAGGTTATATATCTTACTTAGTAAGATAAGGATGAAAAAAAATAAAATAAAATAAAAAGGGGCTGCCCACTTTTATAAATATCCAATCCATTTAATAGATTTACTAAGATAATTATAGTAGGAGTAGTTTATATAACTACACCATAGCACTTCAAACAAGTTTCAAAGATCGTCAAGTTCACATTCACGAAGTGCGAAGTAAAATATACCCTTACTATCAAGATATGATAAATCGAAAATTCAAGTATTCACTAAAAAAAACTTTTGGGGTGTTACAACTCTCTCCCCCTTAAGAAATTTCATCCCGAAATTTACCTTATGCTAGTCTCGAAACAAATGGGGATATTGAATTCGCATATCCACTTCTCGCTCCCAGGTAGCCTCTTTGCCAAAATGATTTCTCCAAAGGACTTTTACTAATGGGATTTTATTGTTTCTATGCTCTTTTGCCTCATGCGCCAAGATTTGGATAGGTTCCTCTTCATATGTCAAGTCAGGGCTGACCTCAATGGATTCAACAGGAAGAACATGAGATGGATCTGAGCGATATCTTCTAAGCATAGAAACATGGAAGTCATTGTGGATCTTGTCTAACTCCGGTGGAAGAGCTAGTTTATATGCAACTGGACCAACTCTCTCAAGTACTTCATATGGTCCAATAAATCGAGAACTAAGTTTTCCTTTTTGGCCAAACCTCATAATCTTCTTCCATGGAGAAACCTTTAAAAATACCTTATCTCCCACTTGATGTTCAATTTCATGCCTCTTAAGATCAAGATAAGACTTTTGTCTATCCGAGGGCAATTTTTAGACGATCCTTGATGATTTTTACCTTATCTTCGCTTGTTGCACAATCTCGTGACCAACCAATTTTTCTTTCACCAACTTCACTCCAACAAAGTGAAGTTCTACACTTTCTCCCATATAAGGCTTCGTAGGGAGGCATGCCAATACTTGATTGGTAGCTATTATTGTAAGCGAACTCTATCAAGGCTAGGTGCCTGTCCCAACTACCCTCAAATTCCATAATGCAAGCTCGAAGCATATTTTCCAAGATTTGAATCACCCTCTCGGACTGGCCGTCTCTCTGAGGATGGAAAGAAGTACTAAAGTTCAACCTAGTGCCAAAGCTCCTTGCAAGCTAGTCCAATCCGGATGTAAAAACCTTGGGTCTCGCTCTATATAATAGAAATAGAACTCCATGCAACCTCACAATCTCATTAACTTATAATTCTGCTAAACGTTCAAGTGGGTAGTCCATTTTGATGGCCAAGAAATGAGCACTCTTGGTTAGCCTATCAACTATAACCCAAATTGCATCATGATTTTTTTGAGTGCGTGGAAGCCCAGAAACAAAGTCTATAGTTATTCTTTCCCATTTCCATTTAGGTATCGATAAGGGTTGTAACAAACTAGTTGGGAATTGATGCTCGGCTTTTATTTCTTGACAAACTAAGCATTTAGAAATAAATTCCGCAATGTCCTTCTTCATACCATTCCACCAGTAGTGTTCTTTGATGGTTTGGTACATTTTAGTACCTCCAGGATGCATTGCATATGGTGAAGTATGTGCTTCATTCAAAATTTACTTCCTCAAGTTGTCATCTTTAGGGACACATAACCTATTTCAATAAAATAGAACACCATCCTCCCTTAATTTAAAATCAAGCTTTCCTCCAGTTTGAACTTCTTTAATCAATTTCACAAGCTTCTCATCTAGCTTCGTGCTTCTTTCACCTTTGTTCAAGTAGAAGGGCGGCTTGACTTGAAAACTAGCAACAATAGAGCCATCGTAATTAAATGCAAGACAAGCATTCATGGCTCATAATTTAAGAGACAAAGACAAATGACTTAGAGATGAACTAGCAAAGGCTTTGCGACTTAGAGCATCTGCCACCACATTGGCTTTACCCGGATGATAATCAATCGTGCAGTCATAATCATTAATGAGTTCAAGCCATCTACGTTGTCTCAAATTCAACTCTTTCTGTGTACCCAAGTACTTCAAACTCTTGTGATTAGTAAATATGTGACACTTTTCGTCATATAAGTAATGCCTCCAAATTTTCAAAGCAAACACTATGGTAGCGAGCTCAAGGTCATGAGTAGGATAGTTCAATTTATGTGGTTTCAATTTTTGAGAGGCATACGCAACCACTTTCCCTTCCTGCATCAAGACACAACCCAAACCATGATAAGAAGCATCACTATATATCACATACTCTTTCCCTTCGGTAGACTAAGTATAGGAGCTTCGTCAATAAGGATTTGAGCTTTTCAAAGCTCGCTTGGCATTTGTCATCCCATACGAACTTGACATCCTTCCTCAAGTGTTTAGTCAAAGGAGAGGCTATAATGGAGAAGCCTTTGACAAACGTTCTATAGTATCTTGCTAAGCCCAAGAAAGTTCTTACTTCAGTTGGACTTTTAGGTGGTTTCCATTCAACAATAGCTTCAATCTTACTAGGATCCACCTTCACACCTTTAGCTGACACAACATGTCCCAGAAAAGCCACTTCACCAAGCCAAAATTCACATTTGGAAAGCTTAGCATAAAGCCTTTTCTCTTCCAAAATTTGCAAAACAATCCGGAGATGCTTTTTATGATCTTCACTATTCTTGGACTATATTAAAATGTCATCTATAAAGACCACCACAAATTGATCAAGATAAGGCTTAAACACGCGATTCGTCAGATCCATGAATGTCGCAGGAGCATTTGTCAACTCTAATGGCATCACCAAGAATTCATAATGACCATATCGAATCCTAAAGGCAGTTTTAGAGACATCTTGTTCACTTACCCGCAGTTGATAATAACTAGACCTCAAGTCAATTTTTTAGAACAATCTAGCACCCTTCAGCTGGTCAAATAAATCATCAATCCTAGGCAGTGGATATCCATTCTTAATTGTTACCTTGTTCAGTTGCCGGTAATCAATACAAAGCTTAAGAGTTCCATCTTTCTTTTTCACAAATAAAACAGGAGCTCCCACAATTAAAACAAGCACCAGAAGCTCTCCTACAAGTACTTTCGAGTGATTCTTTCCACATTGTGCACAAGTGAGTATACGAGTCTTACCTTGGCCATAGCTTGGAGTGCTAGCAAAAGAGAGAAATTTTATCTATTTTTCTTATGCTGGGTTGACTTGTGAATAGTACTAGCTTTGGAATTATCAAACCTTCCCCTTTTAGATGGACCTCCTGAATCTACATCAGCCTTTCTGAACTTGTTTTCATTTCTACTAGCTTATTCCTTGTCGATCCTTTCCCAAGTAAGAGCAGCTGAAACTAATTTACAAAAGTTTTCATGTTGTAGGACCGCCACAGATTTTCTGATGCAATTATTCAAACCGTCTTCGAATCGCCTGCACTTATCTTTTTTGTTATTAATAATACCACCAAAGATAACGAGAAAGCCTGAGAAACTTCTGTTGATATTCAGCAATAGACATACTCCCTTGCTCTAGATTCAAGAACTCCTTTTTCTTTGCATCATAATAAGCAGGTGGAACATACTTCATATGAAATTCTTTCACAAAATCATTCCAAGTAAGAACAGGAGGTTTTGCCTTGGCATTCGGTACACTTACCCACCAGTCATAAGGATCTTTGTAACAAGAGACAAAGATACTTAAATTTAGCCGGCGTGATACCGAACACTCTAATTGCTCAAATACTCTTTCCATCCGCTCGAACCACTACTCGGCATCCGTAGGATCAACAGTGCCTTCAAAATCAACTCCACCCATTTTTCTCATTTTCTCAAAGTTCATTTCATTAGGGTCGGGCATTTTTCTAGCCATTTATTGAAAATGAGGATCAACGACAGGAGTACTATGACTCATTTGAGGGTGTGGCCCAACTCGTGTACCCTGATTATTTCCCACTTCAGATCCACTAGAACGAGGAAAATTAGAATCAGAAAAATGTTCTCCAACCCCTTTTTGTAAGTGAGGTTGGGCATTATAGTTATTAAAACCCTCACGAGCGGCTTCCATAGGTCTATTAGAAGAAGAAGAGGCCACAACTTAATTCCTACATAAGGGAAGATCACATTGCATTAGGGACTTGTACCTGATGCATATACGCAATACACTCAACAAAACATGTAAAAAAAAAAAGGAACAAGTACACCAACAAGTCACAACAAAAGTCCTAGAATCACAAACCTAGGCTCTGATACCAAAACTTGTAGCATCTCCTTTGGGAGGATACCACTTACGAAACAAAAGCTAATTTCACACTTACAACGTTTAGAATAAATTTATGCCAAAAGATATTCACAAAAATATTTAATAGCGGAAATAAGCCCATGCGAAAAAGGGTTGAAAGTGCGACATTTTTTTTTCCATTGTACCCTCCGAAAACTTTCTCAGATGAAATATAATATCAGAGTATGAATTTAAAATGGAAATGCCCTTCTCAAATAGTCAACACATTGAAGAAACTTCATTTTGAAATTTATATTTTCAAATCAACACCGCTGCGGGTCCATAAGATACACAAAACTCAAATTTGCGATTATCACAGAAACTAGTATCTTTCTTTGTACATAATTACAAGGAAAAATGTAAACCCAGTACATGGCATGACTTGGGTTGGAAGCACACCCTAAAATAGCAAAACAAGTCACCAAGTTCAACTTACAAGCATATGGTCTTGTGTCCAACAAGCCTCTAAAATTTCATACATAAGTGTTACATATGGATCATGTACAAGTCCCTAAAATTTTACAAGACCTAGATGCATATGCAAATGTGATCTTCACTAAGGCTCCCAAAAGTCTACTCCAAATGGCCATCTTCAAATCTCTTTCCGTACATTACCTACGATAGAAAACAACTATCGCTAAGCATAAAGCTTAGTATGTATAAACTTTGGGCTTGGAGCTATTAGATTCTCCAATCCCCTTGTCCATCGTAGGTAGCTCAATAAGATAACAATAAATCAAGTAAACAAGTATATCAAAGTATCAAATATCAAAACCTTGAAGAGTTTCCAAATGTCGAAATCAATATTCGAAGGTTCAAGTATCAAGAAAGCTTATACTTCAATTCAAGAGAGTTTGTCAATTAACCAATTTCGCCCAATATGTACGTCATGCCATCACACCAAGCACAATCAATATCAAGATGGACCCAAGCCCCAAATCAAGAAGGGTCGTCATCCAATAGTCAAGAGAATCAAGAGCCATGTTGAAAGTGGCTTTCCACTCGTACTCGAAAATGGACGAAAATCCATCATCAAGGCGAAATGTAAATCCAAAGTCAAGATGGGCAAGATCCGAATTGAGAGGCATGCCGATATCGATGACAAAGTCACCGCAACAAGAAGGACAAAGCCCCAACAAGAAGGAAAAAGCCCCAACAAGGATGCAAAATGATCAAGCAATTCGTACAAGTGGGCGATTTAGCGAAAGTTTTGCAGTAAAGACGAGATAATAACCGTATAATGATATAAATGAAGGGTAAGGAAACAACCCGTCAAGATACTTCAAACTTCTAGAAAATAAAGATATTCCAAGTTCAAGTTAATACACAAACCTTGGCGTTTTACCACACAACAAGTTCTACCACAACTCGAGGAGTTCAAATCGTCTACACCATAGACCAACCAAAGTCCACTTCGTCAAACAATTCCTCTTAGCTTGTACAAGAGCATATATACCTTAAATATACAATCAAATATCTACTTAAGTTCAATAGTTTCAGCACGTCGAAACTAAACATGAAATCGTTGAAAATCAGCCTAAACTATCAAACAGAATTCGGACGACTATTGTTTTGTACCGTCGCTCGCTTTCAAAGGGGTAAACGGCAAAATAGACTTTGTGGCCTTAATGAAAGTTGTAGATATATGTCTTTGGGTTTCAGAGAAATTCGAATCACTCCTATAGAAGTTTTGTACAAAAAGATATGCTCAAAATACTTACAAAGACATGTGTAGGGTTTGCAAAATGTAACTCGGCTCGCACCCACCCTGTATTCATCACCCCTTTTCGAGTAAACACAAGCAAAACTGGGTTTTGGAGCCTGAACTAAAGTTGTAGGGCTATAAAATAGCTTTCTAGAACATGTTGAATGACTTAAAACTAAGCTTTATACAAGGAATTATTCTGAAAAAACTAACAAAGGTCCAAAAACGGGTTTGTAACTTACCTCAACCGTGTGGAGTTGCTTGGGCTCAACCAAAGCAAGTCTTGATGATTGATTTAGAGGATGAATATTATGAGAGGAGAGAGGTTTTGCTGTCTTGTTTCCTTGGAGAAAATGAAATTGGAGGGGTGGTGGAGAGGATAAGAGCTAAAAGGGTATATATCTTACTTAGTAAGATAAGGATGAAAAAATATAAAATAAAATGAAAAGGGGCTGCTCACTTTTATAAATATCTAATCCATTTAATAAATTTACTAAGATAATCATAGTAGGAGTAGTTTATATAAATACACCATAACACTTCAAACAAGTTTCAAATATCGTCAAGTTCACATTTAGGAATTGCGAAGTAAAATATACCCTTACTATCAAGATATGATAAATCAAAAATTCAAGTTTTCGCTAAACAAAGCTTTTGGGGTGTTACACCCCCGGTTAGAAAAATCGGTTGTAGCTTTGATAAGTGCATCTAGAAAGCTGAAACCTTATTTTCAATATCATCCTATATGCGTAGTAACCCCATAACCGTTAAAAAATGTCATGCAATTATCTGGTAGGTTAGCAAAATGGACGGTACTAATTAGTGGTTACGATATTGATTAAAAACCAAGGACGACTATAAAGTCTCAGATTTTAGCAGACTTTACGCCCGTAATGGTTCTTGAGGTGGAAAAAGAACTTTTACTAGCCTCGAAAAAAACTTTGAGGGTCTGGACCTTATACAAGAACGAAATTGAACGTGAAGGGGTCACTGGGAATCGTACTTAAGGCTCCCACTATAGATATTATTCGAGAATCAATAAGAACCTTAAAATTGACTAACAATAAAGCCGAATATGAGGCTATGATTGTAGGTTTGGAGCTTGCCAAGAGTTTGGAAGATGAAGTCATCGAAGCAAAATGTGACTCACTCCTTGTCGTGAACTAAGTCAACGAGGTTTTCGAAGTAAAAGATGAAAGGATGCAGAGGTACTTGGACAAAATCCAAGTGATTTTACACCGATTCATGGAATGGGCCATGCAGCATGTACCAAGAGAACAAAATAATGAGGCAGATGCATTGGCCAACTTGGGTTCGTTAGTAGGAGCGGAGGAATTTAACTCCGATACGGTCGTTCAGTTGATGAACTCTTCGGTAGAGAACTGTCACGCCAAGGTAAATACATCACCTCTAACTTGGGACTGGCACAACAATTATATAAACTATCTCCAACATGGGAAGCTTCCATTGGATCCTAAGGAGTCCAGAGCTCTTTGGACCAAAGCGATGAGATTTTGCTTGATCGACGGACAATTATATTGTCGATCTTTTTACGATCCTTTGGCTAGATGTTTAGGGCCTGGAGAAATAGATTATATGATGCGCGAAGTCCACGAGGGGACTTATGGCAATCATTCGGGAGCAGAGTCATTGGTCCAGAAGCTGATCAGGGCCGATTATTATTGGAACCAGATGGAAGAAGATACAAAGAATTTCATTCTAAAGTGCGACGAATGCCAGCGACACGCACCGATGATACACCAATCGGGGGAACTGATGCACCCCATCCTATCCCATGGCCGTTCATGAAATGGAGAATGAATATTGTTGGACCTTTGCCTTGGGATCTTGGTAAGGTATGATTCATTTTGTTTATAACTGACTATTTCTCTAAATAGGTTAAAGTGCATACCTTTGAGAAAGTTAGAGAAAAGGAGGTCATCGACTTCATCTGGGATCACATCATCTGTCGATTCGGCATTCCAATCGAGATCACATGTGATAATGACCGTCAGTTTATTGGCAGCAAGGTCAATAATTTCCTCAAAGGCTTAAAGATTAAAAAGATTTTGTCGATCCCGTACCACCTAAGAGCGAACGGACAAGCAGAATCAACAAACAAAACCATTATTCAGAATCTAAAGAAGCACTTAGAGGAGTCAAAGCACAAATGGACAGAAGTTTTTTCGGAGGTACTCTAGGCGTATAGAACGACCTCAGTACTGGAGAAACACCATTTTCTCTAGTGTATGGTGCTATGGCCTTAATTCCTGTGGAAGTCGTAGAACCAGGCTTAAGATTCCAATACGCTACAGACGAATCAAACGAGGAGGCTATGGTTGTAAAGCTTGATTTAACAGATGAACTTCACGAAAATTCGTTGGTCCATTTACAGTGCAGAAATAACGGATGGGAAGATATTACAATCAAAGAATGAATCTTTGACAGTTTCAAGTTGGGGATTTAGTTCTTCAAAAAATTACCCTTCACACTAAGAGTCCCAACAATGGGAAGTTGGGTTCGAATTGGGAAGGACCGTACAGATTAACCGGAATAACTGGTAAAGGCTCGTACTAATTGGAATCTGAAGATGGCCAACAGTTGCCAGCAAATTGAAACGTGGCACACTTGAAAAGATATTATTGCTAAGGTATGGATCGCTAACCCTTTGTGAATTTCTTAAGTTGCTCGTCAATTGGTCCTTGCAGGTATAGACCCAAACAAAGCTCAAAAGGTTAGACTTAGATCTGAAAACACTTGTTGCACTCTTTTTCTCTTAGATCGATTTTGTCTCGAAGTGGATTTTTTGATAAGGTTTTTAATGAGGCAAAATGTAAAAATGTTACTTT
>NC_081352.1:16955484-16999229 GCF_029784015.1 Lycium ferocissimum
CCAAACAACGATAAAAAAATCAACAATACCATAGTCAAAATATTTCATTCAAACTAAACTTAAATTAATTCAAAATTCCCTTTCAAATTCACCTCATAGCCATTAACTTCAAATCAATACCTTGTGACTTCTCCACTATGATTCTTTTCCTTCCAAGACTTGTTAAACCATTAAGTCAACTCAATCATAAGAAATAATATGAAGAGCATCTTTTACTATAAGAACTTCACCTCACTTAACTTCTTCCAAGACCAAATTCACTACAATCTGAAGTAGAAGCAAGAACAATCATCTTCCATGAGTTGGCTTGGGGTTTTGGAGTTCGATCTTCTCTTTTGATGGTATGGAAGGTTTTGGAATGTTAGAGAACCATCAACAACACTCTAATAATATGGGGAGAGAAGTGTAGAAAGTGGATATGAAAAATGGGATCTTTTGGAGTTTAACCGCTCTGTGTTGCGGGGGAGATGCGGCCTAGCAAGTTGGAATTGCGGCTGCATAATCCCTCCACAACACGGGGTAGTACTGGGCAGTAAGCTCAGCCAAAATGGTAAATTTTCAGCCAGTATGCTTCATAGCAAACTCAGTACGCGGCCGCAAACTGCCCACAAACTCCAATTTTAGCAAAAATGCATTTTTTCGATTCGTTTGAGCATTAATCCTTATGATACCTTCTTGACACGTATGTAAACTTTCATTAACCATCTAAGGAGTCCTATAAATCCCTGTCAAGCTTATGCTCAATAATGTATAGCATAAATGATGCGAAATCTTCCTAAAAACATGACACCAATGCTAACCTTTCATCGAACTTGCTTCTGCCGATTCATTTGACTCCGAAACCTTAAGGCACATACTTAAAATTGTTAGATATTTTCCTTGACTTCATAAGGGCTTCATGTCCACTTTGGACTTACATTAGTTTACTTAATATGCGAACGACGCGAAATTTTTCCAAAGTGTAACAATCATGATAAGTTCAAATGTATTAATTCTAACCTATTTCCTTTTTCCTTTTTGTCCTCCTCACTGCATTGGCCACTTGGGCCGGTCTGAAGCCAAACCTATTGGGCCAAGGCCCAATAGGTCGATTCTTTTATAATAAATTGAGTCTGATGAAGAGAAAGGTAAGCGAATATCATAGGCGCACCGAAGGCCCAACCATGGGTAAAAATGGTTAACTAGGGGCTTGGTATTCCCCCTAGCCTAACTTATCTCTTATTTACCTATTTACATTTGATGTTGTATTATATTTGTAAACATTCCCATTATATAGGAATTTTATGTTTAGAACTAGCCGCCTTAGGACAACGGTACACATGCCGTTTAGTCGACTTTAGGTCCTCGAACGGATTATCAAACCCCAAACTAAGCGTAGCAGTTTTCCAAACTCAAAGGGTGACAAAACCTTTTTTTAGTACAAGATAATGAAAACATAAAGAATTTTCAACAAACCATGAGTACTAGTACATTCTCTTCAACAAAATGGATTGATTGTGAAGTAAAGCAAGGCATTTTCAAACTAGGATAAATTCTAGGCTAAAATGAAATAAAAATCAAAAGGTTTTATTTAGGATGAAGCCCGACAATGAACTAAAGGTTTTGGGCCTAAAAGCCCACTTAATTTTGAACCAAATAACAAATGACAACGACAAAGCAAAGCCCGTCTGCTTCTGAAAACATGAAAAAAGGGAAGTTGATTTTTTGGCTCAAGACTTGTTTAAAAGGAAAAACAATTATTTTCATACACAGATTCTTGACAATAAAAATCGAGTCATTTTATAAAATCAGATGTATTCAAAATGAGTGAAACACGTTCGTAAATACTAAGTTTAAGATAAGACGTTCTAACATATCATACGGATTGACCCGAAACGAAGTGTGTGAGTAAAACATGAATATATATACCTATATACATACATATACATTTTCAACAGACAATATTTTTATACTTTTTACAAGATAAAATACACTATCCTTATACATAAGAGGAGCCTATTCTTACCAGTATATTATAAATTCGAACCTAAAGTACCCTATATATAAAGAGAATACATTCAATTCTTTTCAAAACCAAGTGATATGCAAGCAAATGAAAATCTTTTTATAAATGTGGAAAGAAAACACTAAATAAGCAGTTCATGCAACTAATCACACACTGGAATTCGAAGGTCATCTGTATAGTACGGATCCTTAATACTGGGATCCTAACACCTTGCCCAGGGGATCACTAGAATCCTTACATAGAATTTTGAATTATGAAGGTTTTTTTCACGGTATTTGAATAAATCCTTCAACCCGATTTTTCTAATTTTCTAAAAATTAGTTGGCGACTCTTTTTCAAGACAAGTCCGAAAGAGCACCAACAAACTCGTAGTAGCTTTTTGAGCACTAACCCCGCCCATAAAATGCGAACTAGATGGCGACTCCGCTGGGGACTTAAAAGTTCTAACCATAAGGATTCCAGTATAATGTGAATTTATTTGCTTTAACTGCTTATATGCTTACTTTCCCGCAATTATAATTGTCATTGCATGCATATCATAACTCCACCACTCCTGGCATTTATTTTACACTTTGTTTCAAAGGTGATTTCATGAAGCATGCAGTCGATCCTTCACTATAAAATCAAATTTCTTTTGGAACCTTTATGAGGCGAGGTTGGTTCGCAGTCTTCCAACAGCCCTAACCGTTCATCCCCAGTAGTCTGCTCGGGTGCCAGGTCATTTGCAAAAGCCCACTCTAGTGATAACTAGGATAGAGCGAAGCCAAATCCCTACCGAACTAGATCATTCATACCTAGACGAGACCTAAGGCTCATTAAGAAGACTACCCCGTGTTCGGACGGTTTATGACCCGAAGATGCCGCATCTCATTTATGTGCTTTGTTGAAACATGCTTGTGCCTATGTGTTGAACTATTGGCCCTACAAGAAGGGGAAGGGGATCCTAACAGTGTTTATTTTGTAGATGGAAAGAAGGATTCTGTTTGACATTATCGTCACGGCTCCGGATTTACTTAGAGCTTGGTGGGAATAGTTAGGTGATGCATACCGAAAGACTATCAGTTGCGCCCTGGGTAATTTACCCTCAATCAAGACTATGATGGTAGTCAGAGTTCATAGAGGTGTTGGCCGGGTATTGGGACGACAAAGAGATGTTATTCCGCTTCAGCGACATTGAGATGACGCCAACTCTAGAAGGGATTAGGGATGCCATAGGCAGTAAGGGAACCTGTCTAAGAAGAAGACATAAACCAGACCATAACTGGTTATTTCCCTAAAAGTCATTTATTTGCCAGATCATGAAATACCTTGCCTTAACCGAGGCACCTTGGGCAAATGAGCCCACAGTAGCCTTCAGAGATCTGTATCAGTAATTTTGGGACAATACTGGGTATACTTTGTATTAGGTAGAGTTCAAAGTAGAGAAGAGTGGGAAGCTGCTGGGCCTTCAGCATTTTCCATCACCTTATTGGGTACTATGGTGTTCCCAAAAGATGAGTCTCTAGCTACAGACACCCGGGTAATCTACCTATCTCAGTCTATTTTCTACGTCGCGACCAAAGATGAGGGAACTAGGTATTTTGATCTAGCCCGTATTATATTGGCAGACATTTTTTGGGCTTTAGTGTAACGACCTTCCTGGTCGTTATGGAAAGTCTAGGATCACCCTCCCAATAGAACCTTTCCAAGGGTAGAACAAGCCAATAGAAACTCAAATGTGGAATTCTACGAACTGAAAACTTGGCTTGTTTTTTATCATTGTTTAGTTCTATTGAGTCCATTGGAGGAGGTGACGAAGGAAATTAGACATCCGTTGGGGATTCCGAGGCTACGAAGGAGTTCATATGGTGTTTTTACATTGATGTGCATATTTTGTTTGTGTTTGTGAAGCCTCAGATGAATTTGGGAGAGTATAGTACAAGTTGATGGAATTAGCGAGCTTACTGGTTCAGTGGCACTGCTGCGGTGGGGCCGTTGTAGCGGCGTACTCTTCGTCGCCGCGGGTTTATGGGAAATGGGGTGTCCACTACAGCAGGTCTTCGTCTGCTACTGTGGGTTTCCGCCCGCTATAGCAAGACCGCCGTAGCGGATAGGATATCCGCCGCAGCGATCGACGGGCGCTAAATCCCGATTTTTAAACACTTAGTCCGAATTCTTTATTCATAAAACTACAAAACAGTTTCTAAGGTGCACCTAGGGTGAATTTCTAAGGCTAGGGCAAGAGTATTCTTGACAGGTAAGTCTCAACCCTTCCTACCTTCATTAAGCAATCAGCTCTAAGATTATTACCATTCTAATGGGTCTATAGTGGTGAATTGACGACTAGTAACCCCCAGAACTTAATAGACCTTTAATAGTTGGTGGGTTATGAATATTATTGACTGTTTATCATCTAAAAGCATGAATTATTACTTCTTACTGGAGAATTCAATATCTGGATACTTATTAATGGTGAGTTAAGACTTAGGGTTTCATAAAGGTGACAACTTTAGCATGGAAGTTAATGATAAAGGGTTTAATTGAATATAAAGACCATGAATTAACATATTGTGACTTGTGGTAAGCAATACTAGGGCAAATTCATACCTGGAGTTATATTCTCCATTGAAAGAGGGTCGAATTGGTGGGATTTCTTCCCCAAAGTTGACATTGTTAATGATTAGATGAACAATTGCTTACCTAGCCTTATGTATTCTAGATTTTGAGAGTTCCGAGGCATTAAGGAAGGCAAAGGCTACGGCGGAGTGATTCGCACTGTTCTAGCTCTACAGTTGAGGTAGGTTACGGCTTACTTGAGTTAGATTTTGATTAGTTGATTGTATGTGTTATGAGATTGATAGGAGAAAGCATGTGTAGTCTTCGGGCATAATATGTGATTGGAAGTACTATATTCTATTGATTGAGTGATAATGTGGGCTTAATGCCATTATTCGATGTGTTGTGATCTATTATTTGATAACAATTGTGGTGAGAAGTTAATATGATCTTCTTGATGAAAAAGAGATGCTACTTGATAATCAATCATTGAAAGTCATGTCACATATATATATATATATATATATATATATATATATATATATATGACACACACACACACGTATGAAAAGGGACATTTGATTGGGGATGAGGATGTGACCGAGATTATGGGCTCGTGATGCGAGGTCGGTTTCGAATGAGTGGTACATGGACACCATGGGTCCCCTGCAGGTCATAGCTATTGGGAAAAGACACCAATTAGCATGTATGTACACGAGTGATCAGTGACTGAGTAAGTGAGAATGTTGCTGTGAGATTTATTCCATTGCTTGCTTTCGTTGGCTTGATTGTTAATATCATTGGTTGACTTGGTGTTGACTATCTAATTATGTGCTGTTGACTGGTCTGTCTAATTTATTGATTTTATAATTCATGCATGATACTTATCTTAGTCGGCCTATGATATCTACCGGTACATAGTGTTTGTACTGATACTACCTTGCTGTATTCTTTTAGTGTGTAGAGGTGGAGATGGAGGTAGAGGAGCATTACCGGTTGGGGGCGGGGTTCCAGCAGCTGATCCCGTGCCTCCAGTGGCCCCTAATGAGGCCACGGGAAATGCAGCCGCACCAGCTCAGCCAGCGGCAGTGCCAGCTCTGCCAGGGGCTGCAGCTGCTCCAGGCTTACCTGATGTGATGGCTTAGGTACTGAACTAGCTACACGGGTTGGCACAGACCAGAGCGATACCTATCGTTACAGCAGGTAGGGGTGCAGGGATAGCAGCCCCAGTTTCGAACGAGTTCGAGCTCGGGAGTTCGACGTACGCGATCGTGGCTCCTCGATTAGATGAAGTTTTAAGTTTTGAGGCATTTTACGAGGTCGGTTGCAGGACCGGTGATGATCGGTGAGGGGCATGATTATTTTGGTGGCACTAAGACGAAGCCTCCAATTTTCTATGGTACTGATTTAGATGATGCATATGAGTTCATTATAGATTATCATGAGAGGCTACATAAGATGGGGCGGTGGAAAAGTATGGTAAGTTTGTGACTTTTTAGCTCTTGGGTGATGACAAGTTGTGGTGGAGGCCATATGTGAAGTGCAGGCTAGCTGGGTCACCTCTGTTGACTTGAGTTCAGTTCTATTCGGTGTTTTTAAAGAAGTATGTTCCGCGTACTTTGAGAGACAGGAAGAATGATGAGTTTGGTAATATTGATCAAGGGAACTCTTCTGTTGCTATTTATGCTCTCTCGATTCTTGCCGCTGAGGAGGAGATGATCAGAGATTTTTGAAAGGATTGAACACTGGATTTCAGCTATCAGCTCTTTAGCTTGTAGCCACTGGGCCTTCATTCTAGGAAGTAATGGAACATATCCGTATTGTTGAGGGGATTAGACAGGAGGGTTATGCAAAGCAGGCAGAGAAAAAGGCCCAAAAGGGTGGAAATTTCAGCAGCTCCTTCTCTAAGGGGAAGAGTTCTCAGGTGTATTCAGGGCGTCCGGTTCAGTTCGCTATGTAGGTGTCTGTTAGGGGCCCATCAGGGGCCAGTCATTATTCTTCAAGTCATCTTGGGGGTGCGTAGCCCAGCTACCCAGAGCATGGGGGTTATACCGCTTCTGTTCAGCGACCTATGTTGGACCGTTCTTGTTACGAGTATGGTGAGCAAGGGAATTTTAAGAGGTTTTGCCCCAGACTCAGACAGGGTGGTCAGGGGACTCAGTATCAGGCTCCCTAAGCTCTATTCGCACCAGATAGGGGAGGCAAGGACCATGTACAGGCATGGCGGGGCAGCCACACCGCAGGTAGGAGTGACGCTCAGCCTAACTGAGGCGGATCTCAGGCAGACCGAGGTAGATTGAATCCCGACAGGGGCGGGGCTCAGACTGGACAGGTTAATCGCAATGGTTCACAGGCTACAGTAGGGGGTTCAAACTGGATAGGGTAATTGTAATGGTTCACAGGCTACAAAAGGGCGTAGTCACTTTTATGCCTTCCCAGACAGACCCTAGGCTGAGGCCTTCGATGCCGTCATCACATGTACTATCTCTGCCTGTGACCGGATGGCTTCTTTTTTATTTAATCCGGGTTCTACTTTTTCATATGTGTCTTCATATTTTGCTGTGGATTTGGATATGATTTGTGATACACTTGATGCCCCTATCCATGTATATGCTCCGATCGGGGATTCGGTAGTGGTAGATAGAGTTTACCGTTCTTGCGCTATTACATATATGGGGTATAGTACTTGGGTGGATTTAATGATCCTAAACATGGTAGATTTGATGTCATTTTGGGCATGAGTTGGTTTTGCCTGCATTATGCGATTCTAGATTGTCACTCTAAAACAGTTACTTTAGCTATGCCTGGGGTACCTAGACTTAAGTGGAAAAGAAACCTTAGTCCCCTCTCTATGAAAGTTATATCCTTCATCCGTGCTAAGAAGCTGGTAGAGAGGGGTTATTTAGCTTATTTGGCACATATTTGTGATACCAGTGCAGATACACCTCCTATTGATTCAGTTCCAGTGGTACGTAAATTTGCTGATGTGTTTCCCCCTAACTTGTCGGGTATGCCACCTGACCGTGATTGACTTTCGGATTGATTTAGACCCAGGGACTAGTCCGATCTCTATTCTACCCTATAGGATGGCGCAAGCAGAGTTAAGGGAATTGAAAGAGCACTTGCAAGATCTGTAAGTAAGGGGTTTATTCACCTGAGTGCCTCTCCCTGGGGTGCTCCCGTGTTGTTTGTTAAAAAAAAGGATGGGTCTATGCCCATGTGTATTGATTATCGTCAGCTGAATAAGGTTACTAACCGAAACAAGTATCCCATTCCCTATATTGATGATTTGTTTGATCAGCTTCATGGAGCTTCTGTGTTCTCTAAAATAGACTTAAGGTCAGGGTATTACCAGTTGAAGATTCGTGTAGTAGATGTTCCTAAGACAGCCTTCAAGACCAGGTATAGACACTATGAGTTCTTGGTTATGTCTTTCGGACTTACTAATGCCCCAGCTGCGTTCATGGATTTGATGAATCCTGTTTTTAAGCCCTATTTAGATTCTTTTGTGATAGTGTTCATTGATGATATCCTGGTGTATTCTAGAAGCAAGGAGGATCATAAGAAACATTTGAGAATAGCTCTTGGGGTATTGTGGGAAAAGAAATTGTATACTAAGTTCTCCAAGTATGAATTTTGGTTGTCTTCTGTGTCCTTCCTTGGGCATGTAATTTCGAAGGAGGGTATTATGGTGGATGAACAAAAGATTCAGGCAGTCAGGGATTGGGCTAGGCCCACATCAGTGACTAAAATCCGTAGTTTCGTGGGTCTGGCAAGTTACTATTGTCGGTTTGTGAAGGGGTTTGCCTCTATCGCTTCTCATTTGACCCGTTTGACTCAGAAAAAGGTACTGTTTCAGTGGTCCGACGAGTGTGAGGAGAGCTTTCAAAAGATCAAGACTTTGTCGACGATAGCTCCTATTCTAGCATTGCCCGTGGAGGGCAAGAATTTAGTTATTTATTGTGATGTTTCACGCTCTAGTTTGAGTGTTGTTTTGATGCAGGAAAAGATGTCGATTGCTTACGCTTTTAGACAGTTGAAAGTGCATAAGAAGAACTACCCTACTCATAACTTGGAATTGGCGGCAGCGGGTGTTTGCTTATCGAAAATCCGGAGGCAGCTACTTGTACGTGTCCGTTGTGAGGTGTGCCCCGATCACGTCGCGACTTAGATGTGTTCACCCAGAGGGATCTGAACTCTAGGCAGTGGAGATGGACGAGTTCTTTGAAGGATTATGACATCACCACTATATCATCTGGTAGTGCGAATGTGGTGGTAGACGCGTTGGTAGAAGTCAGCCCGGTATAGGTCGGCTCGTTTGATCCTTTCAGAGCGTCCGTTAGCTACAGAAGTACAGACTCTAGCTAACAGGTTTATGAGATTGGATATGTCTATCAAGGGCAGAGTGCTGGCTCGTGTTGAGGCTAGGTCATCGTTTCTGGAGCAGATTAAGGCTAAACAGTTTAAGGATGCTAAGTCGTGTAAAATTTGAGATAAGGTGTTGTGTGGTAAGGCCAAAAAGGTCGTGATCGACGAGGAGGGGGTGTTTGAGATTAAGGGGCGAATTTGCGTGCCACGTGTGGGTGATTTGATCAAGACTATTCTAGCAGAGGCTCACAGTTCGAGGTATTCCTTTCATCGTGGCTACAGCTGGAGTCGAGATGCGAGACAACATTACCGGTGGGCTAGGGTTGAAGCGTGACATTGTAGAGTTTGTTGCTCGCATTTGAACTCGCCACGAGGTGAAGTATGAACATGTGAACCTAGGGGTACAACTTTCGAGGATGCCCATTTCCAGTAGAAGTGTGAAAAAATAGGATGATTTCGTGGTTGTCCGAGAAGTTTGATTCTATATGGGTTATTGTCCACGGAGTTGACTAAGTACGCCTATTTATTCGGGGTCCGATAGCATATAATGCAGATAAGTTAGCGAAGTTGTACATCAGGGAGGTGGTTCGATTGCATGGGTTTCTGATTTCCATCATCTTTGACAGGGGCACTACTTTTACATCGAACTTCTAGAGGACTCTACAGGCCGAGATGGGCACTAGGTTGGACCTTAGCACAACGTTTCACCCTCAGACTGACGGGCAGTCCGAGCGGTCTATTCAAGTTCTTGAGGATATGCTTCGGGCTTGTGTGATAGATTTTGGTAGTCAATAGGATCAGTTCTTACTACTGGCAGAGTTCGCGTCTAACAGTAGCTACCACTCGAGCATCGTTATGGCTCCATTTGAGGCTTTGTCTAGGAGGAGGTGTAGGTCTCCTATTGGTTGGTTCGATGCGTTTGAGGTGAGACCTTGGGGTACGGACCTTCTTAGAGAGTCATTAGAGAAAGTGAAGGTGATTCAAGGTAAGCTTTTGGCAGCACAGAGTAGGCAAAAAGAGTATGCGGACCAAAAGGTCTAAGATCTTGAGTTTATGGAGGGAGAACAAGTTCTGTTAGAAATTTCACCCATCAAGGGTGTGATGAGGTTTGGTAAGAGGGGCAAGCTTAGCCCGAGATTTATTGGGCCATTTGAGATTCTCAAACGTTTGGGGAAGGTAGCTTATGAGTTGGCTTTACCTCCGGGCTTATCAGGTGTTCATCCGGTATTTCACGTTTCGATGTTGAAGAAGTAGCATGGCGATGGTTCGTACATAATCCGTTGGGATTCGATTTTACTAGGTGAGAACTTGACTTATGAGGAAGAGCCTATTACTATCTTAAGATATAGAAGTTCGCAAGTTGAGGTCGAAGGAAATAGCCTCGGTGAAAGTTCAGTGGAAGAATAGCCTAGTTGAGGAAGCTACGTGGGAAACAGAATCTGATATGCGTAGCAAGTATCCTCAGCTTTTCATCGGGACGAAAATTCTGATTTCTAGATTCATCATCCTTGTTTGTTCGGGGATGAACAATGTCTTAATTGGTATCTGATGTAACGACTTTCCTGGTCGTTATGGAAAGTCTAGGATCACCCTCCTAATAAAACCTTTCGAAGGGTAGAACAAGCCAATAGAAACTCAAATGTGTAACCCTAAGAACTGAAAACTTGGCTTGTTTGTGATCATTGTTTGGTTGTATTGAGTCCATCGAGTTGGAGGGAGGGGGGGAAGGAGGGGCGAAGTAGGAAATTAGGCCTCCGTTTGGGATTCAGAGGCTACAGGTGAGTCCGTATGGTGTTTTTACATTGATGAGCATATTTTAATTGTGTTTGTGAAGCCTCGGATGAATTTGGGAGAGTAGAGTACAAGACTGGTGGAATTAGCGAGCTCACTGGTTCAGTGGCACTGCTGCTGCGGGGCCACTGTAGTGGTGTACTCTTCGTCGTCGCGGGCTTATGGAAATGGGGTGTCCACTACAGCCGGTCTCCGCCCGCTATAGTGAGACCTCCGTAGCGGATAGGACATCCGCCACAGCGGTCGACGGGGGCGGAATCCCGATTTTTAAACACTTAGTCCGAATTCTTTATTCATAAAACTCCAAACAGGTTCTAAGGAGCACCTAGGGAGAAATTCTAAGGCTAGGGAAAGAATATTCTTGGGAGATATGTCTCAACCCTTCCTTCATTACACAATCATCTCTAAGATTATCACCATTCTAATGGGTCTACAATGGTGAATTGAGGACTAGTAACCCTAGAATTTAATAGACCTTTAATAATTAGTGGGTTATGAATATTATTGATTGGTTATCATCTAAAAAGCATGTATTATTATTTCTTACTTGAGAATTCAATATCTGGAGGCTTATTAATGGTGAATTGAGACTTAGGGTTTCGTAAAGGTGACAACTTTAGCATGGAAACTGATGATGAAGGGTTTAATTGAATAAAAAGACCATGAATTAACATGTTGTGACTTGTGGTAATCAATACTAGGGAAAATTCGTACCTAGAGTTTAGATTCTCCTTTGAAAGAGGGTGGAATTGGTGGGGTTTCTTCCCCAAAGTTGACATTGTTAATGATTAGATGAACAATTGCTTACTTAGCCTTATGTATTCAAGATTTTGAGCGTTCCGAGGCATTAAGGAAGGGAAAGGCTATAGAGGAGTGATTCGCACTGTTCCAGCTCTGCAGTTGAGGTTGGTTACGGCTTACTTGAGTTAGACTTTAATTAGTTGATTGTATGTGTTATAAGATTGATAGGAGAAAGCATGTCTAGTATTCGGGAATAATGTGTGGTTGAATTCCTATATGTTATTGATTGAGTGATAATGTGGGCTTAATGCCATTATTCAATGTGTTGTGATCTGTAATTTGATAATAATTGTGGTGAGAAGTTAATATGATCTTCTTGATAAAAATGAGATACTACTTGATAATCGGTCAGTGAAAGTGATGTGACAATATATATGTTTCTCGACTTTATATCCTAGACCATAGTAGTTCGAGGTAAAAATTGCCTATTTGTACCATTGGTTGGAGTCTGAGGAACTCGCCCCTATTATCCCTCTCGAGTTCTGAGACAGCTTGGGAGAAAGTAAGTAATACCCAAGTGAGGAGCCCCGAACAATTCATCATCGAGAACACATGAGAGAAAATTTAGAATGCTAGGTTGATCCTTCGAGAATGGAACAATCGTGTGAAATTAGATCCAGACACCTTAGCCCCAGACAGGTTTAAAGCAGGGTGTGACCCAGGATACCATGACTGGCTGCAAGGTCATTTGGCCGGCAAGCATGTTCCGGGGCCCATAGTTCGTCATACTGGCACAAACAGATCTACACAGACCGAGGCTAGAAATGGGTCGATTCGAGAGGAGGACAGCCTGAGGGAGCGTTTGGAGGGTACGGATGAGCGTCTGACTAAAATTCTGGAGGAGTCAGACTCGTGATAGTTAGGATGGAGTTGTATCAGACACGTCTCCACATTCAGACCGCTCTTCGAAGGGCCAAAAAGGTTAAGGCAGATCAAGCTTCGACATCAGCCGCTGAAGGACAATTCTGCTGATTTACTGCTTTCCTTTTATTATTATAGCCCCATGTCGACTTCATCATCTTTTTTAATCCCCTCGGGGAAGATATTATTATTATTATTATTATTTATGAATGTTGATTTTCGGGGCAATGGTTCATCTTTACATATGGCACCTACATGTTTCAAACGATTAGGACAACCTTGGCTCAAAAAGGCCTTAGGAACATGAGTAGTATAACTGTTTACAAATTACATGACTGCTTGCTACATGCTTCACATGCCTACTTGAATTATATGTTATCATGTATTAAAGCCTAAATACGATCGATCCAATGCTCTCAATTACATACCTAAAAGAAAAACCAATTGACTTAAAACTTACCCTACTTTATCTCGACTAAAAAAGTTGACTTACAAATGGCGAGCCAAGGAGATCAGAACATCTTCGCCCTAGGAGAGATCGCTGAAATGCTGAGACTCAATGTTCAGCAAATGGAAGAGCCTCTTCAGGAGATAGGCAGGAAGATTGAAGAGGTTGATAGGTTGCTGAACTTGGTGGGAAATTCGCCAGAAGGAACACCCCAAGAGCAGTTCTATGAGGATAACGTCCCCGAGGATGTGAGGGAGTTGGTGCTGAACTATATACCGTTAGAGAGGAGGCCAGAAATGCCTAAAATGAGAGTTCTTGTGGAAGAGAATGAGAACCAAGGAGTTGAATTCGACCCGTGGCTATTGGAGTCGGATCCACAAGAAGAGTCAGAGCCTCAGGAGGTCGCCCTCGGACTACAGAAAGTTGAAGAGGAATAACTAGAAGGATGAGAACCCCAAGAGATAGAACAGGAAGAGTCTGAGCATGTGGACATAGAAGCTGAAGAAGATTTGGAACTATTAGAAATGATTCCCGAGTTTCAGGGAAAGGTTTTAACATTGATGAGGAAACGGAGTCTGAACCAAGCGAAGAGTCTGACTACTTTAAGCCTGCACCAAAGTCGGTGATGGCTGCATCAACCATGGTATCAAAGAACTTTAGAAAAGCAGATCCTCATTCACCCGTCTGGTGGGGAATAGCCTTCAAAGCCCGATCTTGCCCTTTTTGGGTGGCTCCTTGACCCGTCAACTACAAAGACGTGATTGAGAATATGCAAGCCGCCGGAATACCCTGCAGACGCTCGAGCTAGACTACCATTCCCTGAATTGTTTTATGCTTACAAGAGATGCCCCTTTCACCACAATCAAGCCGGTCATACTCTGAATGAGTTTTTGGGTCTAAGAAGAAGAATCGTCAGTCTGATAGACGATCAGGTTATCAAGACTCTATGGGGGCCACACACCCTACTACTTCATGACCCTATCACCCCATGAGAAGGAGTCACCACCGAGACACAGATCTGGCTGTATGATTTTACAGTCTTCGAGGAATCTTACTCCCGCATCTTCTCAACCCTAGCCGTCTTAGGAAGGGTTAAACCTGTAGAACTTGTCCACGAGCACCTGCCAGTGGGGCCCAACAGAAATAAGGTATTCTTGTTCCATACTGGAGCCATGGACACGACATTAAAGAATGTTATGCTTTTAAGCTCAAACTCGAACATATGATCAGAGTTGGGGAGATCTTGGTCATCCTCCCACCAGCTTCTAAAGAGAAAGAAAGACACATGAGAGAACGAGTTCGTAAGGACAGCGACTCCAGAGCTACATTTTTTGGGTAGATATGAGGTGTCTCCTGCTTTTGCACAAAAAAGTTACCCCCTCCCTATAAATATGTAAGGAACCACGACGACCTGATATCCCTATGTATGGATACGTGAAAAGCCCAAAGGATATTTAGGAAAAATATCTGTCCTTCTTTGTAAGATGAACAACGATAGGGCCTGATTTCGCGCGGAGGGATACGTAGGCTGTCTACGTAAGACTCGGCCCCTATATAAATTATAGGGATAACTACATGATATAACAAACATATAGTGGGTATTGACATTTAATAGCTATAGTTTAACTTAATTACTTCTCATAGCAAACATTTATGTATTAATATCATTTAGTAACTATATATATATATACACACATAAAAAATAGAATACTCATCCTACTATTCACTTCCAATCCATCCCTCCCATTTCTCTCCCCCCCCCCTCTTCTCCCCACTGCTCGCCGCTAGCCACCGCCGCCGCCGGAGCTCCGGCGAAAATGCCGTGCCCTTTTTTCCACTGCTCCGGCGAAAATGTTGTGCATCTTCTCCGGTAAAAATGTCGTCCCTCTTCTCCCCACTGCTCCGGTCAGATCCGATCAGATGGCTTGAAGTAGCTCTTGGCATCATTAAGGGATTTGAAAGGTGTGGAGCCTTTCCAACAGACGGGTAAGCTTTTGTCGTCCTTTGCATCAATCAGTTGCTTTGTATTTATGTTTTTATTAATGCAAAATCAGCAAATACCATAAGTTCTAAGACGAAGGGGATAAGCATTTAGGACGGAGGTTTTTTCTGATCTTACCGAAGACAACAGAGTTTTTATGATCTGTATTCGCTGGAATTTTTTCCGGTCAGATCTGGATTCGCTGGAATTTTTTTCCGGTTAGATCTGGAAAAAGTCCAGATTTTCGCTTTATTTTGTTGTATATTTACCGTGTATACAATGTTTTTCCCTTATATTTGTTGTATACATATCAGAAAATATGGCATCTTTGTTAATTTTTTGGTGTATGAATGTTTTATACTGTATTTTTCGCTTGTATCTGTTATATACATACCGAAAAATATGATGTATTTGTGTAATTATTGGTGTATATGTATTCAGTTTTTACTCGTTGTATTCATGAATATAAGAAGCCAATTTATGAATACAGTAGTCATTTCATGAATACAGTGGAAAAAAAATTATTGTATTCATGAATACAGTTGAAAAAAAAATTGAATACACATGTGGGAGTTAGGCTGATTTGCTACAGAACGTAAATGTTAAAACATTAGCTATGCAGTTTGATTAAAACCCAAATGTTTGCTATTTATGTAAAATGCCCTAAATTATAATCCCCCCCCCTATTATTTTATGAAAGAAGAAAGGTTTTCCAAAGTAAGTCAACCTCAAAGCCCATTGGACCAAGATCCACTCAAACACAAAAAGCCCATAACATCCGAACCTTTAGAACAAAGGATCAATCAGTTATTCGGGCTTTAATACATGACTTTATGTGCTGCGTGCATTGTCAAATACAATTTATGTGATGTTTTGCTTTTATATTTTGCATCAGATCACTAACTTTTCCTACCGTTGAGTTATTTTTATCTTATAGAAATAGGCCGATTAGTTTAAAAGCGAAAACAGGCCTACTTCACGAGATCTAAATCCGTGCTAGCATCACTCTCGGATGTTGACAAAGGGAAAGAGAAAATGACTGGTACACCAAAAAACAGAAGGAATGAGCTCGTTTTATGCAAAGGATATATCCAGGACCCCCAGGAGGCATCGCCTCGGGAGGACGTAATTGCAACGTTACTGAGTGCCATCACGGCCCTCTTAGACAAGATTGCTATGGCTGAAATAGCCGATGCAAACAAGGATACTTCTGCTGAAGGAAGGAGGCCTCCTCCTCTCTTTCTCTCACTTAGCTCTCCGATGCCCGAAATTTTCCAGATTATCCACCAGGGACTGGTCCACCTTCACAAAATCCAGCTGACTCGCATAACATCGATACTTTTTACCGCACCCCGCCTCCCGCAAAATACACCCAAATTTTGAGAACCACTCATTCAGTTCCCTCGTATCAAGCTCCTCAGCCGGTGTTCATCAATCCGGTAAGTCGGCCACATGTTTTGGCTTTGCCAACCGGGCAAACCACGTCAGTCCCACCCGGCCACCCTACTTGCCAAATAGTGTCCTTCTATACTCCCAACGCTCCAAATAAATCCTCTGCACGACACAAAGAACTACTTGCCAAATGGTGTCCTTCTATACTCCCAACGCTCCAAATAAATCCTCTCCACGGCATAAAGAACTGGACTACTATGAGGAAATGGACATGGCATGGAGGGCCAAACACGACAAGCATGAGAAAGACATGGAGAGGAAAATGGAAGAACTACTGGAGAGGTACAACAGAGTCACAAAAAGGCCCACAGGATTGAGATACGATGATCTGTGCATGCACCCGGACTTGGACCTGCCAGAAGAATTCAAGCTCCTAAAATTCGAGATGTTCAACGGGACATGGAATCCCAAAGCAAACCTCCATTCCTACTGCGACCAGTTGGTCGGTGTAAAAAAGAACGAACCTCTGATCATGCGACTATTCAGCCAAAGTCTAACCGGTGAAGCCGCCTATTAGTTCGCAACCCAAGACATGCGCCAATGGCTCACTTTGGAAGATATGGTAGAAACCTTCATGGAAATGTTTTGATTCAATGACGAAATAGTGCCTGACCGATACTATCTCGAGAAGGTCAAACAAAAGTCAATTGAAAACTACAGAGAGTTCGCTAGCCGGTGGAGAGCCGAAGCAGCCTGTGTGCAGCCACCGATGTGTGAGGGAGAACTGGTCTCCGTGTTCATCCAATCACAAGAATCAGATTTCTACGATAGGATGTTGTCCATGGCTAGAAGGCCATTTGCCGAATTGGTCAAGATGGGAGAGGCCATAGAAGATGGTCTCAAATCTGGCAAAATCATCAGCATCTTCAACAAGGCATCTGGCCAAGCTGCTGCGGGGGTCTTCCGCAAAAAGAAAGAGGACGTGGCAAGCATATCCCACACTCCAAGCTAAACCCCAAAAGGCGGGATAAACCACAATCTTCTCATCAAACTCCACCTCCTGTCAATTACTCGACTTCTCCTTACAGCCCTGCACCTGTATTCTACGCACAACCAAGCTTCACCACTACTGTACCAGCTTACGTAGCTCCACCGAGTGTTCGAGTACCCGCTTCTACTTACCAACTACCACCGCAACAAATTTATCAATCGTTACCACATCAGAATTACCAAATAGCAGCCCATGCTTATCGACCACTACAAAACAACCACCATAGATCTATCAAAATCATCCACCTCCGAACTACCAAAATCAACCACCACCAGCAGTATACAATGCTTCACGTCCCACTTTCGAGAAGAGGCCAGCAAGAGAGTTCACAACATTGCTTGATCCAAGGACTCGAATCTTTGAAAGGCTACACGCTGCAGGCTTCATCCAGAAAATCCCTCTGAAATCGACTCAGCCCGGGAACAGGTTTTTCAGAGCCGATCAAACCTGCACCTATCACTCAGGAGGAAATGGTCATAGTACGGAAGATTGCATAAATCTCAAATATAGAATCCAAGATCTGGTCAACAAAGGAGAGATCTTTCTGGAAACTACAACTCCTAATGTAAACATAAACCCGTTGCCCAACCACGGAAATAACAGAGTGCATATGATTGATAAGAATGAAGACTGGGAAGCCTGTAGGGCAATAGTTCCCAGGCCAGTCAAGTCCATTGAACAGACAGTGGCTTCCCTCACTCTCCAGGAGCGTCCTAATTTCAAAGTCCTGATCCCAGCACTAGAGATTCACCGAGCTATGTCGATTTTTAAGACTTTAGTCCCAGCACCGATGATAGCCAGGTGATACAACAGACAGCAGCCACTCCCAAGGAACCAGTCACAGTGCAAGCAACCGCAGCCCAGGGTACGACTCGCTCAGGAAGATGTTACACTCCTGAAGAGCTGGCTCAAAGCGCTGCAAGAAAGGAAATCACCCAGAAAAGGGCAATCATTGAAGGAACCCCTTAACATACTTATACATCACATCTAGGTGAGCCACATAGTTATATCATGCTTTTCATTCATCATCATTCTATTCTCATTGGGCAACAACACATCTATATCATCAATAACATCTATGCCCATACAAATGTACATAAGCCGACAAGGCTATCAAAATAATATCCCAAAATATAGGCCGACAAGGCCGAACATATCTAACCATATACACATGTCTACGAGCCTCTAAGAAGGGTACGTCATATCATAACATATGGGCGGGACAGGACCCCGCCGTGCCCATGAATATATACACAAAAGAATCTATACCAAAAGCTGCAGCTCCGAATGAAATGGAGCTCCGCTATGTAGTCCCTGAGAAAATACAGCTATGGATCAAGTCTCGTCTCCCCGGCCACCTCGCGGCATGACGTAGCGTCCACAAACAAAAGGACGTCAGTACGAAGAATGTACTGAGTATGTAAAGCATGATCAATATCATTACGAAAGCATCATAGTCAACATACGAAATAACATAGGATGGGAGATAATAGCATCATCATCATAGCACTTACTTGCTTTCCATAGGGACGTTCCATTTCTATTGCGTATTCGCGTACATACATTCATATCCGTACTCATTTACCTTTCGTATCCATTTTCGTATTCGTATTCATATTTCCTTTCATACTCATGCTCATATCATATACATTGCATATACATAGCCCTTACTTGGCATTTACATAATCTTAACATATTCGTACTCTTATTGATGTCATATACATATCGTACTCATAATCTTAGCATAATCGTGCTCATATTGATGTCATATACATAGCATAATCGTACTCATATTGATGTCATATACATAGCATTATCGTACACATATTGATGTCATATACATAGCATTTATATAGCATACCCGACCATGAAGGTTCGGTGTTTCACGTACCAGCCCTACCAAGGCTCGGTGTCATATACCAAGGCTCGGGGTTGTTCGTACCCAACTATATATATATATATATATATATATATATATATATTATATATATATATATATATATCATTATATATATATATATATATATATATATATATATATATACATATTCATTATATTCTACCCGGCCATATAAGCTCGGGGTTCACAATAGCCTCTCATGGGCACACATACATATAAGCTCATATCTATCTTTAGCCTTTTTACTATCGTCATTCATTACCTTCTATCCTTAGAGTATTACTCGTCGTATAAGGAACTTAGTACAATCGTATCATTTGAGCATCATAAGCTTAATAGCTTCTAGAGATAGAATCATTAGAGAACATCGTGAACTCGTAGAAGGATAAATATTTGGCCAAAGAACCATGCCTTATGAAAGAAGGGTTAGCCTTACATACCTTTCCGTGCAACTATTCTATCACTTGTACGTTCTTCTTCAAGGCTCACGTTCTACCTTCATTGAAGTGCATACTCATATTAGATAATGGATAGCTTAGCATTCATGACTAATTCTAGAGAAAATCGGACAAAGATCTCCTTTATTTATACGACTTCCTCCATATCATATATCAACTCCCAAACATCAATAATAACATTCACAATATCATCACAATAGCCTTTAGTCAACTACATTACTCTTACTTCACAATTCACTTCAATTCATCCATATTCATAGTCATATCTCGACAATACGTTCATTCACATACAATGTCGATTCCATACTCTCAATATCATTTATAACATGATCATATTCATAATGTATCAAGAATCATAACTCATTCCAAACATTTACTCAAAAGTGATACTATTCACACATTCATGACCCATTTCTTATATTCTTTTGTAATCCAAGTGTTTCAACTTCCAAATACTTTAAACAACATGGAAACATCATAAAACTTACCTTAGATGGTGTAGGATTGAACCTTGGTTGCATATACCTCACTTGAGCAAAACCCTAGATTTTCCTTCACTTGAATTCCTTGTTTTTGATGAACTTTAATGGGTTTTCTTACTTTGATTCACTTGGTTTGATGATAAGAACCTTTGATTTCCTTTGAATTCTTGTTCATGAAATATATATGATGCCCTAGAGACTTTAGAGAGAAGTGGAGAAGTGTTGGAAATGAAATAATGAAGTTGGAAACACATTTATAAACTTGGAACATTTCAGCCCGTCGGGAGTTCCACGGACTGTTCCACGGTCCGTGGAACCTAGTGTTGTCCGTGAAGCTGGTCGTGGTTCATGACCAGCCAGTCGTCTTCTCTGCTGGCAGTTCCACGGACCCATCCACGGTCCGTGGAACACAATGCTGGCCGTGAAACCCATTGTTTCACCAAGTTCGATCCCGTCGTCTCGTTTGATCTCCAATCCTTATGGAACCTTCTTAGCACTTGTTTATCACTTCATTAACAATCTAAGGGGCGTTATAACTCTTCCCCAACACATCATTAAGTTGTCATCAACTTGCTACTCATAAATCCTTTCCGATACTTATCGTATACATGGCCTTCTCTTGGCAACTTTCTCGTCTAACATCGAATGTCTTTCAAATCTTATTTAGAATCATCAAATGCTATTTCTTACTTATTGAAACATCGTATACTTCGTACTCTCCATTAGCCTATTCACTGTGCATCAACGGAAAATTTTTTCCGAGGTGTAACATTCTTCCCCCCTTAAGAACATTCGTCCTCGAATGTTAAGCACTCGGGATTCTACAAAAATTTCGCCAGAGTTTCCCCTATAATATGGCACTACCATCCTGTCACAACAACCCATAATATCAATGCCTCACAGGGCCACAACATAATAGCAATATAATTTGGCCACACACGACCCAAATACATAAAAGGAAAACATACATACCTTATGATCTTGACGTCTCATCTTGGCCCTCTTCCGGGGGCTAAATAAGTGCGGATATTTGGATTTCATGATTTCTTCCGCTTCCCATGTCATCTCTTCTCGATTATTATTTCTCCACAAAACTTTAACTGAGGCCACTTCTTTGTTTCTAAGCCTCCGTACTTGCCTATCTAATATGGCAATGGGTTTTTCATCATAAGCTAACTTTTCTGTCACTTGAACATCATTTAATGGGACGATCCTAGTAGGATCTCCAACACATTTACGAAGCATCGAGACATGGAAAACTGGATGGACTGACTCCAAATCAGGAGGTAGATCTAATTCGTAAGCTACTTTGCCTACTTTGCGCACAACTTCATAAGGCCCAATATACCGGGGACTAAGCTTCCCCTTTTTGCCAAATCTCATAACGCCTTTCATTGGCGACACTTTCAAGAATACCCAATCTTTAACTTGGAACTCTAAGTCCCTTCGACGATTATCCGCATAGGACTTTTGACGACTTTGGGCTGCTAACAACCGATCTTGTATGAGCTTGACTTTCTCTATGGCTTGTTGGACCAAGTCCGGCCCTATCAATTTAGCCTCTCCTATTTCAAACCACCCAATTGGGGATCTACACTTTCGCCCATATAAAGCTTCATACGGTGCCATTTGAATGCTAGAATGATAGCTATTATTGTAAGCAAATTCAATGAGTGGCAAATGATCATCCCAATTTCCTCCAAAATCTATCATACATGCTCGTAACATATCCTCAAGAGTCTGAATGGTACGTTCAGCTTGTCCATCAGTCTGTGGATGAAATGCCATGCTAAGGCTCACATGAGTCCCCAAACCCTCTTGGAAGGACTTCCGTAAATTAGTCGTAACCGAGTACCTCTATCGGAGATAATAGATATTGGAACACCATGTAGTCGCACTACCTCTTTAACATAGAGCCTTGCATAATCTTCTCCTACATACGTCGTTCAGACTGGCAAGAAATGAGCTGACTTAGTGAGTCTATCCACAATCACCCATATGGAATCATACTTACGTCGAGAACGGGGTAAGCCTGTAATGAAGTCCATGTTAATCACTTCCCATTTCCAAGTTGGGATTTCTATAGCTTGCAACAATCTGCCCGGCTTTTGGTACTCGATTTTCACTTGTTGACAATTGGGACATTGAGCTACAAATTCTGCTACATCTTTCTTCATCCCATTCCACCAATACATGGATTTAAGATCATTATACATTTTCGTTGCTCCGGGGTGGATAGAATAACGTGAACAATGAGCTTCTCTTAATATTTGGTGGGGTAGACCTGCCACATTAGGAACACATAGTCTACCTCGACATCGGAGAACTCCGTCTCCCGTAATCTCAAATGATGACTCCTCTTTCTGAGGGAGTGTATCTCTCGTACCGCACTAGCATGGGATCTTCGTATTGTCGCTCTTTCACTTCCACTACTAGCGACGAAACCGCCGAATTCGAATGGTAGTTCCCCGCTACCCGAGTCCACTACTCGAACTCCTAGGCTAGCTAACCGCCGGAGCTCACGAGTCATTTCTCTTTTCTCGATTGTACATCACATAAACTTCCCATAGATCTTGCGGCTAAGAGCGTCACCACAACATTTGCCTTTCCGGGTGATATAGAATATCAACATCATAATCTTTTAACAATTCTAACCATCGTCGTTGCCGCAAATTCAACTCTTTTTGCTTGAAGATATACTGAAGGCTCTTATGATCTGTATAAATATCTACATGAACACCATATAAATAATGTCTCCATATCTTTAATGCATGAATCACTTGCACCAATTCAAGATCATGGGTTGGATAATTCTTTTCATGTTTCCGTAACTGCCTTGAAGCATACGCAATCACCTTACCATGTTGCATCAATACACAGCCTAGCCCAACGCCTGAAGCATCGCAATAAACAACATAACCTTCCAATCCCTCTGGAAGTGTCAGGACTGGTGCAGAAGTCAATCTATCTTTTAGCTCTTGGAAACTACGTTCACAAGCATCTGTCCATTGAAACTTTGCTGATTTCGGGTCGCCTTTGTAAGTGGTGCGTAAATAGAAGAAAAACCTTCAACAAATCTCCTGTAATATCCTGCTAAGCCCAGAAAGCTACGTACCTCCGTAGGAGTTGTAGGCCTTGGCCAAGTCTTTACGGCCTCAATCTTTTGGCTATCTACCCGAATTCCATCAACTGAAACAATGTGCCCAAGAAATGTCACTGAGTTCAACCAGAACTCACACTTAGAAAATTTTGCAAACAACTCTCGAGTTTGAAGAACTCTGAGGACAGTACGCAAATGATCCGCATGTTCTTCCTCGGATCTAGAATACACCAAGATATCATCGATGAACACAATCACGAACAAATCTAGGAAGGGCCTGAACACATCATTCATTAAATCCATAAACACTGCCGGTGCATTAGTTAGCCCAAATGACATCACCCGGAACTCAAAATGGCCATATCTTGTTCTGAAGGTTGTTTTAGGGATATCTTTCTCCCTAACTCTCACTTGATGATACTCGGATCTCAAATCTATCTTGGAAAACCATTTGGCACCTTGTAATTGATCAAATAAATCATCAATCCTCGGAAGAGGATATTTATTCTTAATCGTCACCTTATTCAATTGCCGATAGTCAATGCACATTCTCAAAGAGCCATCTTTCTTTCGAACAAACAATACGGGTGCTCCCCACGGGATGAACTAGGCCTAATAAAGCCTTTCTCAAGCAAGTCTTTCAATTGCTCCTTCAACTCTTTCAATTCTGCGGGAGCCATTCTATAAGGAGGAATAGATATAGGCTTAGTGTCTGGCAACACATCAATAGCAAAATCAATCTCCCGCTCGGGAGGAAGGCCTGGAAGCTCTTCCGGGAACACATCCGGAAATTCATTCACTACAGGAACTGACTGTAAAGTCGGCGGTTCAGCTTCTACATCTTGAACCCGCACTAGATGATAAATGCAACCTTTTGTAATCATTTTCCTTGCCTTTAGATAGGAAATAAACCTACCCTTTGGTGACGCCGTATTTCCTTTCCACTCTAAAACCGGTTCTCCTGGGAATTGGAAACGAACCATTTTCATTCTACAATCGACATTGGCGTAGCAAGAAGCCAACCAATCCATGCCCATAATAACATCAAAATCCACCATTTTTAACTCATGCAAGTCAATCATAGTACGGCGATCACAAATCACAATTACACAATTTCTATATACTCGGCTAGCTATTACCGATTCACCAACGGGTGTGACACCTCAAAAGGTTTAATCGACTCCGGTTTGATTCTAAACCGACCCGCAATATATGGAGTAACATATGACAATGTGGAGCCGGGATCTATCAAAGCATATACATCATGAGAAAGTACCGATAATATACCTGTGACAACATCGGGAGAAGACTCAAGATCTTGGCGTCCAGCCAAAGCATAAATACGGTGCTGAGGACCGCTAGAACTGGGGACTCTCCCCCTGCCTCTACCACGGCCGACTGGCGCGTGTGAACCTGGCCCCATAGGGCGTATAGATGCTGAAGATCCGGCTACTGACCCTGAAGGCTGGGTCCTACCTCTGCCACTAACTGAGGGGCAATCTCGCATAATATGGCCTGGCCGACCACATGAATAGCAACCCTCTGAACCCAATCTGCACTGACCCCAATGTAACTTCCCACACTGGGAGCATCGTGGTATGGGTGGCCTCGCCTGACCCGAATCACCTCTAAACTGAGATCCCGAAAAGCTCTGACTCGGCCCGGGATGAGTAGATCTATCAAATCTCTGGCCTGAATACCGTGGAGGCGCACTAGTCATAGAATAGCCCGAATGTCTAGAAGACTGCTGTCTGTGCCCACCTCTATACTCATTCATCGGACCCGAAGATCTAGCCCTCTTGCTATGCCCTCTATCATGCTCACTTCTTTGTTGTTGTAAGCTTTCTTCTAAATTTTGAGCATGGGCTTGGATGCGTGCAATATCCATATTGTCCTGAAGGGACGCAGTCAAGCATCTATCCATCAAATGTGGCCCTAGGCCTTTTACAAACCGGTGCACTCGGTCACCCATATCCGCTACCATGGCCGAAGCATACCTAGCCAAGGAATTGAAGCGGAGACTATATTCTAGAGCACTCATGCTCCCTTGTCTCAAATTTAAGAACTTATCGGCCCTAGCTCGCCGAACTTCTGGAGGCAAATAATGTCGAAGAAATGCATCTACAAACTCTTGCCATACCGGGGGAGGTGCATTGGCTCCCCGTGAAGCCATCCAAACCGTGTACCAACATACCGCAACATCCCTCAATCTATAGGACGCTAGCTCCACCGATTCGGTGTCTGAAGCATGTATCAACCGAAGCGTCCTCAACATACCATCAATGAAATTCTGAGGGTCCTCATCCGGCTTTGATCCAAAGAATTTCGGAGGGTTCAAACTAATGAAATCACGGGCTCTTGCACTAACAGCCCTATCACCTTGCCCTGAACTTTGCCTCTGAGTCTGGGCCGCAACCAATTGAGTCAGCAAATTAATGGCCTCTTTTACATCTTGGCCTGAAGCATCCGGTGGAGGAGCCGGAGGTGCTGGAGCTGGGGCTGAGGCTCCCTCACGCTCCTCTAATATAGGCACTGATCGGGAGGACTGAGATTGAGCCGCACTTTGGGACTCACTTTCTTCTACTACCGGTGGCGGTGCTCTTTCGGCCTTTTGGGCTGCTGAAGCCTTTCTCTTTACAGGCATTTCTGAAATACACAACACATCGTTAAGAAACAAGAAGTTCTTACATCATAGCTCTATCGCACGATTTCTTATGAAGAAAGAAGGTCATTCATTCCTAAAATGTCCGCAGCTTCTTGTTTATAAGTGTGGCGCGCAACACACCCATAACCAAGACTCTACTAGACACGGCTCGTAGACACACCCTAGGACTGAACTGCTCTGATACCACTTTTGTCACGACCCAACCGGAGGGCCGCGACGAGCACCCGGTGCTAGCCCACCCGGGCACCCCTTAACATACTTATACATCACATCTAGGTGAGCCACATAGTTAAATCATGCTTTTCATTCATCATCATTCTAATCTCATTGGGCAACAACATATCTATATCATCATTAACAACTATGCCCATACAAATGTACATAAGCCGACAAGGCTATCAAAATAATATCCCAAAATATAGGCCGACAAGGCCGAACATATCTAACCATATACACATGTCTACGAGCCTCTAAGAAGGGTACGTCATATCATAACATATGGGCGGGACAGGACCCCGCCGTGCCCATGAATATATACACAAAAGAATCTATACCAAAAGTTGTAGCTCCGAATGAAATGGAGCTCCGCTATGTAGTCCCTGAGAAAATACAGCTATGGATCAAGTCTGTCTCCCTGGCCACCTGCGGCATGACGCAGCGTCCACAAACAAAAGGACGTCAGTACGAAGAATGTACTGAGTATGTAAAGCATGATCAATATCAATATGAAAGCATAATAGTCAACATATGAAATAACATAGGATGGGAGATAATAGCATCATCATCATAGCACTTACTTGCTTTCCATAGGGACGTTCCATTTCTATTGCGTATTCGCGTACATACATTCATATCCGTACTCATTTACCTTTCGTATCCATTTTCGTATTCGTATTCATATTTCCTTTCATACTCATGCTCATATCATATACATTGCATATACATAGCCCTTACTTGGCACTTACATAGTCTTAACATATTCGTACTCTTATTGATGTCATATACATCGTATATTGTCATATACATAGCATAATCGTACTCATATTGATGTCATATACATAGCATAATTGTACATATTGATGTCATATACATAGCTAATCGTATATATGATGTCATATACATAGCATTTATATTGATGTCATATACATAGCATTTATATAGCATACCCGACCACGAAGGTTCGGTGTTTCACATACCTAGCCCTACCAAGGCTCGGTTGTCATACCCGGCCCTACCAAGGCTCGGGGTTGTTCGTACCCAACCGGTCGCGCGCGCGCGCGCATCATATATATATATATATATATATATATATATATATATATATATATATATCATATATATTCATATTCATATAAGCCAATATAATCTCGGGGTTCACAATAGCCTCTCATGGGCACACATACATATAAGCTCATATCTATCTTTAGCCTTTTTACTATCGTCATTCATTACATTCTATCCTTAGAGTATTACTCGTCGTATAAGGAACTTAGTACAATCGTATCATTTGAGCATCATAAGCTTAATAGCTTCTAGAGATAGGATCATTGAGAACATCATGAACTCGTAGAAGGATAAACATTTGGCCAAAGAACCATGCCTTATGAAAGAAGGGTTAGCCTTACATACCTTTCGTGCAACTATTCTATCACTTGTACGTTCCTCTTCAAGGCTCACGTTCTACCTTCATTGAAGTGCATACTCATATTAGATAATGGATAGCTTAGCATTCATGACTAATTCTAGAGAAAATCGGACAACATCTCCTTTATTTATACGACTTCCTCCATATCATATATCAACTCCCAAACATCAATAATAACATTCACAATATCATCACAATAGCCTTTAGTCAACTACATTACTCTTACTTCACAATTCACTTCAATTCATCCATATTCATAGTCATATCTCGACAATACGTTCATTCACATACAATGTCGATTCCATACTCTCAATATCATTTATAACATGATCATATTCATAATGTATCAAGAATCATAACTCATTCCAAACATTTACTCAAAAGTGATACTATTCACACATTCATGACCCATTTCTTATATTCTTTTGTAATCCAAGTGTTTCAACTTCCAAATACTTTAAACAACATGGAAACATCATAAAACTTACCTTAGATGGTGTAGGATTGAACCTTGGTTGCATATACCTCACTTGAGCAAAACCCTAGATTTTCCTTCACTTGAATTCCTTGTTTTTGATGAACTTTAATGGGTTTTCTTACTTTGATTCACTTGGTTTGATGATAAGAACCTTTGATTTCCTTTGATTCTTGTTCATGAAATATATATGATGCCCTAGAGACTTTAGAGAGAAGTGGAGAAGTGTTGGAAATGAAATAATGAAGTTGGAATCACATTTATAAACTTGGAACATTTCAGCCCGTCGGGAGTTCCACGGACTGTTCCACGGTCCGTGGAACCTAGTGTTGTCCGTGAAGCTGGTCGTGGTTCATGACCAGCCAGTCGTCTTCTCTGGGCAGTTCCACGGACCCATGCACGGTCCGTGGAACACAATGCTGGCCGTGGAACATGGCCGTGAAACCCATTGTTTCACCAAAATCGATCCCGTCGTCTCGTTTGATCTCCAATCCTTATGGAACCTTCTTAGCACTTGTTTATCACTTCATTAACAATCTAAGGGGCGTTATAACTCTTCCCCAACACATCATTAAGTTGTCATCAACTTACTACTCATAAATCCTTTCCGATACTTATCGTATACATGGCCTTCTCTTGGCAACTTTCTCGTCTAACATCGAATGTCTTTAAAATCTTATTTAGAATCATCAAATGCTATTTCTTACTTATTGAAACATCGTATACTTCGTACTCTCATTAGCCTATTCAAAACGGAATGGTCCGACGTTGTTCCTAGCCAGTGATGTGCCGGGAATTTATGGCACATCTAAGGCCTTTTTACGAGAAGTCTTACTTGTTTTTAAGCAAGTTAGTGGCGATTTAATGTGTTTTTAGTGTTTTTCAGGTAATGGAGGAATTTTGGGATGAAAACTGTTAAAGTGCATAATTTGGCCTGGATGACAAAATATTGGCCGTCTTCTCAAATACGGGGCGTATTCCTTGGGCGTAATTAAAGTTAAGCTGAAACAGAAAGTCATACTGAGAAGATGTTAAAATACGAACAACTTTTACCAACCGTATTCCACTTTATGGTCCGTATTTCAAAGCGTATTTAACATTAAGACACTTGGCAAAAAGTTGAGATTTTACAAGTTGAAATACGACCAAGTAGAATACAGACCGTAAATCAAAATACGGTCCATAATCTAAGATGTTGCAGTTGCCCATATTTTGAGGGAAGACCGCGGTGTGAACCTAGTTTACGGTCCGTAATGTGAAATATGGACCGTATTTTATGTCGTCGGGGACCAATGAGTAATTCTGTAACTTTTATATTTTCAAAACCTATAAATAGCCCAATGTAGGGTTTTATTTATGATCAGTTATCATATTTTGACTTTTGACTTAGATCATTAAGTACTCTCTTGATTTTGGAGATTGAGAACATCAATTCAAGTATTATCAATTCCTCTTTCCATCAAAAGTAAGCAGCTTTGAATTCTTCAATTTCTTGTTTCTTGTTCTTTGTCATGAGTAGCTAAACACCCTTACTGGGGTTGTGAACCCAAAGATGGGTGTTTTGTTATTGAGAATTGAGATTGATATATGCATAATGGATTGTTAGGGTTTATTTATTCTTTATTCATAATTAATGGTTGCAAACATTGATTAAAGCCACAAACCTTGATTTGTTTGGGAAAATAATTAGGGTTTGGTAAGAATAAATAGCAAGAACTCAAAGCTTTAAACTTTTGTTTAATAAATTCACTTAGGAATAAGAAGAATTTACTTAGCATAATTAAGCGTTCTTCATATCAACTTTCTTATATTTGGGAAAATCATAGAAAGAGATAATCCTTATTTATTGGGAAATAGTAAAGATTCACATAGAGGTTAAGTGCATTCATATAACGATCCATTAGAAGTATATCAAGATCAATACACATGATCATAAACTTTATCTGAAGGGGACACAACTTTGGTTTCTTTTACCATAAATTCCAATCCAAAGCAATTAGTTAGCAATTAGTCATAAACAACCGACTTTTACCAAACTCATCGGATTAAGACATTAGACCTAAATTAAGCATTCTACGATTTTAGTAACCTTTTCACACCATATTCCCTGTGGGATTCGACCCCAACCTTGTTGGGTTACTATATTTGACATCGTTCGCTTTACGCTAATAAAAGGTGTAATTTGAGCATATCAAATTTTGGCGCCGTTGCCGGGGAATACGGTTTTGAAATTACTAAATAGTGTCTGCTTTGATTGAAGTCTTTTGCTTATTCCATCACACCTTGTTTGCTATTCCTTGTAAACAAGGTGAACATGAATCAGAATCAACGAAACTGACATGGGGCAGCTGGTAACCAAGGTGGTCAATTGAATGATCACGCAAATGAATAAAATGAAGAAAATGTCTTCGCTGATCTTGTTTCTGAGGAGCACTATGCATCTGCTATTGTTCATCCTCGGGTTGGGGTTGCAAGTGTCAAAATTGACTCCTCTCTCTACCAGTTGTTAAAGCTTGAGGGCTACTTTTGAAATTCTACCGAGAATGACCCTCAACGCCATTTGCAGAATTTTGTAGATGTATTTGCTCATCACATCCAAAATAACGTTCCATAGGATGCTATTCGGCTGAGGCTTTTCAAATATTCCTTAGCTGGAGATGTAAGAGCATGGTTCGAGAAGCTGCCCCGAAATTCTATTAATACATGGGCAGAGATGGTAGCAGTCTTTCTTAAGAAGTGGTATCCTCCTAGCAAGAAAGCTGAGATTCATGACAAGATCTATGAATTCAAGCAGCGACCAGGGGAACAATTATATGAAGCTTCGGAGAGATTTAAAGAGTATTTGCAGAAATTTCCAAGTCATGGTTTTCCGGATCACATATTAATGGAGAAGTTCTACCGACGGTTGGATCCAGTGACGCAATCAATTGCAAACAACACAGCTGGTGGTTGTTTTATGGATAAATCTTACCGACGAGTGACCAACATACTTAACAGGCTGACTACGCACAGTCAGGCTTGGCACTCGAACAATGCCGATATTATGCCCTATGGTAGTGTCATGATCTAGAATATGGTGAAGGAGTATCAAGATACCCAGCAAACATTGGCTCAGCTTGCGATGAATATTTCTTTGCTAACCATGAAGTTTGATGAGACCCAGATCAAGAAGGTAAATGTTTGCGAAGATGAGTCAGGTATTCCAAAGGAGATGTACTAGGTCCAAGAGGGTCCATTTTCACGAGGGACCTCCTATGCAGGTTGAAGATGCTAACTATGTGAACAATTCTCAAGGGGGTTATCAAAGACAGAATTACCAAGGGGGTTACCAGAATCAGAATCAATGGAGACCTCAGCAGGGCCAAGGTACCTACAACAAAAACAACCCAGGGAACTACAATAATAATTATGGTGGTGCAAACCAAGAAAGCTACAACAACATCAACAATTTTGGGAATAAAAGTTTCAATCCTTACATTCCACCGAAAGGGCAATCAATAGAGCCAGGTAGTTCGAGGGTTGAGGCAATGCTTGAGAAGGTTCTATAAAATCAAACCAAGTCTAAAAGGACATTATCTGGGCTAACAGAGATAGTGGGATCCTATATAGCAGCTATTCAAAAACTCGAGTCACAGATGCGTGATATTTATAGAGAGCAGCACCCTCCTAAAAAGGGAGGACTTCCTAGTGACACTATTCTAAATTCGAATAATGGGGGAGGCGGTGTACACTGTGTGTTTGCCTTTAGTACTCGGAGTGGTAAAGTACTACAAGGTGCTAAAAAGAAGGTTGTTGAACTTGAGCCGATTGATGAAGAGGAAGAGGTGCAGTCTAAAGCACTAATTATTGTTGATGAGAATCCTAATGACGAGAAAGTTGCCGATATTCCAGAAATTTCAAAGGAGGCTGATGACAAGAACAAGCAAATTGTGAAGGGGCTCTCCACCCTTTGACTCAAATTTTTAAATCTAAACCTCCCTTTCCTCATAGGTTGGTAAAGAAGAAGGAAGATGCTAAGTTCAAAATTTTTTATGATCACCGCGCTTTTCACCGAATTTTCCTTTCTCAAGTCGTCAAAGAGATGCCCGATTTTGCTAAGTACTTAAAGGACCTGTTGACCAAGAAGAAGACGGTGTAAGATGAAACTGTGAGTTTGACTCACACTATGAGTTCCATCATTTCAACAACTACTATCCAGAAAAAAGAAGATCCTAAGGTGTTCACCATTCCTTGTTCTGTGGGGTACCATGATTTTACTCGTGCTCTGTGTGATAATGGAGCGAGTATAATTTTGATGCCACTTGCTATCTACAAGCAATTAGGTTTGGGGATGCCAAGGCCGACTACTATGAGGTTACAGATGGCTGATAAATCTATTAAGAAGCCTGTTGGCGTGGTTGATGATGTTCTTGTGTGGGTTGGTAAATTTATGTTACCCAATGATTTTGTGATTCTTGACTGTGCTGTTGATCGAGACATTTTCGTTATTCTAAGGAGACCTTTCCTTGCTACGGGAAGAGCTCTGATGGATTCGGAGAATAATGAAATCAAATTCTGAGTCAATAATGAGGAAGTTACTTTTCAGGCAAGTAAGGGGATGAAGTTACCAAGTGCTCATGAGAGAATTTCGGTGATTGATTTTTTTGATGTTGTTGATGAAGCGGTGGAGTTCAAGATGGAAGAAGAAAGTTTGGGAGAAGCACGGGCTAGTATTCTTGTAAATTTTGATGCTGAAGACATAGAGGGTTATGTGGAGACAATTAATTCGCTCGTTGGGTGGGGTTCATACTCCTACCACCCAAAGAAGCTAAATCTTGATATGGAAAATAGAAAAACTCCTCCACCAAAGCCTTCAATCATTAAACTATCGAAGCTTGAGCTTAAGAAGCTCCCATCACATTTGAAGTACGAATTCCTTGGTCCAAATAATGCATTACCAGTGATTGTTTTAGCATTACTGACTGAGGAACAGATCGAGAGACTTTTGATAGTATTGCGTGAATATAGGCATGCTATTAGTTGGATTATAGCAGACATTCGGAGAATTCCTTGTGGGATCTGTGAACATAAAATCCAGTTGGAGGAGGATAGCAGGCCGAGTGTGGAGCATCAAAGGAGACTGAATGAGAACATGCAAGAAGTCGTCAAGAAAGAAATCATCAAATGGTTAGATGCTGGAGTGGTTTACCCGATTGCTGACAGTAAATAGGTGAGCCCAATCCAATGTGTTTCGAAAAAAGGTGGCATCTGTTACACCTCGAACAATTTCATGTCGTTGTGCGATAAAAAGGCTAACGCAAAGTGAGATGTGTATGACGTACCTACAATTAAGAAGGGGTACTTGATGATTCTAATTAAGATTCCAAAGATATTTGAGGCAAGAAAAGAAAGTTCGTTGAAAAAGGCGAAGTATAAGTCGTGTTCTGGGAAAGGTTTTGCAACTACTGAGCCATTGTTGATTTAATAATGTTTTGAGGAAGAGTTATAATGCTCCTTACATTTTTAATGAAGTGTTAAACAAGTGTCGAGAAAGTTCCATAAGCATTGGAGATCAAACGAATCGACGAGAACAAGTTTGGGGAGAAGGTGGATTATACGACCATTTATACGGTCCGTATAATGGTCCGTATAACAGTTACAGTGAAGTTCCATCACTGATGGAGTTATACGGCCACTTATACGGATCGTATAATCCCATCGGGCTGAGTTAAATTCCAAGTATAAATATAAGTTCCCACTTCTAATTTCTCATTTTTCCAACTTCTCCACTTCTCTCAAGAACTCTAGAATATTACATACACTTCACCAACACAAATCCAAGATAGATCAAATATCAAACACCAATAACTAGCGGAATCAAGTGCAAGATGCTAACTAGGGTTCATGGAAGCTAGAAATTTCCTTGGAATTGAAGTTAGGGTTTTCTCCAAGTGAAGCATTTTCATCCAAAGCTTATTCCTAAAACATCAAAGGTGAGTTTTATGTTCATTCCATATTATTAAGAATATTGAGGGGTTGAAAGACTCGAGTTATGGAAGCAAGAAGAGTATGAAGTTCAAATATGGAAATAATGGTTTTCTTGAATAGTAACTTAACTTGGATCATAGTTCTTGACATGTTATGAGTATAATCTTGTTAGGAATGATATTAAGATTATTGAAGAAGCATTATATGTGAATGAATGTGGCGTTGTGTTGTAATTATGGTTATGGATACTTTTGAAGGGAAATTGTGAGAATTGAATAATGCTAAACTCGAAGAGGTTTATTAATTATGATATTGTGGGTGTTGTTGTTAATGTTGGGGAGTTGTTTATTATATGGAGGAAGTTGTAGAAACAAAGGAAGTGCTGCCCAAATTTCGTTAGCCATTAGTTACCCTAGCTTAGCTTCAAGCATGTTTCCGGTTAACTAACCTTAGTACAAATTCTCTTGAATGTAGAGTTGTGAATATCGGAGAGGAGCACTTAGTCGATAGAGCTAGACCGACGTAAAGGTATGTGAGGCTAGTCCCTTCTTTTTCTAAGGCATGATTCCTATAATATGACATCCCTTATCTTTCCATGACTCTCTTATATTCCGGAAACGATGAGTCTATGATTATCAAAAGCTACTCATGAGATAATGATAAGAGATGTGTTATGAATATGATAATGATGACGATGAAGCTAAGTCTAGAGACTCTAAAGCTTATGATATGCCATTCTTATGAAGCTCATGATCCTTAGATGATGCCTTGATGTTATTCATTGTTGTTAGGCTCACCTTATGATGCTATTTCCTCTAAGGTGAGACGTGATGATCATGACTACTCCATAACAGAATCAGGGGTTCTCGACCTAACGTCACCCCGATAGAGTTGTAGCTTTTACTTGGGTTCTTATGCATGCCTTATGATAAGTATATTATGATGAGATTACACCGTGCCTATATGGCCAGGCAGACACCGCTAAGGCAGGCGGTATATACACCATGTTTAGATGGCATGGGCAGACACCACTACTGGGCGGCTTGAGATTTTTACCCCGGACGCGGGAGGCTTGAACGCGGGCTAATGATGATCACACCATACCTATATGGTCGGGTTGTTTATATATGCATTCATGATATGATGTTGTTTATTATATAAGATAGCATACATGATTCCGTCTTAAGAGGCAATCAGTTACAGGTTATCCCTTTACCTTATATTCACGTATCTCTTTATCATGTTATTGTGTATGCCTTACATACTCAGTACATTGTTAGTATGCGACGTCCTTTCTTTTTATGGACGTTGTGTTCATGCCCACACGTAGACAGGGAGGCGGCCCAGATCCGTAGGAGTTTGTGAAATACGGACCGTAAACCAGTTTATGACCAGGTTTTCCTTCCAGCTTTGAACAACTGCAACCTCTTAAAATACGAACCGTAAATTGATTTACGGTCCGTAAACTGCATAGTCATCTTTCAACTTCCAAAACTTCAACTTTCTGCCAGATATAAATAGTTTTTGCTTTGATTGAAGTCTATTGCTTATTCCATCACACCTTGATTAGTACTCTGTGTAAACAAGGTGAACATGAATCAGAATCAGCAAAATCAACGTGCTGGTAACCAGGGGAATCGGTTGAACAATCAGGCGAATGAATCAGATGATGAGAATATTTTCACTGATCTTGTTCCGGAGGAGGACTATGCATCTGCTATTGTTTAGCCTCGAGTTGGAGCTGCTACCGTGAAAATTAACGCCTCTCTATACCAGGTTTTGAAGCTTGAGGGATACTTTCGAAACTCTACCGAGAATGACCCTCAACGTCATTTGCAGAATTTTATGGATGTGTGTGCTAATCACATCCAGAACAACATTCCACAAGATGCTATTCGGTTGAGGTTATTCAAATATTCCTTACGGAGAGGCAAGAACATGGTTTGAGAAGTCATTCCGAAATTCGATTACTTCATGGGTAGAGATGGTGATCCTTTTCTCACAAAATGGTACCTACAACGGGAAGGATGAAATTCGTGACAAGATCTATGAATTTAAGCGACGACCGAGGGAACAACTATACGGCACGGGAGAGATTCAAGGAGTATTTGCGAAAGAGTCCGAATCATGGTTTTCCGGATCACATATTAATGGAGAAGTTCTACCGAGGGTTAGATCCAGTGACATAGTCAGTTGCTAATAATGCAGCTGATGGTTGTTTCATGAACAAATCTTATCGACGAGTGACCAACATACTTATCAAGCTGACGACTCATAATAAGGCTTGGCACTCAAATAATGCTGATGTGGTACCGTATGGTAGTGCTATGATCCAGAATATAGTAAAGGAGAATCAAGATACCCAGCAAACATTGGCAGAACTTGCAACAAATATTTCCTTTTAATAAAGAAGTTTGATGAATCCCAAATCAAGAAGGTAAATGTTTGTGAGGATGATACAGTTTTGCCAAAAGGGATGTACCATACTCAAGATGGTTCGTTCTATGATGGGCCCCTACGCAGGTTGAAGATGCTAATTATGTGAATAACTCTCAAGGGGGTTACCAAAGACAAAACTACCAAGGTGGTTACCGAGAATCGAATCAATGGAGACCTCGGCAAGGTCAAGGTGCTTATAACAACTCAGGGAACTACAATAATAATGATAGTGGTGCGAACCAAGGGAGATACAACAACAGTAACAATTTTGAGAACAAGATAGAGTTTCAATCCTTATATACCACCGAAAGGGCAGTCAATAGAGCAAGGTAGTTCGAAGGTTGAAGCAATGCTTGAGAAGATTCTGGCCAATCAGTCTAAGTCCGAGAGGACTTTATACGGGCGACAGACGGTGGTTCCTATCAAAGACGGTATTCAAAAGCTTGAGTCACAAATGAGAGATATTTCTAGAGAGCGGCACCTCAAAAAGGGAGGACTTCCGAGTGACAATTCCAAATCCCGAAGAATGGGGGGCGGTGTGGTAGTGTGTTTTCCATCACTACTAGGAGTGGTAAAATACTCCAAGGGGCTGATAAGAGGATGGTTGATCTTGAGCCGATAAATGAAGAGGATGAGGTACAGTCTGAAGCACCCATTATTGTTGATGAGAATCCCTGCGACAAGAGGGTTCTTGATATTCCGGAGAATGGTGCGGATGCGATAACATGAGCAAACGGTGTGAAAAGGGGCTCTCCGCCCCTTTGACTCAGTTTTCAAGTCTAAACCTCCGCTTTCCTCGAGAGGTTGGTAAAGAAGAAGGAGGATGCTAAGTTCGAAGTTTTATGATCGGTTGAAGCAGCTATCTCTTAATTTCCATTCTTGGAAGTTGTCAAAGGATTCCGTTTTGCGAATATTTGAAGGAAGCTGGCCGAACAAGAAGAAAATGATTCAACATGAAGCCGTGAGTTTGACTCACAGTGAGTTCCATCATCTAGAGCTACTACTTGTTCGAGAAAAAGGGTGATCCTGGGGCATTCACCATTCCTTGTTCTATTGGGCACCATGATTTTGCTCGTGCTTTGTGTGATAATGGGGCAAGTATTAATTTGATGCCCCTTGCTATATACAACCAATCAGGTTTAGGGATGCCAAGGCTGACTACTATGAGGTTACAAATGGCTGATAGGTCTATCAAAAGACCTGTTGGCATGGTTGATGATGTACTTGTGCGGGTTGGTGAATTTATGTTGCCCGCTAATTTTGTGATTCTTGACTGTGCTGTTGATCGAGACATTCCTATTATTCTGGGGAGACCTTTTCTTGCTACAAGGAGAGCTCTGATGGATTCGGAGAAAAAATGAAATCAAGTTCCAAGTCAACGATGAAGGAGTTACTTTTCAGGCTAGCAAAGGAATGAAGTTACCAAGTGCTTACGGCGTATTTTGGTAATTGATTCGTTTGATATTGTTGATGAAGCTGATGGAGTTCAAGATGGAAGAATAAGTACGGGTGAAGCTCTAGGCGGTATTCTTGTAAACTTTGATGCGAGGACATGGAAGGTTATGTGGAGAGCGATTAATTCATTTGTTGGGTTGGGTTCATATTCTTACCGCCAAAGAAGCTAAATCTTGATGCGAAAATAGAACAACTCCTCGATGCAAAGCCTTCGATTATTGAGCCACCCAAGTTGGAGCTTAAGCAGCTCCCATCATATCTAAAGTAGGAGTTCCTTGGTCCTTGCCCTTTGAATTGATGTGTGATGCTAGTGGTTTTAAGTGATAGGTACGTAGCAGGCGGAGAGCCGATAAAATTATGCACCGATCTGTATGCAAGCGGGGCAACCTGAATGCTGCCCGGATGAATTACATAGTGACGGAGCAAGAGGCGTGATTGCCATTGTGTTTGCTTTTGAAAAGTTTCGGACTGTTGTTGGGGTCCAAAGTCGTGGTATACTGCGATCATGCGACAGAGATGCCTTATGGCAAAGAAGGAAGCAAGCGCGACTGATCCGATGGGTACTATTGCTGCAAGAGTTTAATTTTGAGGTAAAGGATCGCAAGGGCGCCGAGAATCAAGTTGCTGACCATTTATCTCAACTTGAAAAGACTGGGAGACCTTCTGATGAGCTTGACATAGATGATGCTTTTTCGGATGAGAGTGTGCTAGCTGTGTCAATAGAGGTAGCACCGTGGTATGCCGACATTGCCAATTATTTGGTAACAGGCATAGTTCCAGAAGATATCAAAGCTTACCAAAAGAAGAAGTTCTTGCGGGATTCTCGGCAGTACTACTGGGACGAGCCTTATTTGTTCAGAACATGCGCTGACAACATCATTCGGCGTTGTGTTCCTGAAAGTGAAGTGATGGCGATTCTAAAGGCGTGCCGCGACTCTCACGGTTGGGGGTCATCATAGTGGTAACGGTGCTTTGCAAAGGTACTTGAATGCGGTTATTGCGGCAACCATCTTTCATGATGCTAATCTATTGGTGCGTTCATGCGATCAATGTCGGAGCGAGGGAATATAGGCGGAAGGCAAAAGAGATGCCTATGAATTTTTGTTATAGAGGTAGAAGTGTTCGATGCAGGGGATTGACTTTATGGGACCCTTTGTGAGTTCAGGTGGCATGAAATACATCTTGGTTGCTATGGATTATGTGTCAAAATGGGTAGAAGCTGTGACTTTACCTAATAACGAGGCCAAGAGTGTCATGGGGTTCCTCAAGAAGAACATATTTACTCACTTTGGTACTTCGAGGGCTATAATCAGCGATGGTGGATCCCACTTTTGTAATAGAGCTTTCGTGGACAAGTGGGCAAGTTGAAGTATCTAACAGGGATATTAAGAGTTTTCTAGCAAAAACAGTGAATGCAAATAGAACTGTTTGGGCCCGCAACTCGATATGCTGTGGGCATGCCGGATGCCCACTGAAGACTCGGTTGGAACTTCGCCACTTCAAGCTTGTGTTCGGAAAAGCTTGTCACTTACCGGTTGAACTTGAGCACAAGGCCATGTGGGCTTTGAAGAAATTGAATATGGATTGGAAAGAAGTGACCAAGCTCAGGTTGTTTCAACTAAATGAGATGGATGAGTTTTGGTACTAGGCATATGAGAGTGTAGCACTATATAAAGAAAGGATGAAGCAATACCATGACAGGAAAATCCTTAGCGAGAGTTCTACAAGGGTGATCTGTCTTCTTGTTTAACTCTCGGTTGAAGTTACTAATGGGTAAGCTTAAATCGAAGAAGAAGTTACAGTCCGTTTGAGGTTGTTATATCCCGTATTTTGTACGTTGGAATATTTTAAGTTGGCTGCGATGAGTTATGGATAGGACTTGCAATTTTCGGTTTTGTTGATTTTGTTTTAATGCACAGGTTGCATATTCATCCTTTCATTGGTATGGAGTGTTAAGGGTAAATTGGGAATAAGAAAAATTTGGGGTTAAAAGTGGATTATGAAAAGTTAAGCATTTCATGAAAATTAAGGGCTAGAAGTGATATTATGGAAACTAATATTTCATGAAAAATGGCCATATGTGGCCATGTGTGGGGTGTGGGCCATGGGCCACATGGCTAAATTATATATGTAGTAAAAGATGACCATTAAGTCATCTTCATCATTCTCCACCCCTTAGAATTTTGTAGAACCTTGGAGAAAAAAAAAGGAGGTTCGGCCATGGTGAGAAAAAAATGGTGCCATAAAAATTGATCGAAAAATTATTTTTCTTCTAACTTTCTACTAATTGGAAGGTCTACAACGTGGAGTAGTTGTTGGAGCAAGAAAATCGTTCGTTGTTGTCATGAACAAGTTTAGCCGAATAGAGAAGTGGAAGGGAAAAGGTGAGGTTTAATCTTGTTTACATGTTTTCATAGATGTTTGTACATATTGTGGTATGTGGAAATGGATGAAAATCATGAAATTTGTACATGTTGATGTTGGCCGTATAGGGGCTGTTTTGGTAGGATATGGCGAATTGATTTTACTTAGTATTTTGGTTGTTGTCATGGATTATGTGATGAGGCTTGAAGGTATTGAATGATTCAAGTTGAAGATGTAATTGTTGTGTTACGGCCATGTATAGGTAGTGTGGTGTAGGAGGTGAAGAACTAATTTTATTTAGTATGTTTGGGATGTTGTGTTGTGGATTCTATGATGCAAATGAAAGTTTAATGGTTCAAATTGAAATTACAATCATGTTTGGGCTGTTTTGAAAGCAATGCGGTTAGATGTAATTTCTTGTATTTATGATAATAATAATGTTGTTAAAGTGTGGTTTGTTGGTGTAGTTTGTGAATTTTGAAGAAGAAATGTGTTGTTGTGGTTCTACATGGGATTGGAAGGTTTCGGGTTCCATAGTGCATTGTTTGGATTGTTTGAAGCGTTCTTGAAACTTGTTTGAGTGGTCTCGGATTAGTATTTGAATATGCGAGCATTGATGTTGCTTTGAATATAGAAAGTTGAATTGAACGAAAATGGAATGTTGGCGAATTATGTAGGAAGGAGTTATTAATGTTGGAATGCGGTTGAAATTAATTATCGATGTTGTTTATATAATTGTTGGTATTGTTGTTGATGATTGTGGCCGAGTTGAATTCTCGGGGTTGATGAACTATGGAAATCTTTAATTTACGTAGCTAAAATGATGGCTTGGGAATTGAATCCTTCGGTGCTTATGACTAATGTTTGGTGTTAATGACGTTATTGTAGCTCTTGGAGAGCCGATATTTAAGTTTGGATTAGCTTAGGAAGCGGACGGTATGTGGAAACATCACTTCTTTCCTTTTGGCATGTCCTAGACGCAAGTAAGTTGTGATATGTTATGAGCCTTGGGGTAATTCTATTCTTAAAATCCGAACATGTTTATGATTCATGTTGCTTCTTGATGTTGGCACCCTTAATGTGGTTAAGCTATGGACCGTATGTCTTTGATACGATTGGATTTGAAATGCTATGTAACCGGTTTGTTCGAAAGGATCTTATGTCTAAAAACGTCGGTAACTTTCATGAGCAGAACCCGGATTGCTTATAAGCTCGCAAAACGATTCTTATTTGTTTCTTGATGATTCGTATTCTTAATGTAGTCGAATTATTATCCTTATGTCTTTTGTATGACTAAATTTCTAAGGTTGCGCTAAGAGTTTTTGTTTTTCAAAGAGTTCTGTTCTTAAACGATTCCGAAACTACGAACGACCGTAACTTTCAAGAAGAGCTCGGATCGCTTTGATATCTTAAATAAATGATTTCATGACGAGTAATGACTTTAACTTTCATAGGCGGGCCGGATTGGGTTGACGCTCGTCCGTGGGTCCCGCGACTTTCCTTTGCACGGTGCTAACGACTTTTGAAAGAGCTTAATATGACTACTTTCCGTGCAGTATGATTATATATTTATGTTGAGTCTGAAATGATGATTCGTATACTTATGATTCCGATCATAACTATGGTTTAGGAAGTTCGGTTTGATATGTTCCCGAGTGATATTCGGAAGAAAACTTTGATTTGACTATTGTTTCGATTTTGAGCTAACAGTTCGTTTTGATTATCCTATTGGGTCTTTGTAAGTGTTTTGCATTGTGTATGATTTCCCACGATTCTGCTCGTGCATTTTGTTGTTATGTCGTTCGCCGAGTCCCGGGCCGGTATGTTATCGTGCGCACTATGCTATATTCCGAAGTATGATGTGTTTTCCGAAGTATGATGTGATATGATATATGATGTATGATACGGAGTATGATGTGTTCGGAGGTATACATGTTAGTATGATGTGTTGTGGCACCCAGATGGAGTGGCGACCACGTTCTGTCCGCCGGGTCCCGTACTGGACACATGGTATTCACTTGATGGCAAGTATACGACGATGTGATGTGATATATGATGATATGATTCTGTTTGCAGTCCCTCACTGGAGGGCGGGACACGTTATATGTTGCCGCCTTGTATTCCTGGAATATGATCGGTTATCGGAGCCGGTGGTGGGGCAAACAGTGGTGGAGACCAAACCCAATGATGAGCAAATTCCACATTGGTTTAGGCAAATCCCACACTGGTTTAGGCAAATCCACACATTGGTTTTGACGAATCCCACACTGGTTTAGGCAAATCCCACATCGGTTAATGACATCTCATATGATAAGTTATAACGTTATGATGTGTTACGGTATGTATATGATATTTATTCGCTTATGTCACTCAGTCAATTTATGGGCCGGATATGATACATGACGTGGATATGCATGATTTATATTTCCGGGAATAAACATTTGGCATTCTGATTATTGTATTTATCTTCTGTACCTCAATTGTTGTGTTTCCAGATCAAAGCCCCTTTGGTATTTTGGCTATGCTCACTTTCTGTACTCCTTACTTCGGTTATGACCTCGTTTTCTGTATGCCATGCTTTACATGCTCAGTACATATTCCGTACTGACCCCCTTTCTTCGGGGGCTGCGTTTCATGCCGCGCAGGTATATACAGATGAGTAGAAGATGTTCCAGCGGGATTGGCGAAAATGCTTTCTCCGGTGCTGCCGAGAATTGGTACTTATGTTATGATATCTGGAGTTATGTTAGAACTTTGCAGACAGTGTCGAGTGTATGATATCAGTTTGTAAGCGGCTATGTAAGCCGATGTATCATATGCATTATGTACGAACTTTATGTTGGCAGATTTCATACGGGACTAGTCTTGTTTGATTTGATAAAGACGAAAGGGATTTTGTTTTTAAAAAAAAAAATTTTATTTGCTTGTCATTTTTGGGGTTGATTTGAGTATTACAAACCGGGTTCGCTCCCCGGTAAGGGGCGGTGCCCTCATGCCCTATCGGAAATTAGGGGAAGAGGGTGGAGGGTTTCCCCCCGGGCATTGAGTTGAAGTCTGGAGAGGAAATCGGACATTTAAGGTGAATGGGGGAGGTTAAGCACTTCCCGGGGTGGTTTCGAAAAAATAGTTTTTGACCGATACTTGAAGACCCCAAAAAAACAATGATCGGTGTGCGATGGGGGAATGTTACCCCGTCGTCCCCCTTAAAAAACCTTCTTTGGGGGCAACCTGTAATGTTTATTTTTTTTTTTTTCTTTTTTTGAATATGGGTAACGTTTGTTTTTGGGGCGGGAATTATATTGTAGAAAATAGTCGAAAAGCAAGTAAGTTAAGTAGTGGAAGCTTTTTGCAACATTCAAATTTCGCTGGTTTTTGGACCCTTTTCCCGGCCCCCAAAATTTTGTTTTAACAATGTCACAAAAAAGATGACAACATGAAAGTTTACGAACGAATGGATCATATTTACAAAACGCCCCTAAAACGGGTAAAAAAACTTTCATAAGAAAAACAGGTATCCCCCTAGTTATCTCTAAATACGGGGCAAATACTTTACGGGCCGTAT
>NC_081352.1:16999329-17089910 GCF_029784015.1 Lycium ferocissimum
ACTATATGAAGCAGGAGAATTAAGGAGTATTTGCGAAGAGCCGAATCATGGTTTTCGGATCACATATTAATGGAGAAGTTCTCACAAGGGTTAGATCAGGTGACATAGTCGAGTTGCTAATAATACGGTGATGGTTGTTTTCGCTGAACAAATCTTATCGGTTGACACATACTTATCAAGACGACGACTCATAATAAGGCTTGGCACTCAAATAATCTTCGATGTGATGCAGTATGGTAGTGCTATGATCGAGAATATAAGAGGAGGAATCAAGATACCCGGCAAACATTGGCGGAACTTACGACAAATATTTCCTTTTAATAAAGAAGTTTGATGAATCCCAAATCAAGAAGGTAAATGTTTGTGAGGATGATACGATTTGCCAAAAGGGATGTACATACTCAAGATGGTTCGTTCTATGATGGGCCCCGCAGGTTGAAGATGCTAATTATGTGAATAACTCTCAAGGGGGTTACCAAAGACAAAACTACCAAGATGGTTACCAGAATCAGAATCAATGGAGACCTCAGCAAGGTCAAGGTGCTTATAACAACTCAGGGAACTACAATAATAATGATAGTGGTGCGAACCAAGGGAGATACAACAACAGTAACAATTTTGAGAACGAAGATAGAGTTTCAATCCTTATATACCACGAAGAAATGGGTCAATAGAGCAAGGTGGTTCGAAGGTTGAAGCAATGCTTGAGAAGATTGCCGATCGATCTAAGTCGAGAGGACTTTATGGAGGCAGCCGGGGCAGTGGGTTCCTATCTGACTATTCAAAAGCTTGAGTCACAAATGAGAGATATTTCTGAGAGCGACGCACCCTCCTAAAGGAGGACTTCCGGAAGACACTATTCCAAATCAAAGAATGGGGAGGCGGTGTAGACCGTGTGTTTTTCCATGCTTACTAGGAGTGGTAAAATACTCAAGGGAGTGATAAGAAGGATGGTTGATCTTGAGCCGATAAATGAAGAGGATGAGGTACGATCTGACACCATTATTGTTGATGAAATCCTGCGACAAGAGGGTTGCGATATTCCGGAAGATAGTGCGGAATGCGATAACATGAGCAAACATTTGTGAAAAGGGGCTCCTCCTTGCTTGACTCGATTTCAAGTCTAAACCTCCCTTTCCTCAGAGGTTGGTAAAGAAGAAGGAGGATGCTAAGTTCGAGAAGTTTTATGATCAGTTGAAGCAGCTATCTCTTAATTTCCCCTTCTTGGAAGTTGTCAAAGAGATTCCCGATTTTGCCAAATATTTGAAGGAACTGCTGAACAAGAAGAAAATGATTCAACATGAAACCGTGAGTTTGACTCTGCTTTATGGTTCCATCATCTCGGCTACTACGTTCGAGGAAAAGGGTGATCCTGGGGCATTCGCATTCTTGTTCTATTGGGCACCATGATTTTGCTCGTGCTTTGTGTGATAATGGGGCAAGTATTAATTTGATGCCCCTTGCTATATACAACCAATCGAGGTTTAGGGATGCAGAAAGTGACTACTACGTGAGGTTACAAATGGTGATAGGTCTATCAAAAGACACCTTTGTTGGCATGGTTGATGATGTACTTGTGCGGGTTGGTGAATTTATGTTGCGCCGCTAATTTTGTGATTCTTGGTCTTTTTGTTGATCGAGACATTCCTATTATTACCGAGACCTTTTTCTTGCTACAAGGAGCTCTGATGGATTCGGAGAAAAAATGAAATCAAGTTCCAAGTCAACGATGAAGGAGTTACTTTTCAGGCTAGCAAAGGAATGAAGTTACCAAGTGCTTACGAGCGTATTTTGGTAATTGATTCGTTTGATGTTGTTGATGAAGCAGTGGAGTTCAAGATGGAAGAATAAAGTCTGGGTGGAAAAGCTCTGACATTGATGTATTCTTGTAAACTTTGATGCGAGGACATGGAAGGTTATGTGGGGCGAGTTAATTCATTTGTTGGGTTGGAGTTTCGTATTCTTACCACCCAAAGAAGCTAAATCTTGATGCGAAAAATAGAACAACTCCTCCCGGTAAAGCCTTCGATTATTGAGCCTTTGATTGGAGCTTAGCGACTCCATCATATCTAAAGTAGGTTCTGATCACTTGCCCTTTGAATTGATGTGTGATGCTAGTGGTTTCGTATCGTCTTGTGCTTGGCGAGGAGAGCACAATAAAATTATGCACCCGATCTATTATGCAAGCCGAGAACTTTGAATGCGCGGATGAATTACATAGTGACGGAGCAAGAGGCGGTGCCATTGTGTTTGCTTTTGAAAAGTTTCGAACTGTTGTTGGGGTCCAAATCGTGGTATCTGTGCCCGATCATGCGGCAGAGATACCTTATGGCAAGAAAGGATGCAAAACGCGGCGGTCCGATGGGTACTATTCTTTGCAAGTTTTAATTTTGAGGTAAGGATCGCAAGGCGCCGAGAATCAAGGACTGACCGTTTATCTCGACTTGAAAAAAGTGGGGAGACACGATGAGCTTGACATAGATGATGCTTTTTCGGATGAGAGTGTGCTAAGGTTGTGTCAATAAGTATGGTATGCCGACATTACAATTATTTGGTAACAAGCATAGTTCCAAAAGATATCAAAGCTTACCAAAAGAAGAAGTTCTTGCGGGATTCTCGACGAACTCTTTGGGACGGAAACCTTATTTATTCGAACATGCTTGCGAATGACATCGTTTCGGCGTTGTGTTCACTGAAAGTGAAGTGATGGCGATTCTAAAGGCGTGCCATGACTCTCTGTTGGGGGTCATCATAGTGTAACAGTGCTATGCAAGGTACTTGAATGCGGTTATTGCGGCCGACACATCTTTCATGATGCTAATCTATTGGTGCGTTCGTCGATCAATGTCGGAGGCAAGGAATATAGGCGAAGGCGAAAGATGCCTATGAATTTTGTTATAGAGGTAGAAGTGTTCGATGTACGAGGATTGACTTTATGGGACCCTTTGTGAGTTCGAGTGGCATGAAATACATCTTGGTTGCTATGGATTATGTGTCGAAAATGGGTAGAAAATTTGTGACTTTACCTAATAACGAGGCCAAGAGTGTCATGGGGTTATCGAGAAGAACATATTTACTCACTTTGGTACTTCGAGGGGCTATAATCGGCGATGGTGGATCACTTTTTTGTAATAGACTTTCGTGGACAAGTGGGCAAGTTGAAGTATCTAACGGGGATATTAAGAGTTTCTAGCAAAAGCAGTGAATGCAAATAAATACATTTGAGCCCCCTCAGCTCGATGATGCTCATGGGCATACCGAATTTTGCTTTCAAGACTCCGGTTGGAACTTCGCCCTTCAAGCTTGTGTTCGGAAAAGGCATTGTCACTTACGGTTGAACTTGAGCACAAGGCCATGTGGGCTTTGAAGAAATTGAATATGGATTGGAAAAGAAGTGACCAAGCTCGGAGTTGTTTTGACTAAATGAGATGGATGAGTTTTGGTACTAGGCATATGAGAGTGTAGCACTATATAAAGAAAGGATGAAGCAATACCATGACAGGAAAATCCTTAAGCGAGAGTTCTACAAGGGTGATCCTGTCTTGCTGTTTAACTCTCGGTTGAAGTTACTAATGGGTAAGCTTAAATCAAGGTGGTCTGGTCCGTTTGAGGTTGTTATATCCCGTATTTTGTACGTTGGAATATTTTAAGTTGGGTGCGATGAGTTATGGATAGGACTTGCAATTTTCGGTTTTGTTGATTTTGTTTTAATGCCGGGTGCATATTCATCCTTTCATTGGTATGGAGTGTTAAGGGGTAAATTGGGAATAAGAAAAATTTGGGGTTAAAAGTGGATTATGAAAAGTTAAGCATTTCACTTGAAAATTAAAGAATTTAGAAGTGATATTATGAAACTAATATTTCATGAAAAATGGCCGTATGTGGCCATGTGTGGGGTGTGAGCCATGGGCCACGTAGCTAAATTATATATGTAGTAAAAGATGACCATTAAGTCATCTTCATCATTCTCACACCCTTAGAATTTTGTAGAACCTTGGAGAAAAAAAAAAAAGGAGGTTCGGCCATGGTGAAAAAAATGGTGCCATAGGTGTTGATCGAAAAAATTATTTTCTTAGCTTTTCTACTAATTGGAAAGGTCCTCTACAACGTGGAGTAGTTGTTGAAACAAGAAAATCGTTAGTTATTGTCATGAACAAATTTGCCGAATAGAGAAGTGGAAGGGAAAAGGTGAGGTTTAATCTTGTTTACATGTTTTCATAGATGTTTGTACATATTGTGGTATGTGGAAATGGATGAAAATCATGAAATCTATGCATGTTGATGTTGTAGTATAGAACATTTTTATTAGGATTATGGCGAATTGATTTTACTTAGTATTTTGGTTGTTGTTGTCATGGATTATGTGATGAGGCCCGAAGGTATTGAATGATTCAAGTTGAAGATGTAATTGTTGTGTTACGGCCATGTATGGGTAGTGTGGTGTAGGAGTGAAGAACTAATTTTATTTAGTATGTTTGGGATGTTGTGTTGTGGATTCTATGATGCAAATGAAAGTTTAATGGTTCAAATTGAAATTCTGATCATGTTTGAAAAATTTTGTTTGAAAGCTAATGTGAATTAAATGTAATTTCTTATACTTATGATAATAATGTTGTTAAAGTGTGGTTTGTTGGTGTAGTTTGTGAATTTTGAAGAAAGAAATGCGTTGTTGTGGTTCTATGGAAGTTGGAAGGTTTCGGGTTCCATGGAGCATTGTTTGGATTGTTTGAAGCGTTCTTGAAACTTGTTTGAATGATCTCGGATTAATATTTGAATATGCGACATTGATGTTGCTTTGAATATAGAAAGTTGAATTGAACGAAAATGGAATGTTGGCGAATTATGTAGGAAGGAGTTATTAATGTTGGAATGCGGTTGAAATTAATTATCGATGTTGTTTATATAATTGTTGGTATTGTTGTTGATGATTGTGGCCGAGTTGAACTCTCGGGGTTGATGATTATAAATCTTTAAATTTTACGTAGCTAAAATGATGGCTTGGAATTGAATCCTTCAGTGCTTATGACTAATGTTTGGTGTTAATGACGTTATTGTGGCTCTTGGAGAGCCCGATATTTAAGTTTGGATTAGCTTAGGAAGCGGACGGTATGTGAAGCTTATCCTTCTTTCCTTTTGGCATGTCCTAGACGCAAGTAAGTTGTGATATGTTATGAGCCTTGGGGGTAATTCTATTCTTAAAATCCGAACATGTTTATGATTCATATTTGCTTCTTGATGTTGGCACCCTTAATGTGGTTAAGCTATGGACCGTATGTCTTTGATACGATTGGATTTGAAATGCTATGTAACTGGTTTGTTCCGAAAGGATCTCATGTTTAAAAACGTCCGTAACTTTCATAGACAGAACCGGATTGCTTTGATAAGCTCGCAGACGATTCTTATTTGTTTCTTGATATTCGTATACTTAATGTAGTCGAATTATGATCCTTATGTCTTTTGTATGACTAAATTTCTAAGGTTGCATACGAGTTTTGTTTTCAAAAGAGTTTTGTTCTTAAACGATTCCGAAACTACGAGCAGCCGTAACTTTCAAGAAAGGGCTCGGATCGCTTTGATATCTTCGTAAATGATTTCATGACGAGTAATGACTTTAACTTTCATAGGCGGGCCGGATTGGGTTGACGCTCGTCTAGTGGGTCCGCGACTTTCCTTTGCACGAGTCTTTTAACGACTTTTTGAAAAGAGCTTAATATGACTACCTTTCCGACCACGAGTATGATTATATATTTATCTGTTGAGTACTGAAATGATGATTCGTATACTTATGATTCGATACGTAACTATGGTTTACGAAGTTCGGTTTGATATGTTCAGTGATATTCGGAAGAAAACCTGATTTGACTATTGTTTCGATTTTGAGCTAACAGTTCGTTTTGATTATCCTATTGGGTCTTTGTAAGTGTTTTGCATTGTGTATGATTTCCCACGATTCTGCTCGTGCATTTTGTTGTTATGTCGTTCGCCGAGTCCGGTAGGTATGTTATCGCGCGCACTATGCTATATTCCGAAGTATGATGTGTTTTCGAAGTATGATGTGATATGATATATGATGTGATACGGAGTATGATGTGTTCGGAGGTATACAATATTCCGAAGTATGATGTGTTGTGGCGCCCAGATGGAGTGGCGACCACGTTCTGTCCGCCGGGTCCCATTATGGACCGCATGTGATGATATGATATGATATGCGACGATATGATGTGATATATGATGATATGATGATTCTGTTTACCGAGTCCCTCGGCTGGAGGGCGGGACACGTTATATGTTATATGTATGTATTCGCGGAATATGATCGGTTGGTATCGGAGCGGTGGTGGGGCAAACCCGGTGGTGGGGCAAACCCAGTGATGAGGCAAATTCCACATTGGTTTAGGCAAATCCCACAACGGTTTAGGCAAATCCCACATTGGTTTAGGCGAATCCTGTTGGTTTAGGCAAATCCCACGTCGGTTAATGACATCTCATATGATAAGTTATGACGTTATGATGTGTTACGGTATGTATATGATGACTATTCGCTTATGTCACTCAGTCCCATTATGGGCCGGATATGATACATGACGTGGATATGCATGATTTGTATTTCAGGAATAAGCATTTTGGCATTCTGATTATTGTATTTGTCTTCGTACCTACGATGTACGATTTGTGTTTCGGATGCAAGCCACTTTTGTATTTTGGCTATTATGATCACTTCTCGTACTCCTTACTTCGGTTATGACATCGTTTTTCTGTATGCCTTGCTTTACATACTCGCACATATTCCGTCACCGACCCCCTTTCTTCGGGGCTGCGTTTTCATCTTGGCGCGGTATATACGGATAGTAGAAAATGTTCCGGCGGGATTGGCGAGCTCCTTTTCTCCCTGATGCGCCGAGTCGGAGTGCTTATGTTATGATATACGGAGTTATGTTAGAGACTTTGCAGACGAGGTCGAGTGTATGATATGTCGGCTTTGTGGCGGTATGTAAAGCTCGATGTATCCTTATGCATTATGTTACGAACTTCGTATGTTGGCGAGATTTCATACGGTACTAGTCTTGTTTGATTTGATAAAGACGAAAGGCATGTTTGTTTTCGAAAAAAAATTTCATTATGTCTTGTCATGTTTTGCGAGCCAGTATGATTATGAGTATTACGAAAGTCAGCGGGTTCGCTCGGCCCTAGGTAAGGGTCGGGTGCCCATCATGCCCTATCGGAAATTAGGGTGTGACAGAGGTGGTAGGTGTTTCACCCCATGGAGCGATTGAGTTGAAGTCTGGAGATGGAAATCGGACATTTAAGGTGAATGGGCAGAGGTTGAAGCACTATCACGGGATGGTTTCGAAAGATAGAATTATTGACCGATATCGGTTGAAGCACCTCAGAACGAACAATGATCTGGTGTACGCAGATAAGGAGTGAATGGTTACCGCCGTCGTGCCGCGACGTTAAATTAACGCTTCTTAGGAGGCAACCCAAGTGTAATGTTTATTTTTTTTTTCTTCTTGTTTTTGTTTGAATATAGGGTAACGTTTGTTTTGGTGCGGGAATTATATTGTAGAAAATAGTCTTTGAAAAGCAAGTAAGTTAAGTAGTGAGAGAGACTGTTTCGCAACATTGCAAATTACGCCTGCAGTTTATGGACCGTATTTCACAATACGGCCCGTAAAACAGGTCGTATTTAACAATGTCACAAAACAGTAGCACTGTAGTGCAACATGAAAGTTTACGACCACAGAATACGGATCATATTTCACAATACGGCCCGTAAAACGGATAATAATCTTTCATAAGACAATACAGTGTAGTGCCCACTAGTTATCTCTAAATACGGGCTGTAAATCACTTTACGGACCGTATCTTAAAAAAGAATAAATAAATAAATAAATAAATTTTTTATAAGGGGAGCAGCATTTAAATCACGGGCAGAGAGACAGAAATCACCAACGTTTCAAATCCACTCCCACGATCAAACCCAATAACTTCCCTCCTTCCATTTCAACCCCCACGATTTCCCACCACAAGCCCATCATCTTCCATCTCTTAAATTCCATAAATACACAACTACACACTCTAAAACCCATCCACTCTCATAAAATTTTGAAATCTCTCTGCCCGAGGTTTAAAATTGGTTGTGATTAAAGTTGTTCTCTCAAAGTCCTTCAAGATTGTCATCTATTGGTTCATCATAAAAAGGTATGATTGACACTCTCCACTCTTATTTTACACCATTGAGTATGAACTTAGTGGCAAGTGTTGTTTAGGCGAGGGTTTTGTGAAATTAAGTGTTTGCTTATCTTGGTTAATGATCTTGTGTGGGGATAATAATGTTTAATTCTTTGTATTCTCTTTGGCAGTTGTTAATAAGACCCAAATGGGTTGGAGGGCATTTCATACCTTGGAATTCAAAATTTGAGGTTTTGGTCTGCCCACCAATAGCTTGACTCATGAGGGATTAATGAGAAATTGATAGAAAATTGGGTGAAGTCTGAGTAACCTAATCCCCAAAACAATGTGAAACTAGGATGTGTAATGCAATTCAGAAATCACAAAATGTGTTCTATTTCTGTGACTGAAGAATGCGAAAGACGATCATACTTTACCGGCCGTATTTCAGTTTGCGGTCCGTCTTTAAACATGTAACTGACGGACAGAAAGGTCTCCAAGACAGGAGTAGTTTACAATCGCAGTTTACGAACCGTATTTCAGTTTACGGTCCATCTTTTAAGTTTACAGTCACAGACAGAACACAGTTTTTTTATTGTACTGTTAGTTTGCGTGTAATTTTTTTTTTCTTTTCGCATGCTCCATTGTAGGTAATATGATGTGTCTTTTGCAGGAATGGGTCAGAAAAAGAATGCAAGGAAAGTGGGGGCCAAAAGCAAAGGCACAAGAGCGAAAGTGCACTCGGATTATAAGTTAATAGATGAACCCTCCAATTCAGAAAGGGAAAAATTAGGATCCGAGTGCGCAGAAATTATACCGCCACCAAAGGTCAGAGGGGCCCCCACGCAAGGTACATCGGCAAGGCCATCTACGCCCCCAACCATGACCCCGTCCAAGTCTACGTCGGAAGCCTCCCAGTCTGAAGAGGGGGATTATGACGCGGAAGTATCAAGTAGGGGGGCAGCCCACCAAATGGAACAGGAGAGTGGTTTAGTGGGGCCAAGTGCTGGTAATGCTCTAGATGATGGTACACTGCCAGAGGGTCGTAAACTGGCCGTCCGAACTAAACGGCTGGAGGAAGAAAAACTTAGATTCTCGGTCAAAGGGTCAAAGAAATTGTATGATCAATGGATGGCTGGGACAGAAACTGGGGGACAGCCGTCAAGGAAAATATTTGAGGAGCGGCGACTGATTTTCGATGGTGTTCAGCTCATCCACACCTGGACTATACCATCAAGATGTACAAGTTGGATGTTTTCACTCATGAACCGGGCGACTATGCTTCGCACATTGTGAGGGAATTCTATGCATCATATGGGGCTGTGTTGATGTCGATGAAGAAGACGAGTCGTGTGTGGGATGAAATACCCATATTGGAAAGTGTGAAAGTTCGAAACTCACTTGTCGATATTTCCTCCAAAGCCATCAACAAAGTTCTATTCGGCAATAATTTTGTGGCACCTACCGCTCTAAGCCTGTTCCTAGACAAAAGAGAAAGGAAAGACAAGAAATCTGTGAGGGAATGGACTGCTGCTATTATCACATCTGAGCCACATAAGAAAAAATGGACAAATGATGGGAGAGTCAAGATTGCCAAAAGTTGCTTGTCCACGGAAGCTAAGTTTTGGTGGACATTGCTTAGGTACAGGGTCACTCTAACCTAGGCGGATAATACCCTCTCCACCAGTCAGGCAGTCACTATTGCCTCGTTGATGTCAAAGTATCCGATGAATATTGGAGAGCTCATTGCTGAGGAGGCCGTGTGCGAGCACACAAGCCCAACCAAAACATGGTATTTCCGTGTCTTATCACGGAATTGTGTAGACGGGCAAAGATATTTTAGCTTCCGGAAAGGGACGGCACCATCACAGCTACCTATGTGGGAGATTGGAGGAAGAATAAGGTAAAGGGCAAAAAGGACCAAGAGGCAGATCAGTCCGGTGATGATGACAACACTCAGATAGAGTTGAGTCCGACCCATGCTTATGGGACTGACCCGAGAGTCCGAGATTGGTCTTTTATCCGAGCTCGATGCCCCGCCTGCTGGTATCCCAGATACCATAGATACACCAGCTTTTGCAACCGAGATAGGTGTTTCTGAGGCGAGGCCTTCACCACCACCTCCACACACGGGGCCCTCCAGGGGGCGGCCACTCTCGCCGAGGCAGTACCGAGCCTACCGATTCAGAGCTAAAATTGCTTCACTTCAGCCATGTAAATTATAGCCATTTGCCAAATGCGATACGATGAGGGTGAAAGGAGTAGGAAAATCTTGCAATAATTTAAGCCGAAAGTGGTAAAAATAGTGCACCAGTTGGTTACAGAGGCAGCCACAGAGATCCGTGCGGAGTTCGAGAAAAAGATTGAATTGTATCAGGATAGACTGGATGAGTTGAAATTGTTGACTCGAGAGCAGACCACACCCGGTGGGGAGTCTATCTCATTGAGGAGTGAGTTGGATAAGCTGAAGAAAGAGCTTGAGGCACTCAAAGCGCAAGGTATGGTAACCGCGCCAGTGCCAGCACTACGTGCCATTTTGCCTAATACGTTTAAGGTCTTTGGATCTGATGGATTCTGAGGAGGAGGCGGAGGATGCCGAACGCCGTGTACGAGATACAGGCAAGAAGGTCCGTGAGACATCTGAGGACCCAGAGGAGTTGGCCAAGATATTAAAGAAGACAGAGGAAAAGGAAATGCAGCAGGCCATTTTTGAGTCGTTAGTCGAGCCACAGCGCCGACCAGAAGAGTCCACTAGTCAACCGCCGGATGCAGCGGGCCAGTCGTGAGTTACGCACAGCAAGGGGCGCCAAGGTACTACCACTTTCCCTCGTTCTTATAAGTGATGCACTGAGACAGTGCTTGATTTTTTTTGGGGTGGGAGTGTTGCCACTGTTGTAGTGTAAATATATGTTTAGGAACCCCCTCGGCTTTTCTTTGCCAGAATTCTTTTCCTGAGGGGTGTTGTTTTTTATGTTGAAACTGGCATGTTTAAGTTGTTACTTAGGTTGAATAGAGTAGTTTTGACTTAGTTGGTGTTGCTCTTTAACTAATAGCATGTGGTTATGGTTTTGTGGAAATTTTGGACCCTTCGAAAAATAAACAAAAAAATGCATACTTAGAACAGTTATTGGTTGACATGATTGATTCTTTATATGACATTATGATTATTGGGGTATTGTGTGTGATAAATGACTACTTAGGAGGTCATAAGTGTAAAATTGATTGTCCTTATGCCAATGTGTGTGTGAGTTGTTAGTTTGGTTCTGTTTATGCAGGTATAATCTAGAACTTGCCCGGTTGGTCTTGTATGAAATTCGAAAGTTAGCTTGGTCGTGAGATGATCTTAGGCCTTCTTTGTTTAAATAGTCACTTTTCCTAAATAAGCCTTACCAAAAGTTTAAAATATCCCTAGTTTCCCTTTTTGAGCCTTTTGACCTTTTTCTTAGCTATCCCATTATGAAACCTTACCCGTTGTGAAATTAATCCATCTTCGCACCCGTTCCCTCCTTGATGCTACTAGATAGATGAGGCAAAATGCCTAAGTTGGGGGTGAATTAAATGTGGAGTAAATGGTAAAACATAAGTTTGGGGGTGGTGGAGTTTGCTAGTAGCGATTCGATGTGGTAGTTTCTTAAAAAAAAAAAAAAAGAGAAAAGAATAGAAAAATTAGAAAATTCGAAGTTAGCTAGGAATAAAACCACATCGAGGTCGAAAAACTTGAAAGAAAATAAATGAGTTGGAAAGAAAAGAGGTGAATTAAGGTGAAAAGATGTTGTAGTATTCAAGGAGGGTGAGTCACTAATATCCAAAAAGTATTCTACCCGTCCCTAAGCCTACATTACAAGCCAAAACAAGTCCTAATGTGATCACAACCGAACGAGCCTAGGATGAAAACATAGAAAATAAGGGCAAGCCTATGGTATTTGCATGTGTAGATATGAATTTCTTTGTGAGTGTGAGTGTTTTTCTCTTCTCTTTCGTCTTCATCCCATTCTTGTTGTATATATGTGTGTTGGGACATTCGTTGGTCTATGTGAGGGCATAAGGATGAGAATTGAGCAAAATAAAGTGGCCGCCTAAAGTAGCGTTTGTGTGCATCATAATATGGTCGAAAATGTAGTGTCATGCATTGAAGCTTCATTGTTATTCATAAGCGTTCTTGAGTTGTGTATATTATTTTGAAAATAGAAAATTGGGATGATCCTTTAAAAGAACGTGCATGCCGGTAGTTGAGAGTCAAAACCAATGTAGACATTATTACTCTGTGATATCTAGGTGTTAGATTGAGTCGTTGTTTTGTATGGCTTGCTTGAGGACAAGCAAAGACTTTAAGTTGGGGGTGTTGATGTGCCGGGAATTTATGGCACATTCAAGGGATTTTGACGAGAAGTTTTACTTGTTTTTAAGCAAGTTGGTGTCTATTTAATGTGTTTTTAGTGTTTTTCAGGTGACGGAACAGATTTGGAATGAAAACAGTTAAAAGTGCAGAAGTGGTCGTAAACTCAGTTTACGGACCGTATTCTTAAATACGGGCTGTATTCCATGGGCGTATTAAAGAATAAGAAGAACCAGAAAGGCAGGTTAAGGAAATGGTGATTTACGAACAACTTTTACGGACCGTATTCCACTTTACGGTCCGTATTTCAAAGTGTATTTAACCATTCGAGCATCTGGCAGAAAGTCGAAGTTTTGGAAGTTGAAAGACGACTATGCAGTTTACAGACCGTAAATCAATTTACGGTCCGTATTTCAAGAGATTGCGATTGTTCAAAATCGGAAGAAGACACGGTCGTAAAGCGGTTTACGGTCCGTATTTCACTTTACGGACCGTATTTCGTATCGACGGGGACCAAAGTGCAAATCTGCAACTTTCACGTTTTCAAAACCTATAAATAGTCATTGTAGGGTTTTAATAATGATCAGTTATTATATTTTTGTCTCTTGACTTAGAATATCAAATACTCTCTAGTTTTTGAAGGTTCAAACATCAATTCAAGTACTATGAATTCCTCTTTTCTTCCCAAGTAAGCACTTATGAATCCTTCAATTTCTTATTTCTTGTTCTTTGTTATGAGTAGCTAAATTCCCTTATTAGGATTGTGAACCCAATGATGGGTGTTTTGTGATTAGGTTTTGTGAATGATTTACACATAATGGATTATTAGGGTTTATTTATTCTTCATTCTTCATTCACAATTAATAGTTGCAAACATTGATTAAAGCCATAAACCTTGATTTATTTGGGAGAATAATTAGGGTTGGTAAGAATAAATAACAAGAACTCAAAGCTTTAAACTTTGTTTAATAGATTCACTTAGGAATAAGACGAATCTACTTGGCATAATTAACTGTTCTTCATATCACTTTCTTATATATGGGAAAATCATAGAAAGAAATAATCTTTATTTATTGGGAAATAGTAGAGATTCATATAGAGATTAAGTGCATTCATATAATGATCCATTAGAAGTATACCAAGATCAATACCCCTGATCATACACTCTATCTAACGGGGATACAACCTTAGTTTCTTTTATCATAAATTACCACCCAAAGAAATTAGTTAGCAATTAGTCTTAAAAAAACCAACTTTTACCAAAATCATCGGATTAAGCCATTAAACCTAAATTTAGCATCCTACGACTTTAGTAACCTTTTCACACCATATTCCCTGTGGGATTCGACCCCAACCTTGTTGGGTTACTATATTTGACAACGTCCGCGTTATACCATTAATAGGTGTAATTTGAGCGTATCACTTATACAGGAGCACCCCACTATTCCGGAGGTGCAACTTATTGATGCATTCTTTTGTGTTCATATTTGGGTAAGAGGGGGTCCTGTCCCATCCTCATGTCTCAGTATTCCATTAGAGGCGCGTAGATACGTATGCATGGGTAGTAGATGTCTCATGAGTACACCAGTGTATATTTTGTATATCATTTTTGCGTACCGTGAGGGCTTATGTATACATATGTATTGCCTTGGAGATTATGTGTGTACAGGTTGGGTTTGATGGTTAGCAGGATTAGTGGTGCTCGGTAGTCAGCTCCGGGTACCCGTCATGGCCCACAGGTTGGGTCATGACAGCATCACAGTGGTGCCCAATGCAAAGAATGAGTTGATTCCGATGAGGACTGTAACCGGATGGAGGGTTTGCATGGACTATCGCAAGCTGAACACTGCCACTTGCGAGGATCACTTCCCCATGCCTTTTATTGATCAAATGCTTGATCGGCTAGCGGGGCAATCTTATTATTGCTTTCTTACGGGTATTCGGGCTACAATCAGATAAACATTGCCCTGAAGGATCAAGAGAAGATGACTTTTACTTGTCTGTATGGGACATTTGCTTTCGGCAAAATACCTTTTGGTCTGTGCAATGCACCGGCTACCTTTCCGCAGCATCGGTACTGCTACTGATCCTGCTGCTACCACTACGGGTGTCCCAGAGAGTGTTGTCACGAGTACCGATGCTGCGGCTGAGACTGTAGATACACCGGCTTTCGCAGTCGAGACAGCCCGTGGTACAGCTGCCACACACGGCCCTCTGAAGTGGGGTGCTACACTGTTGCGTCGGTCGAGCTTTCGAAGATCCAGATTTGGAGTTGCTTAATTTCAGCCATGATAACTATAGTCAGATTGCATAAAAAGCAGTGAAGGCTGACAGACAGATAGGGAGAATCATACAACAGTTCAAACCAAAGGTGGTTAAAATAGTGGAGACATTGATTACGAAGGCTACTATAGAGATCCACAAGGAGTTCCAGCGGATGCATGAGGTATATTAGACTAGACTAGATGGATTTGAGTCTAGATTGATGGCTTTAGAGCAGACCGCACCCGCTGGGGGGTCTGCTTCTTTGAGGAGTGAGTTAGAGAGTCTAAAGAAGGAATTGAGGAGCTTAAACCGCAAGGTAGAGTAGCCGCACCAGTTCCAGCACCACATGCCACTTTGCCAAGTATGATTCTGGTGGTGGATCCGATGGAGTCTGAGGAAGAAGAGGAGGATGCTGCATCCCTTGTGCGAGACAAAGGCAAGAGGGTCCGTGAGACATCTGAGGATCCTAAGAAGCTAGCCAAGAAATTGAAGAAGACGAAGGAAAAGGATATGCAGCAGGCCATCCATAATTCATTAGTGGAGCCACATAGACGATCAGGCGAGTCCAGTAGTAATCCACCTGATGAGGAAGGCCAGTCTCGAGATGCGCACTGCGCCTAGGGCGCCTAAGTATAACTCTCTTCCCTTGATCTTATAATATACACACTGAGGACGGTGCTTGATTTTTCTGTTGGGGGTGGGATTGTAAATATGTGTTTAGGAACCCCCATCGGCTTTTCTTTGCCAGAGTTCTTATCCTAAGGGGTTTTTGTTGTTGAAACTGGCTTGTTTAGGTTGTTTAGGTAGAATAGAGTAGTTTTGATTTTATGGTGGTACTTGAGTAACTTACGGCATGTTAATTTTTTATTTGGAAAGATGTTTAATGTAAAAAAAAAAAAAATGGAACCCCTTAAATTTTTGATGAATACTTAGGAATAACTATGATTTGTCGTGATTGGTTCTTTTCATGACATGATAATTATGAGAGTATTAAGTACGATAAATAATTTCTTGGGATGTTGTGTTAAGCTAAATTCTGTTGCCATTATGTGTGGTGAGCTTTAGTTTTGTTCACTTATTGTGCTTGCAATCTAGAACTTGCCCGAGTAGTCATGTTTGCATTCAAAGGATGTATTGGTGGTGAAATGATCCTAGGCCATCTTTGTGTAAGTGGAAACCCTTCCTAAATTCTTTTGTCCCTACATAAATGAAAAATTATCCCTAGTTACCCATTTTGAGCCTATGTGACCTATTTTCTTTGACTAGCTGTTAACGAGCCTTTACCCTTTCTTTAAATAATCCCATTCTTGGCACCAAAGTCCCTTCTTGACATTATGAATGTGAAAAATGAATAAGTTGGGGGGAATTGGGTGAATTATGTGGAGAATGAGGCTGAAAGCCTAAGTTAAGGGTGGAAGCGAAGTTATATCGTATAGGGTTCGGTGTTGATAAGCATAGTATTGAAAAAAAAATTGGAAAATCTGAAAAGAAAAAAAATATTAGTGTTTAGTCCAATAAAGTCACACCGACCCTACAGGATAAAGTAAAGAAGCGAAGTAAGAAGGGTGAATAAAATAGAAGAAAAAGTGTAGTGTTCAAGGAGGGCAAGCCACGATTGACCAAATATGTATCCTAACCGTCTCGAAGCCTACATTACAACCCTACAAAGTCATAGAGTGATCATAACTAAGATGTCCAAAAATGAGAATATTGAAAACGAGGGCAAGCCTATGGTATGTGTAGGTGCAATCTGTGAATTTCTTTGTGAGAGTGAGTTACTTCTCTTCTCCTTTGTCTTAGTCCCTATTGTGTTGTACATATATGTGAGGGACATTATTTGGTATATGTGAGGGCATTCGGATGAAATTATGAGCATTCCCTAAAAAGCAACGTTTGTGTGTATATTGATGCTTCTGATAATGTTATGACATGTATTGAAACTTCACTGTGAGTTGTAATGTCCTGAGTATGAGTCGTGTTCTGATTTTGAAAGTTGAGGTGGTTACTTGTGACAAACATGCATGCCCGTAGTTCGAAGTTAAAACCATTGTAGACATTAGCACTTCGTTATATCTAGATGTTAGATTGAGTCTTTGTGTTGTATAACTTGCTTGAGGATAAGCAAAGAATTTAAGTTGGGGGTGTTGATGCGCCGGAAATTATGGCACATCTAAGGCCTTTTTACGTGAAGTTTTACTTGTTTTTAAGCAAGTTAGTGGCAATTTAATGTGTTTTTAGTGTTTTTCAGGTAATGGAGCAATTTGGGATGAAAACTGTTAAAGTGCATAATTTGGCCTGGATGACAAAATATTGGCCGTATTCTCAAATACGGGCCATATTCCTTGGGCGTAATTAAAGTTAAGCTGAAAAATAAAGTCATGCTGAGAAGATATTAAAATATGAACAACTTTTACGGACCGTATTCCACTTTATGGTCCGTATTTCAAAGCGTATTTAACATTAAGACACTTGGCAGAAAGTTGAGATTTTACAAGTTGAAATACGACCAAGCAGAATACGGATTGTAAATCAAAATACGATCCGTAATCTAAGATGTTGCAGTTGCCCAGATTTTGAGGGAAGACCAAGGCGTAAACCTAGTTTACGGTCCGTAATGTAAAATACGGACCGTATTTTATGTCGTCGGGCACCAATATGTAATTTTGTAACTTTTATGTTTTCAAAACCTATTAATAGCCCAATGTAGGGTTTTATGTATGATCAGTTATCATATTTTGAATTTTGGCTTAGAACATTAAATACACTTCTGATTTGGGTGATTGAGAACATCAATTCAAGTATTATCAACTCCTCTTTTCATCAAAAGTAAGCAGCTATGAATTCTTCAATTTCTTGTTTCTTGCTCTTTGTCATGAGTAGCTAAACACCCTTACTAGGGTTGTGAACCCAAAGATGGGTGTTTTGTGATTGGGAATTGAGATTGATATATGCATAATGGATTGTTAGGGTTTATTTATTCTTCATTCTTCATTCATAATTAATGGTTGCAAACATTGATTAAAGCCATAAACCTTGATTTGTTTGGGAAAACAATTAGGGTTTGGTAAGAATAAATAACAAGAACTCAAAGCTTTAAACTTTGTTTAATAAATTCACTTAGGAATAAGAAGAATTTACTTGGTATAATTAACCGTTCTTCATATAAACTTTCTTATATTTGGGTCAATCATAGAAAGAGATAATCTTTATTTATTGGGAAATAGTAAAGATTCACATAGAGGTTAAGTGCATTCATATAATGATCCATTAGAAGTATATCAAGATCATACCCATGATCATAGACTTTATCTGAAGGGGACACAACCTTGGTTTCTTATACCATAAATTCCTATCCAAAGTAATTAGTTAGTAATTAGTCATAAACAACCAACTTTTAACAAAATCATCGGATTAAGACATTAGACCTAAATTAAGTATTCTACAATTTTAGTAACCTTTTCACACCATATTTCTTGTGGGATTCGACCCCAACTTTGTTGGGTTACTATATTTGACATTGTCCACTTTACGCTAATAAAAGATGTAATTTGAGCATATCAACCAGGACCACAGTTTGCAATCAATTACATTCAAATCAATGAAAGCCTCGATTTACGCAAAAACATTTTTTTTACTAACAACAACAAAACATTCTTTATAACCATGCATTGTGAACAATAATAAAACCTAACTTTACTTTGCCTCTTTTTTCAGTAATAATAATAATAATAATAATAATAAAACAACCGAAAATGTCATGACATGCCGAGAAATGAATGAGGAGAATGACAAACAAGATTACGAGGAATACGACGAGGAGACGATGATACCAGAAGGCCTGGCAGAAGAATTGGAGGAACTGGAAGACAAGAAAAAACCAAACATGGACGAAACCGTGGTAATCCACCTCGGTGACGAAGAGAATGTTAAAGAGACACGAATTAGCACACATTTGGAAGTGCCACAGAAAGAAGAGCTCATAGCTTTATTAAGGGAATATGAAAATGTCTTCGCCTGGTCATACGTTGACATGCTAGGACAGAGCACTGAGATAGTGGCTCACATATTACCCATCAAAGAAGGTTTTTCTCCTTGTTAAACAAAAGACTCGGACATTTAAACCGGACATGAGTATCAGGATAAAAGACGACGTGGAAAAATAGATCAAATTCGAAATAGTGGAGGTGACGTCCTGCCCCACTTGGTTGGCCAACATAGTGCCAGTACACAAGAAGGACGGAAAGATTCGGATCTGCGTGGACTACCGAGACCTCAACCGGGCCAGTCCGAAAGATAACTTTCCCCTTCCAAACATCCACATTCTCATCGACAACTGCGCCAAGCATGAGCTGCATTCGTTTGTGGATTGTTTCGCCGGGTATCATCAGATACTCATGAGTGAACAAGACGCTGAAAAGACAACTTTTTTCACCCCTTGGGGAGTCTACCATTACAGGGTAATGCCGTTCAACCTCAAAAATGATGGTGCCACATACATAAGAGCAATGACTGCCCTGTTCCATGATCTGATGTATCGAGAGATCGAAGTCTACGTCGATGATGTTGTCATAAAGTCGAGAGAAAGTTCAGAGCATACCATGCACCTGCATAAGTTCTTCCACAGACTTCGCAAGTTCAATCTGAAGCTAAACTCAGCGAAGTGCGTACTTGGAGTGTTTGCAGGTAAACTGTTAGGGTTCATTGTCAGCCGAAGAGGCACTGAACTAGACCCTACGAAAATCAAGGCAATCTAGAAACTGCCGCCTCTTAAAACGAAGAGAGAAGTCATGAGCTTCTTGGGAAGGCTGAACTACATCGGGCGATTCATATAATAGTCAATCGTGATTGTGGAACTAATCCTCAAACTGCTCAAGAAAGACGCTCCCACAAAGTGGACGGAGGACTGCCAAGGGGCATTCAACAAAATCAATAAATACCTGTCCAACCCTCCCGTCTTAGTGCCACCCAAGCCAGAGAGCCCACTATTGTTGTACCTGTCAGTATCAGAGAATGCTTTCGGGTGCATGCTCGCCCAACATGACGAAGAAGGCAAGAAGAAACATGCCATTTATTATCTGAGTAAGAAGTTCACATCCTGCGAGTCGAGATACACGCTCGTCGAGAAAACATGTTGCGCCCTGACGTGGGTTGACCAAAAGCTAAGACATTACTTGTCAGTATTTACCACTCACCTCATCTCCAGAATGGATCCATTAAGGTATATCTTTCGGCAACCGATGCCCATTGGAAAGAGAGCCAAATGGTAGATTCTAGTAAGCGAATTCGACATTGTGTACATAGCACTGGCCGACCTGCTGGCAGAAAGTCTCGTCGACAATGAACTCGAACCATTACGAACTTTCTTTCCAGATGAAGAAGTAATGGCTATAGAAGAAAAGGAGGCCGAGCTGTACTAGGGATGGAGAATGTTCTTCGACGGAGCAGTCAACTACAAAGGTTCTGGCATCGGAGGGATGTTGATATCAGAAATAGGACAACACTATCCGATGGCCACAAAACTTAACTTCAGATGTACCAACAACATGGCCGAGTACGAAGCATGTATTATCGACCTCAGAATGGCATTGGTCATGAACATACGAGAGTTGTTAGTAATCGGAGATTCTGACTTGCTCATTAATCAAGTGAAAGGAAATTGGGCAACCAATAATGACAAAATACTGGCATATGTGAATCTGGTACAGAGACTGTGCGGGAGATTCAAAAGCATCGACTTCAAGTTTACTCCGAGGGCTCAGAACGAGTTCACTGATGCTTTTGCTACAATAGCCTCCATGATTCAGCACCCTAAGAGTACTCATATTGATCCGATAGAGATCACTCTGAAGGAAGAACAAGCTCACTGTGCTTAAGTCGAGGCAGAGCCAGATGGCAAATCATGGTACGCCGATATCAAGGCATACCTAAAGAAAAGAGAGTACCTTCCAGAAAGCTCAGGATATCAAAAGAAAACCATCATGAGACTAGCCAATGGGTTCTTACTAAACAAAGAAGTGTTATACAATTGGACACCCGACCTGTGGTTGCTCCGATGTGTGGACGCCGAAGAGGCCACAAGACTGCTAAAAGAGGTACACGTAGGGACCTGCAGATCTCACATCAATGGATTCATCCTGGCCAAGAAGATCTTGAGGACAGGATACTACTGGATGACCATAGAACACGATTGCTGCAAATTCGTGCAAAAATGCCATCAGTGTCAAATTCACGGAGACCTGATCAAGGTTCCACCGATAGAGCTACATGCAATAAGTTCACCTTATCCATTCATAGCATAGGGGATGGATGTCATCGGACCCATTGAGCTACCGACATCCAGTGGATATCGCTTCATTTTAGTTGCCATTAACTATTTCACCAAATGGGTAGTAACAACTTGTCACAAGTCAGTGACCAAAAAGGTCGTGGCTGACTTCGTCAAGAACAACCTCATATGCCGCTTCGGTGTGCCCGAGTCCATCATTACGGACAATAGAGCCAATATGAATAGCCATCTGATTAAAGACATCTGTGATCAATTCAAGATAACTCAAAGGAATGCTACGGTCTACCGGCCACAAAGAACGGAGCCGTAGAGGCTGCCAACAAGAACATTAAAAGAATCCTGGGACAGACGATCGACAACTAAAAGAACTGGCAGGAGCAACTGCCATATGCCTTGTTGGGGTACAGGACGACAACCTGGACATCCACCAGAGTTACCCCTTACCTCCTTGTTTACGGTATGGAAAAGGACATACCCGCAGAAGTAGAAATTCACTCACTGAGGATCATTTAAGAAGCAAAATTAAATGATTCAGAATGGGTTAGAAATGTTATGAGCAACTGGCCATGATAGATGAAAAGAGAATGGTAGCAGTATGCCACGAACATCCATACATGGTCCGCAAAGTACTTTCAGGAGGAGCCAGTGGCCTAGCAGAAATGGACGAACAAGAATGGCCCAAAGCTATCAATGCATATACTCTCAAAAGATACTACATCTAGGATCTCCATTTGCCTGTAATCGTATTATCATTTCCTAGTAGTCGCGTTTTTGCTTGTAATCGCACTTTTGCTTATAATCGCACTTTGTAATGAAAAAACAACCATCCATGTAATATGAACTATGCAATGACCTGACTTCCCCACAGTGGGATATGTAGGCAGTCCACATCGGACCCGATCGCATTATTAGTAAAAACAAAACTCAATTACCTTATTTTGAACTACGTTCGACTTGATTCCTGCTGCGAAAGGATACGTAGGTGCTTTCGAGCTCGATCGTCATAAAGAAAAACCAAAGAAACCCTTAGGAAGCCTCACGGACACAAAAGCCGGAAGGAAGCAGCAAAATCAGAATACAAGAATCGACACAAGAGTCAGTCAACATCAACCTTAAAATGGGGTAGAATTTTTTAGAAAATCTCAAAAACTCCTATACATTAGGGCAATGCAGGAGTCGAGCAATACGAGATCTGACACTGGGGCAAAATTTTTGAGAACGATCTCAAAAATTCCTCCAGTTCAGGAATATAGCAACAGGACCTCCTAGAAGACCTGAAGACCTCGTTATAAGAAAATACATGTCATGATATCTAAAATTAAACAAGATTTTTAAAAGAAAACAACACATTTATAACTTTGGCCTCAGATTTTTGAAACCACAATCAACATAATTTCGATTTTAAAAACCATCTCTCGAAATACCGAGTCCAAGAGGGACAGATCCAGAGAAGTAGCCAAGAGAAGACACCTGAAGGAAGGACGATGACACTAATTGGCCTCTTAGGAAACCAATTATTTTCTGTTGATGTAGGGTTTTTGAGAAATAAAATAGGAAGACAAATACGTCACCAACCAGTTTGCCCGCGACAAAAAAGGGAAAGGCAGATTCAACCAGACACAATGGCCAAAAGAGCCAGAACAGAGTGAACAAGAAAAGATATATTTGACCACGAGGGTCACAAAATATGGACGAAGAGACCAATCTAACCTCTAGGGTCACCCAATGAACAAAAAGAATATAGTTCACTGTAAGGGTCACAATGATGAGCTACAAAGACTTATTTGGCCACAAAGCTCACACAGTGAGTGGATGGAAAAGGCACATCAGACCAACAGGGTCATGAATGAACAACAAAGACACATATCTGACCACGAGTGTCAACAAGATAAACGAACGGCAAAGACATAATCGACCACAAGGGTCAACAAGACAAACAAACAACAAAGACATATTCGGTCAAAAGGGTCATAACAATAAGCATAAAGATATATTCAACCAAAAAGGTCAACACAAGGACAAAAGGGCATATCCGACCACGAGGTGACAACCAGCACAACTCACTAAAGAAAGATTATCCAGCTGTAAGGGCCATATCTGTCATCTGCATATCGCGAGGGCCATTCATACAAACACTGCCACGAGGGACATTCATAAAAACATTGCCCCGAGGGCCATTCATACAAACATTGCCGCGAGGGCCATTCATACAAACACTGCAGTGAGGGCCACTCATATAAACACTGCCGCGAGGGCCATTCATACAAACATACCGCGAGGGCCATTCCTACAAACACTATCATGAGGGCCATTCATCCAAACAGTGCTATGAGGGCCATTCATACAAACATGCCGTGAGGGCCATTCATACGAACATCACCACGAAGGCCATTTCATTTCATCAAAAACTACCACAAGGCCCTTTTCTGTAACGACTCGCTTGGTCGTTATAGTCCTTTCAACTCTCTTTGACCTTTCCCTGAATTTGTTAATACCATTTTGACCCGCGGGGACAGGTGGCATGGTTCCTTAGGCATTGGAGTGAGTTTTGATGTGACTTTTGAAAAATTTGACTTTTGAGTGAAAATCATTTGACTCATAGTTAACTTTTGGGTAAACAGACATTTTTCGAATGGATAGTCATTTAGAACTTATGTGTATATCTGGTTCGGTTCCCAATACACTCAAGTGCATTTTGGGACTTGGGCTGGAAAGTTGAAATTGAGGTATCGGGGGGTGACTCGCCAAACGAGACCTCTGTTAGAAATTTCGAGGCCACAAGCGCATTCGCAATGTATTTTTGTGTGTACTTGTTATGAGGTTGTGAGCAGATGACCTCAAGTATTAGTCGGAATTTCGGGATTGAGATTGTATTTATTCTGGGGAATCTGGTTCTAGTGCCCGCTATAGCGGCACCGTACCGCATCAGCGATACTACTATAGTGGTTGCCTGACGGCTGAAGCAGCTAAAGGCATTCGTGAGTAGACTGTCATGGCGGTCGGTAGGGGTGTACATGGACCGGGTTGGTTCGGATTTTTCAAAAACCAAACCAAACCAATTGTGTCGGATTTATAAATTTATAAACCTAACCAAACCAATAAAATTTAGATTTTTCAACTTCGGATTTTCTCGGGTTATTCGATTTTTTGGGATTTTTCGGGTTTTTTTCTGAAAAAATCTTCATACAAAACATATGACTTTTACTTCAAATATTTTTTTAGTCCTAGTAAGATACAACTATATAATTAAGGTGTTTCTCAAGAAAAGAACACAAAATGTGAGATGGATGATGACATCGTATTAAAATATTCAACAACAAAGATAATAAAATTGGTTAAAATAAGTATTTCTAAATAATAAGCCATAAAGAAAATAACTTTAATCTAAATACTAATTTATGCTAAAATAGTACGGCTAATAAGTATTAATTACATGACAAAGAAAAAAATTAAGCTATGTATTTTTACGCTGTAAACCAATTATGCAAAAACTAAAGAATAGATGTCCAACATTACTGTCATTCCTAGTGTTAGAATTGAATTTCTTTTGTTAGCATTAGTGTTGAGTTAGTTTTGATTTGGATTTTATTTGAGTTACTAACATCTATGGGATATAAAACTTATTGGCATTCAAAATTCTAAGTTCAAGCTTAAAATAATATTATAAAAGACAAAAAACTGTGAAAAAATTTAAGAAATATTTAAAATTACATTACAAGTAAATATTTTTATTTATAATATATTTTAAAAATCGAATACACGTAATGTTGGGTCGGTTTGGTTCGGTTTGACCTTTTTTAGCTAAAACCAAACCAAACCAATTATGGTCGAATTTTTTTTTCCAACACCAAACCAAGTCAAACCAAACCACTAGTTGAATTTTTTTCTCGGTTTATCGGTTTGGTGCGGTTTGTCGGTTTGCTTTGTACACCCCTAGCGGTCGGATTGGACACCGAAGCGGGACCGCTGCAGCGGTCTCGATTCTGCAGAAGCGGTATTAGCTGAGTCAGAGGCCTTTTAATGTATTAAAAACCCTTAGACATTAAGTCATTTCCTATACTCGTTCTTAAGGCTTAAGGAGGCGATTTTGGGAGGGTTTTCACTAATTTCTTCTCTAAGGTGACAATCATGTCTCTAAATCATTCGTTAGCTTTTCCTAATCAATAATCCATGCCTAGATATCTCTTAAATGGTAAGAGCAAAAAGGGGGTAGTATTTTAAATGGCTTGTGTAGCCTTTTCATGATATCAAACGTCAACAAGTAAGATACTATAATATCATGATCAAGATATAACAATAGTCTCCAATATCTACTATCACCACGTGGCATCAAGCCAACAACAACAGAACAATTAATGTCACAACACAACGGGGTGGCTAGCCCCAATCACGAGGATAGTGTTCTATATGGCTTATGTAGCCTTTTCATGATATCGTAGTATTTTACTTGTTGACGTTTAATATGAGGATAGTATTTTGTATGGCTTGTGTAGCCTTTTCATGACATTGTTAGCGTACCCATGCGTGGTACTTGTGATATTGATCTGATTATTGACATTGAACTCGTACATTGCACGCATTCTCATTTTTCTTGATATACTGTTGATACACTGATGATACTTGAGGAAACACTGTGATGAGCTGGGCTCAGTTGGATGAAAGTGACTGAGGACCGATATCTGATGGTTGTCCTGAAATTGAGGCTGTGAATAGTGATTGCTGAAGTTTTTGCAGGAATCGTGAGGTAGCAGTTTCCGAGGTTTGTGTTAGAGCCATGAGGTACATGGATTTTGCGGGTCCCCCATGGGTTGTGCCACCGAGGTGTCGATATTTTTGTCCGGAATACATGTGTACACAGCATTGCATATACATTTCATACATTATTGCATTGCATTGCACTTTGCTTCTATTGTGATATTCTTGTGATGTACTTGCGATATACGAATTCAGATTGAGTATTTGAGACTTGACACAATAGGATTTAGATACTAAAACATAGGTGATGATGTGTACTTAGATTCTGGCTCGTGTTTGACTTATACCTTATTGATTTATTTGTTTATCTTACTTTATTGACTTGATATGTGTTAGCTAAACTTAGTCGGCCTATGATACCTACCAGTACTTGTGGTTTGTACTGACCTGCACTTGCTGCATTCTTTTATGAATGCAAAGTTCTAGGTTAGATCGACCTCTATTTCTCGTGGCTGATAGCGGATCAGAGTTCTTTGCTTAGAGTCTTACAAAGTGAGCATGGGGACATCCGCTGCCATGGAGATTCTTCCTTATTCTATGTCTTATTTATATTCTAAGACATATTCAAACATTTGATGTATTATTGAGATTTCCAGACTTGTAGATGTTAGCTAGTTGCTTTAGTATGATTAGACAGATTTCTGGGGTGGTCTGATGTACTTTCGCTTATTCTATCTATTATTATGTCAGACTTATGTATTTCTATTTCTTTCGCTTATTTACTTGCTTTTTTATTTATTTGAGATTGTTGGGATAAGAGTTCATGTACCGAGGTGGGAAAGGTAGGTGCTCACGCGACTTAACTAAATTAGGTCTTAACAAGTTGGTATCAGAGCCCTAGGTTACGCGGTCTATAATAAAAGAGCGTGTCTAGTAGAGTCTCGTGGATTGGTACGATGCGCTCTGTACTTATCTACGAGAGGCTATAGGACATTTAGGAAACTTCTAATTCTTTCATTCTCTCGTGTGCCTTCATTCAATTTGGTATCTAACCAATCCCAATTGGTATCTGAACTTTCTTATCTTAATCACCCACGGAGGGTGGACACTCGTCCTTAAATTCTTATGCAAATGGTTGATCTATGACGTGTTGTGATTTTGGTGAGAGATGTGTTATCCTGATTCAGACCCGTGATCTAGTTCAATCTATAGTCATGGCTCGAGTATTCGATTGTGTGGAGTTGTGATTAGACTCAATTGTTGTACGGAGTCGCGATTAGACTCATTTATTTTGAGAGTTCATAAGAAATAGGAAAGATAGTTCAGAGGATTACATGATCTCCATGTTTCAGTGTTGGGCTGCTCGGAAGTGACAAGTGCATTAACGGCTTAATAATAGTAGGTTGCCCGGTGATGTGATCGATTGCCTTTAACTTCGTCAAGGCTTATGATGGTGTGCGTGACACTGGTGAACCAATGGTGGGTTGACGATTCAGCAATGGTAGAGTATTAGACTTCAGTATGTGAGAACATGTGTAAGTTCGGTGATGAATCGAATATGGGTAGCTCATTGTGATGACGGATAATAAAGAAAAGAAGTTGACAATAAGGACATGAAGGAAGACTTTTGTGGAAAGCGCATAGCGAAGTGAGACTTCATAGAATATCTTAGATATGAGTACTTTTCATGAGATTGGGAAGGGAAAAATTGGTAGCTGACATGGTTATCAGGATAAGGTTGAGATTGGTGCTAAAAGTTATTCTTGATATAAGCTCGTTGATGTTAAAGGACTACTCGGTTATTAAGTAAATGCTATGGGCACATCGTTGATCGGTAGATTGGTGGTTTTAGACTTCTGAAGAGTTAGTAATCAACTGATGGAAATGACTTCAATTATGGGCGTATGCGATAAACTAATGACTTGGGAAGTTACTGATTGCTACACTTCGATTCGATGAGTATTGATATTGTTTGTGGTTCGTTCGGCTCGGAGGGAAGATTGGTTTAGAGGATCGAGTGGATTTGAGTGTTTGTTGGTTGATAATAATAGAGTGATTTGAAATGAAATACGGTAACTGAAGGATTACAATGAGATATCTTGCTATTGGGTTCAAAAGATTAAGGTTTGTAAGACTTGAGGTGAGATAACATGGGTGCGTGTGTCGTGTTTAGATTATGGGGGCATTATATCATGACGTTCAGAAAAAGGGTGACCGATGAGGTTGGTTGGTGTCTTCGAGGTTAAGGATAGAAAGAAAATTATGAGAACAAGAGTTAGTGATATGAGAGCTTAGTTGCGATTGTACAGCGTAGAATGGGCTTGGGAGTTTATGGATGAGTTAGTAAAATTGATTAGATCCGGCTACTAATGGTGTTATTACTCGGCTCGTATGATTAAATAAAAAAGGGATTGGCACACAAGTGGTTAGAGGTGTTCAGATTCGATAATTGAGGTAAGAGGTGATTCTTTGAGGACTAGTAATGTTAAGGATTTGAGTAGGGGACTAGTAAACATAGATGCTTCAAATGGCAGATCGATGATGGGTTAACTGAGTTAAGTTCGGGATAACATTTCGAAAATTGAGTAAGGCAATTCGGGCAGGGACATTTCAGTGAGATACACGAGGATATTAGTAATATTATTGTGTGATACGCCAGATTTAGAGAGCATTCAGTTCAGGGTGGCAAGCATACAGGAAATGCTAATGTGGAGAGCGTGTGGTACGACCCTATCTCCAGCATTAATTTGGCTAATTTGCAAGATTTATGATTAGGTGGTATTTGATGGAGTGGATTCGAGGATTGATTAAGGTATCGATTATCATGAAATGATTAGAAATTAGGAAATTGGCAAGTCGAGAAAGGTATAGTTGAATGTGTATCAATAAGAAAAAGGTACATCCTAGGGATTTCTTGGGCCAGTATGGATCGTGGTATCGTTTTCTTGCACATTCCAGTTGAGATGTGACTGTTGCGTGAGCTTAAGAAGGAAATCTACAGGAATGGACTATGTGATATGACAGAGTTCCGTGAGATTCGTGATCAGCGACTAGCGAGAAGCATATTTCAGTGAACCGACATGTTGAGATTTATAAGAAATGGCTTAGTGGTACACCATTAGAAAAATTCGTAACATTCTACAGGGAATGATTTAGCGTGCTTTAAGAGGAATGATTGTGGAATTCCTATCATGTGAGGCTAGAGTTATATTTTCGGGGAGGGACCTTACTCGTGGTAATACAGTATGATTGCAAGTAATATTGATTAGACAGTTTGGGTAAGCGCTTTGGGTATTAAGATCGGATACTTTCAAAAAATTTATGGGTATATCGAGGTAATACAATGAGAGGTTCAATGTTATATAATTATTATATGAGGCTTCAGGTTTTGCGTCGAAAAGTTCGGAGTTGCATAGGTTTTGCGCATCGGGTAAAGGTGGAGAAACATGGAGATTTAAATCATAAGGTATAGTTCGTCAGTACTAAGTTGACAGCTTTGATAGGACTCAACTTATGGAATCGAGGGTGACAGATAGGATTTGTTATGCGTTGTATAACTATGATTGGTTTCGAAATTCGGAGTCAGTTCTAATGACTATTGGTGATATTCAAGAGTTGTGCATTAATTCAGGGTCAGCATTGTTCGAGTTAAGCTTAAAGGTCCATGATTATACTTCCAGGAAGATATGTAAGGATTCGAAATGTTTCGGCTCAGATTTGAGGTATGACAGATTTACCGAGCTTTGTCAGGATTTCTAGTGGATTTGATGATACTTTCTGAGAACAGTTATTAGACAAAATAATGGTATACAATGACCTTAGCACGAATTTGAGGAGGGACTGTTGTGCGAGAGGTCTTTATAGTGATCAGTTGGGTTCCGACGGACTTTACTCGACGAGGAACTGCCATTCTGATAGTTCCTATATCATTCGTTGGGATTCAATTTTGTTCAAAGAGAATCTTTCCTATTAGGAGAAACCCGATATGTGTTCGAGATATACTTAGTCCCTGGTCTCAGGTATCTTTCCCCGTTCCCTTTCTTGTCGCTCAAGGACGAGCGATTGTTTAATTGGTATATGATCTAATGAGCCGCTAGGTCGTTATAGTCCCTTCGACTCTCTTTGACCTTTCCCTGAGTTTGTTAGTACCATTTTGATTCGCAGGGACTGGTGGCATGGTTCCTTAGGCATTGGAGTGAGTTTTTATGTGACTTTTGAAAAATTTAGCTTTTGAGGGGAAACCGTTTGACTCATAGTTGACTTTTGGATAAATAGACCTTTTTCGAATGGATAGTTGTTTAGAACTTGTGTGCATATCTGGTTCGTTTCCCAATGCACTCAAGTGCATTTAGGGACTTGGGTTGGAAAGTTCGAATTGAGGTATCGAGGGGTGACTCGTTCAACAAGACCTCCATTGGGAATTTTGAGGCCACGAATGCGTTCATAGCGTGTTTTTGTGTGTGTCTGTGTATGTGGTTGTGAGCACGTGGCCTCAGGTATTAGTCGGGATTTTGGGATTGAGATTGTGCTTATACTGGAGAATCTGGTTCTGGTGCCCGCTATAGCGGTGCCAGTACCGCATCAGTGGTACTATTATAGCAGTTACCTGGCCACTGAAGAGGCTATGGACATTTGGGAGTGGACCGTCGTGTGACAGTCTGATTGGATGCCGAGGCGGGACCGCTACCGCAGAAGCGGTATTAGCTGAGTCAGAGGCCTTTTAATGTGTTAAAACCCTTAAACATTAAGTCATTTCCTATACTCGTTCTTGAAGCTTAAGGAGGCAATTTTGGGAGGGTTTTCAATGATTTCTTCTCTAAGGTAAAATCTTGTCTCTAAATCATTTGTTAGCTTTTCCTAATCAATAATCCATGCCTAGATTTCTCTTAAATGGTAAGAGCAAAAAAAAGGGGTTTGGGTTTCTTTTCTAATGGTCTTATGATGATAAAACCTTGTTTATTTGGTGGATTTAGCATGGGTTAGCATGATATTGATGGGTATTAGCTATTGTAACTTGAAACTTCCTTTTTCCAGGGATTAATTGATGAATTTAAGGTTAGGGTTTATACCCAAATTTGGGAGTTTTGCCTAGAATCCAAATTTGAGTGAATTGTTCATTATTCTTGCTTGCTGTTGATGGGAATTGATCACCTAGAGGTTTAATTTCATGTTGGGACCTTTAGATTCCTAATTTCACTCTTCTAGTTCATAAACCCTATTCCATAGATTGGGGATTGGGTCTTGAATAGAAGTAAGGCTTGTTTGATGTTCTTCTGGATCCTAATTCCATGATTTAAATATGCTTAGACATTCTTGATCTTGAGGCTCAAAGGAAAGGAAAGGCTAAAGTGTGATTGTTGGTGATATTGTTGTTCAGCCTTCCAGGTAGGTTACGGTTTGCCCTATGGTGAGACTTCGTTTATCGAAGCATATATTTAGATGCTAGTGTTGGAGAAATGTTCGGGTATGAAATTTGGTTGGATCTTATCTTAGGTTGGGCCCTGTTGCGTGATTGGGGCTAGCCACCCCGTTGTGTTGTGACATTGATTGTTCTATTGTTGTTGGCTTGATGCCACGTGGTGATAGTAGATATTGGAGACTATTGTTATATCTTGATCATGATATTGTAGTATCTTACTTGTTGACGTTTGATACGAGGATAGTGTTCTATATGGCTTATGTAGCCTTTTCATGATATTGTAGTATTTTACTTGTTGACGTTTAATGCGAGGATAGTATTTTGTATGGCTTGTGTAGCCTTTTTATGACATTTTTAGCGTACCCATGCGTGGTACTTGTGATATTGATCTGATTATTGACATTGAACTCATACATTGCACACATTGTCATCCTTCATGATATACTGTTGACACACTAATGATACTTGTGAAAACACTGTGATGAGCTGGGCTCAGTTGGATATCGTGACGTGAGGACCAATATCCAATGGTTGTTCCAGAATCGAGGTTATGCATAGCGATTGCTGAGGTTTTTCTGGGAATAGTGAGGTAGTGGTTGCCGAGGTTTGTGCCGAAGCTGTGAGGTACATGGACTTTACGGGTCCCCCATAGGTTATGCCACCGAAACGTCGATATTTTCGTCCGGAGTACATGTGTACACTGCATTGCATTTTCATATACATTTCATACATTATTGCATTGCATTGCACTTGGCTTCTGTTGTGATATTCTTGTGATGTACTTGTGATATACGGATTCAGACTGAGCATTTGAGACTTGACACAATTGGGTTTATATACTAAAACATAGGTGATGATATGTACTTGGATTCTTGCTCGTGTTTGACTTGTACCTTGTCGATTTACCTTTTTATTTTACTTTATTGACTTGATATGTGTTAGCTAAACTTAGTCGGACTTTGATACCAACCAGTACTTATGGTTTGTACTGATCTGCACTTGCTGCATTCTTTTATGAATATAGAGTTCCAGGTAGGATTGACCTCTGTTTCTCGTGGCTAATAGCAGATCAGAGTTGCTGCTTAGAGTTTCACAAGGTGAGCACGGGGACATTCGCCGCCTTGGAGATTCGTCCTTATTCTGTGTCTTATTTATATTCCGAGACATATTCAGACATTTGAGGTATTATTGAGATTTCCAGACTCATCGATGTTAGCTAGTTGCTCTTGCATGATTAGATAGATTTCTGGGGCGGTTTGATGTACTTCCTCTTATTCTATCTATTATTATGTCAGACTTACGTATTTCTATTTCTTCCGCTTATTTACTTGTTGTTTCATTTATTCAAGATTGTTGGGATAAGTGTTCACCTACCGAGGTGGGAAAGGTAGGTGCCCGCATGACTTAGCTAAATTGTGTCATGACAATTTCATTCAAACAAAAACACTGCCACGAGGACCATTTCATTAATACAAACAAAATACCGCCGCAAAGGCCATTTCATTCAAACAAACAAAAACCGCCACGAGGGCCATTTAACCCAATACGAACAAAAATACCGCCACGAGGGCCATAAATTCAAACAGAGAGCATTACCAGAAAGGTCGCGCAGGGGTGGACAAACAAGAAACATGTAGACCGTAGATGGTCAAAATAGCACAAATGACGATAAAACCAGAAACACACAAACCGCAAGTGGTCCAAGAGAATCAATGTCAGAGAAGCACCACACAAAAACAAGAAAATACATCCGGGAAGCCACGCAGGTGTGGTAATACGGAATAAGGCCAAGAGATCTACCACGATACTACTCAGCAGATAGAAGCAGCTTCGCAGCCGCGAGGAGCAGGCTAATTAGAATAGATCCAGACACTTGCGGAGCAAACGTGGAACCTTTTCTTACGCGGCCGGTCAAGACAGGCTACCCATGAGAGTCAAGCTCTCCGGCCAGGATTTGGAAGCCATCCGATCTCAAGCTCAGCCACAATTTGTTTTATTATTTGCTTTCTTTACTAAAAAAAATCGCAACCGATCGGCTACACACCGAAAAATCCGAAGATATTCCCGCATAAGGGATATACTCAGGGATATACTCTTCCCCAGTGATCGAACTACATGTGACCTGATTCACAGAAACCAGGGATATGTAGGCGGGCTCAAGACCAGAGAGTCGGTCACATTCTAATAGCCATCATGAGATATTTCAGTCACAACACTGAGGAGTCTCGGGACTTACCCTCAAATCACTTAGAGTTTTAGTTGAGTCGAATTACAAATGCCCTGAATTCTCGTACAGCCCGAGATATGTAGAAAACCTAAAAACCGGGCTCCTGCCAACCTTTTGAAAAAAAATTGCACAAAAAGAAAGGCACTATGAATTGGTTGGTCAAAAATCAGGGTTAGTCAAATTTCGTTGCCCGTAGATGGCTTTGCCATCCCCACACAACGAAGGGGCAGTTTTTGACACCTAATTTTTGATCTCCGATAATTTTATTTAATTATTCGGAGTCCATGGATTACAGACGGAGTAGAGTATGCATTTTACATGTCAAATCAATTTTACAAAATTATCCCGGTGTCATTTCGCCATTACATTTTTCAAAACACCGACAAAAGAATAACTGCAAGTCATTGTTACATTTGTAGCATATTTTTAAGAAAATACGAGTGCATTTATTTATTTTTTTCTCAAAGAAATGGTTAATTATGAAGTCATTTATTTTAAGTATTTACAATTAGTCATCATTAAGTGTCCTACCCTATCAAAGTCAAGGGAATTGAATTAATTAAGTAAAAAAAATAAGTGTATTTTGATTTTGGTGATTAAGCGTCCGAATTAGAGTAATTATCCTCTTTCGTGGAATTTAACTTGGCTTTGATTAAAACTTGAACTAGTTAAAAGCCCCTTTATTTTTTGCAATCATGGTATTTTAAATTTTGCCCCAAATACGGTGTATGTACAGCATATATACGCGTGTATACATCAAAATATACACATCATATATATGTGTATATACATACAAAACTGGGCCGGTTTCTTTCCCTTTAATTTACGCCGGGTCCGGTCCATTATGGACCGACCCGGCCCACCTACACATGAATATATATACAACACCACAGACCAAACAACCCCTAAAAAGGGTGTTCAACCAAAACGCGACTAGGGTTTTGCCAACCCTAGCGCCGCCACACACACACACACACACACACATATATATATATATATATATATATATATATATATATATATATATATCACCTCTCCGCGTCACTTTGCCAAAAATGGCGAAAACACAGAGCCCACAGGCTTTTCTCAGTAGGTGCATAGTGATACGCTCAAATTACACCTTTTAATGGCATAACGCGGATGTTGTCAAATATAGTAACCCAACAAGGTTGGGGTCGAATCACACAGAGAACAATATGTGGCGTTTAGCGCATTAGGAATTATCACCCGCGCCGCTTAGCCGAACGCATCAATGGTGATTTTTAGATATGGTTTTGATAAAATACGAAAATAATTAAATCTAATCTAGAAAGCAAGTAAATTAATCAATGGCCACACGAATGGAATAAAGGAAACTACTTCTCAAGTAACGATCCAAAATATTTCACGAATTACAGATAATGGTAATATTATGTTAATTAGCCTCAGATAATGAGTCTAAATTAACTTCCCCCAAAGATTAACTAGACTACCTAATTGAATATCCCTAAAGCAATTAGGAGCATTAAGAACACCCGACTATGGCTACAAGTGGTATCGTCTATTCCTAGGTCAATTTCCATTAGATGGGGGTTAACGCCCCAAATTCATGTTAATTATTCTATCCCAACCCGTTCTTCCTCTTGGAGTTTCAAACAAAGTAAATGGGCAAGTCCTTGGGTTAGCTACTCCTTCGAGAAACGTTGAAGAACAAGAATAATTAAAATAACAATAACTTACTTGATTAAAAATAATGTCGATCAATAAATAAGCACAACAAGAGTTTCAATCTCAATTGTCACCAAGAAATTTCCATAAACAATCTTCAAATAAAAGAAAGAAAATATACGTAGGAACCCTAGCCTCCAAACTTGTGTTTCGCAAAGATGTCTAAGAATTGTGGCTTATGAAATATTTATAGGTGTAGGAAAAAGCCCAAATAAAATAACTGAGTCCAAAACGAATTGGGATAAATTCTAAGTCCGCATTATTTCACCGCTCGCGACCGGCAGATCAGCCAATTTGGTGCTCCAAAACGTTTCTGCCAACGTTCTCTTTTTTCCTTCTTTGCAACTGATTTACATCTTTGCTCTTTGGTCTCATTAAATGCTCCTAATCATTAGCAATGATGACCCCAATCATTAAGGCCACTAATGCTTGTCTCCATTCTTTCTTTCCTTTATTTTTCTTCCGCTTTTATTCAATTTTGCTTCAAATCTCTTTAACTTTGTACCGCTTTATTCCTACACAATAAAATATAACATTGAGCACAAATCAATATAATAATACTCAAAAGATAATTAAAAGTACTAAAATGTGAGGCAATAATGGGTAAATATATGCATTTTTGGCCGAACATCACCACCCCACACTTAAACTCTTGCTTGTCCTCAAGTAAGCACTAAAACCACTCTCAATAAATCAAGGCTAGGAATACCACCACTTGGATTGATACCAACAATTAGGCACTATAGCAACTCAAACCATCAAATATATACTTCCTGACCATCATGCAAGATATACAAATTAACAAACAAACAACAAACGTCTAACCTCCTAATCTCAGAGACGGACTCTAACTCATCAAATTTAAGCTCGCTCACCTACTCTGTCAAAGAAATCTACTAACATCACCTATCTATCATGAAACAAGTGCCCTCACAAGAAGAAATAGTCTGCACACTCAAATCAAAGAATCGAATGTAATTTAGGAGCTTAGTATCAAAGCACAACTCTCGCACTCACAAAGAAATTCACATGCATGCACAAAGAACCATAGGCTTGCCCATAATGTACATCTCTACTAATTAAGTGTGCTTGAATAAAATCAAATAGGACTTTAACAGGTTGTAATGTTGGCTAGGGGACGGGTAGGAAAATTGTATAATAGTGACTTACACTTCCCTAAGCACTTTGCAATTTTAGAATTCATCACCCATTATATTCATCTTTTCGCTTTATTTCTCAGCCTTCTCTTCATCAATTATTTCACAAGTATTTCTCATCATATCAAGAACGATTCATTTTTTTTTTACAAGCAATTTTTTTTTTTCACATTCTTTTATGTCACATTCTTTGTAAGAGGGTCTTTTCATCACTTTGCAGGTATCATTGGTCACCATTTTTTCACTTGACCATCCCTTTTCTTCAGATTTATCAATTAATATCACAGTATATGCTACAGTGCTCAAGGAAGCAGGGTGTAAAAATCAGGGATTCAACAAAAAGGATCAAGGAAAAAATATGGCTAACAAATGAAAGGCTACAGGCTCAAAGGGCTAACTAGTGGCACAATTTCTGAAAAGGCTAAAATTCACAAGACTTATCAAAGAAAGCCTATAATCATCTTCTAAACGAGCAACACTTTTTATTTCGCTTCAATAACACGAGGGCAAGTTCTAGACTATGATGCAAAACATGAAATATATGCAAGAAATCCTCACCACACATGGCACAAGTATCAATAAAGATGGATCAATTCTATTCTAAGACAGATAGGATCATGGCGAACTACAAAATAAGAATAAGCTATATACAGAGCCACTATCTTGAGCCTAGGTGTCAGAAAGTATGCTACCTTTTTCATTACTCAAGCACTCACAGGAAAATACTACTGAAGTTCAGGCCCAAATATGCTAGTATCAACCAAGTCAAAAAGGGTCTTTCTTCTCTCTTCTTTACTACTCCTAAAATATCTTTTTAGGCTCCACAAAGACTCCAAGGGCGACTGATCTTTTTAGGGTTTTGAGAAATGCGGTCAAATCTCGAAATGACACTTAAATAGGGGAAAATCACTGCTCGTTACCATTGTTGTGGTTTGAAATGCTGCTTTGACGGTACCGCTTTTACACCCAAGGCACCGCTGGGGAAGTCCCTAAAGAAATTAACTACACTGCTCTTGCGATGTAGACATCGTTATTGCGCCACCGCAGGGGTGGCATTAAGGGCGCTGCAACAGTATCACTGGACCGGGGTGTCCCCAATCCAATATTTATACGAAATTCACATGATTTCCCGATCAAGTTAACGATTTTTAGAAGTTTAAAAGGACCAAGGATGTTTCAAGGAGTCAACGTCATGAATTTTTTGGAAATCACGGTAACGACGAAACGGGTCGTTACGTCAGATGACAATTAAATAACCGCTCATCGCCGAAAGGCAATGAAACGAACAAGCACGGATGGGGTAGCATAACGGAGGGCCAGGATAGTAATAATACACCTAGACCCTCACATACAAGGGATTTCATGAAAATAGAGTGATCACTTAGTCGGGGAATGAGGGAAATTTTTAAATAGGTTCACAAAAGGACCAATTAGGATTAATGCACTCTAATTTTAACTCACGATTACTAAACAAAATTTTCAAACTGAATCCTAGTTGTGAACGGATGGAAGCCGACGGTTTATACACGTCTCATGAAATAATCTAGAAATTAAAACTCGAAGATGATCAACATAACAATAAGGTTCTCTTTGCTCGGGTGTAAGGCTCGGTGCATCTTGAAATGCTTCATAAAAAGGTAACAGATTGGTCAGGGCTGCTTCGGCGGCTTAGCCGAGCATTGGGGTGGCAACGTTAGTGTGGCAAGGGTCACACTATGGAAGAAGAACAACTTTCACGAAGGGATCATCACAGCAGCATGTGGGACCGCTGTGACATTGACACTGTGGCGGCCTGGCTACCGCTATGGCGGTAATCGCTGGGCTAGAAAGTTTTTAAAGAGACATCAGCCTCGTCACTTCCCACTTCTCAAAAGCAACGACCGCCTCTCCAAATTCGCACCCCATTCATTACCCACTCCAAATCTAACTCAAAAACAACTCCCTTTTTACTTCTCCACTTCAAACCCCACACTAAACCGCTCACACTTCACCCCTATTCTCAAAGACAAGACGAAGAGGAAGAATTTACAAGGGCAATCTCAACTTTCCACCCACTCACTTGAATCTCCCAAACAAAGGTAAGAAATTGTCACCCTTCACTTGTAGATAGATAGTAGACTTGAATTTCGAGAAATAATACGCATGAGATTTGAAATTTTTGACCCCAAAGTTGGGATTTTTTTGGGTTGTTGGATGATGAAACTCATGGGTGTGGAAGAAGGAATTTATAACTGATTAGACGTTAGAATACTCTTCCCATCGAACATATCTTAGTTATAGCTCTTATTTAGGACACAAAACTTGGACATAGTAAAGGAATTCTTGGAATAGAGGGTTTGGGTTTTTCTTGAAATTCGAGTTTGTTTGTTGCTAACCGACTTCCATTACTTGTAAACATCATGAATAATGCTCAATCTGCTTATAAAACACAGATTTGGGTTAGAAATTTGTGCTTTGAAACTAAAAATTCTGAGTCTGGTCATGTGAAGACGACGAGACCGCTACAGCGGCCCGCTGACCGCTTCAGTGGCTCCGTTGTAGCAATTAGGCGACTGTTGAGGCAGTCCAAGGAGTTTCTTAAGGGAATGCTACGACGGTAGTGTTATATCCCGCATTCTGTACGTTGGAATATTTTAAGACAATGGCGGGAAGCTAAGGACAAGGTTAAAAAAAAATTTAGAATGTAGAAGTTGCGTATTCGTCTTTTTTTTATTGGAGTGGAGCGTTAAGGGTAAATTCGGGATAAGGAGAAATTGGAGGTTAAAAGTTGGAAAAGAATTTTCATGAAATGGCCAAAAGGCCTAGGTGGCCGTAGGCCCCACCCACATGTTGGCCAATATTTTTATGCCATGGAATAGCACATGTGTGTACCTTGTATTGGAGAAGGCATGTATATGTGTATGTATAATTTCTTACCATGCAAGACTTATTCACCTTTTATAATTCAAGAAATTTCTAGAAAAATGGAGAAAAATTGGAGGAAAAAAAGAAGGCCAAGACCGGCCACATGCATATATATTTATATATATAAGTGAGGACCAAATAAGACACATGCTTCATCATTTAACTTCAAGAAAATTCAAGAAGTTTGGAGAGAAAGAAAGAAAAGAGAGAGGGGTAACCATTCGGCCAAGCAAGCTGGCCGAAGATGGTCCCTTAAGTTGATGGTGAAAAATAATTTTCTCCTTGCCTTCCTACTAATTAAAAGGCCCTCTACAACATGAGCTAGTTGTTGGAACAAAAAAAATCATCCGTTCTTGCAAATGGAAGCCCTTGGCCGAGAGAGAGAGTGAAGAAGTGGAGTGAAGAAGGTAAGGTTTAATCCTCATTTTCATACGTTATAGATGATTGTGTATGTTGTGGAGCGTGTAGATGAATGAAGCTCATGAAGTTGTGATGAGTTATGTGTGGCCGTGTGTGTGCTAGGTTGTGTATGTAAGTGATGAACTAATTTATTTAGCATGTTGGATGATTGTATTATGAATGGTTGTGCATGTTGTAATGTAAAGGAATGGATGAAATTCATAAAGTTGTGTGTGTGTGTGTGTGTGTGTTGGCCGAAGGCATGGGTGGTTTGTGTTGAAAAGATGAACTAATGCTATTTAGTGTTCTAGTGATGTTGTGGTGAATATTATGATGAAAGAATGGATGTTTGATGACTCAAGTTGAAGTTATAGTTGTGTGGGCTGATTTGGAGCTTAATGTGATGTTAATATAGTTTCTTGAATTTATGAAAATATTGTTGAAGACGTATGGAATTGTTGACATAAGTTTATGAATTTGAAAGTAGAAAATGTGTTATGAATGTTTCTAGTTGAGTTGGAAGGTTTCGGGCAAGATTGGGTGTTGGTTTGGACATCTTGAATTATCTATCGATATTGTTATTATGATTGTTGGTTTGGTTGTTGTGATTTGGCCGAGTTGAATTCTCGGGGTTGTTGGATTCACAGGGGAAATCTTTGCCGAAATTTCGGTAGACAAGTGCTACCTTAAGATTCCACTTCTAAATGCTCTAATTGACGGTTGGTAAATGTGACCAATTTTTGTAGATTTTGGTGGATTTGGAACTTAAATTTGGAGTCGCGCATGAGGCGGAAAAGGTATGTAAGGCTTCACTCTTCTTCCCTTGGCATGTCTTAGATGTAATAGGCTTGAATACGTGTCTCGGGGACCACTCTAATTCTACAAATCCGAGTTTGAAATCAACTACTATTCATTCAGTAAGATTGAAGTAAATGCTCATGAATAGTTAAAAGAATTGTCAAAACACCTAGAACTTGCATGAATAAGATCCGACCACCCTAAAACTCTCATAAGTAACGTCATGGAATGTAACATGCATAAATTGTGTACGCCACCTCATTTGACTCGAGGTGGGCCCGCTATTCCCTAGGTTCCTCCTATGGCTCCATTTGGTTTATTTCGATATTACCGTTAAAGGAAACTTTTGGACATCATTCCGACTACTAAATAATAGTTGTTTTAATTAATCCCTCGATTCCAAGGCATGAGTTTCTTCATAAAAAGTTCCTAAATGTTTTCCAAAATATTTATTCTTCTCCAAATCCAAGTTTTGCAATTCTTTTTTGACGGTTTAGTTTCTATATCTAGAACGACGACTACGATTTTACAATGACAAAGATGATGCGAAATATGAGAAAATGTCTATGACATGATATGACATGACAGGATATGATATGATATGATATGATATGATATGATATGATATGATATGATATGATATGATATGATACGACATGACATGACATGATATGACATGACATGATATGACACGACATGATATGATATGAGATGATATGATATGATATGATATGATATGATATGATATGATATGATATGATATGATATGATATGATATGATATGATATGATATGATATGATATGATATGATATGATATGATATGATATAACATGATATGATATGATACGGTACGTTCTCTTAATGTTACTCTCCGTTGGTAGTCTCGCCTTATGATTATTGATCCTCCAAGGTGAGACAAAGCGGCCATGATTACTCCATAATGCGATCGGAGGTTTCCGACCTTACGTCACTCCGACGAATACATGACTTTCTTTGGGCTCTCATGCATGCCATACCTGTATATGTACATGGGTTGGGGGGATGGGATACATGTATATGTGGGGAATGGGAAGGGAGACATGTTTCATTGCCACTGTCAGTCGGCTTATCATCCCGGACGCGGGATGCCGGACGCGGATTTATGGGCGAGCCGACGTATTTCGGCGCTATACGTGGGCGAGCCGACTTGTTCGGCGCCATGATACCATATGACCGAGACAAGCATGCATGGCATCCGCCCTCGGGGCACTCATATGCACGAGTTACTCGTTATCCGATGATATGTTCTATGTTTCCATGCGAATATTGTTAATATGTACGGGTTATTCCTTTATCTCACGATATGATATCCCGTTATTGTTCATGCTTATATCTCTTACTATGTTGCTACTCCCTGCCTTACATGCTCGGTACAAAGCTCGTACCGACCCCTCTTCTTCGGAACACGCGTTTTCATGCCGCGCAGGTGTACCCAGATGAGCTGAAGCTAACATAGAAGATGTCCAGCGGAGTTGGTAGGCTCCACTTGTCATGGAGTGCTGCCGAGTCAGAGTATATGTGCCATGATGATTTGTTCGGAGTTAGAGACTTTGCAGACAGAGTCGTGGGTATTGGGTTGTCATGTGTAAGCGGCTCTAGCAGCCGATATGTTATTATGTTTCGTGTCACGAGTCTTATATGATGTCAGATTCTATTTATGAATAAAAAAAAAAAAAAAAAATCTATGTATTCATTTCTTACTAATTCATGAGTTCATATGTGTAATAAGAGTTAGCGGGTTCGCTTGGCTCCGAAGATGGGGTCGGGTGCCCATCACACCCTAGTAAAGTCGGGGTGTGACAGGTAGAATACCCGCTAAAGCAGCACCGCTATAGCGGTCTGATAAACTGCTACAGCGATGCCTATAGAATCAGACACTGACTGCAGCTGTGAAGCTGGAAGTTTTTGACAATTTCCAACTGAACAAGCTAGAATGTTACGATCTAAGATGACATGAATTTCTCTAATGCGTTTCTAACTCTTTTATAAGCAAGATGTCACAGAACCAAGAAGCGAATCAATAAGTCCAAAAAGAAGAGATCCCCTCATACAAGAAGCTTCCAACTCCCGAGAGCAAGCGTTTACAGTTACAGCAGCTGCCTATGCCTTTGTTGTCAGAGCGGATCTTTTGATATGAAAAATGCAGACAAGCGGGCTCCAGATTTCTTTTCCAGACTAAATCGAATCAAATGGAATCGCTTGGTTGAGGATCACGAGTTTTGCAATGAGACTTGGGTGAGGGAATTTTATGCTGTGTTTCCTACAGTTGACTGGAATTCTCCCAATCCAGAGATTATCATTCGGGGAACTAGGGTGAGAGTGGGGCCAAAAGCAATCAATAGGGTGTGCAAGCTTGAAAACCATCCAGAGGCGCCTTTTGCAACTAAGGCGGCGGAGCAAGATTCGAGGTGGTTGGCTTTGGTCTTTGGTTCACGAGAGAGAGATGAAACATGTTATTTAGGTTGATGGCAAGGTTGAGATTAATAGTGAGTGATTTACTACAGAGGCAAAGAGGTGGTTAAATATTGTCTCCCATAGGATTTAGCCGTCTAAGAATGTTCGTGATGTGACCTTTTCTCGTGCCTTGGTTGTCGCTTGTGTCCTTGCTGACGTTTCCGTGAATATAGGCTCTCAGGTTGTCGACGAGTGGAAGGAGTTTTTGAAAGACGGGGGTGCAAGTTTGATGTTTCCTTCACTAATCACTTCTCTATGCAAGAGGTTTAAGGTGCCGAGGGAGAACGAGACGGATGAGTGGGTCCCCAGTGATAATCTATTTCACCCACTTCTGGTAAAGGGCTGGGGCACTGCTATTGTTTGTAGAGAGAGTATGAAGAAGAGAAAAGTGGGTGTGTCCGAGAAGGAGGTAGTGGGGCCGGAGTTGATGATGAGGCTAGGGACAAGGGCGCTCAGGAGATCGGGGCTGAGGTTTCCCGTCATCAGGGGCCATTTGAGCGCATAGACTTGCGTTTTGATAAGATAAAGGGTATGTTCTCGAAGTTGTCTATGTTCTCAGAGGGTTCTAGTTCGTCGGGGGATACTGCGGCTTTTGTCAAGAAGGAGGAGATGAAAGGTTACTTTGAAACCCAGAAGACCATGGACGAGTCACTTTCTTCCTTGCAAACAGCCTACACTACTTTGGCCACGGACCACAGAAAGCTTGGGAGGAGTTCGATGCTGAGATGACAAGGAACAAATTTCGGGACAAGGTGCACATCTAGACTTGGAGAGGAATCAAGGGAGTGTGGGGCACCATGTGTCCTGATGTGCCGATCCCCGTAGCAGATGATGATGACCCTGATAAGTACTCTTTCCTAGAGATGCCTCGAGAGGTTGGTGGTATAGCTAGACAGGTGGAGGTAGCGGGCAATCCGGACGATGATGACGCCCTGAGAAAGATGGATGATTAGAGACCCCCCCCCCTCCCTTTTTATGATGGTGTTATGGTTGCGCTTGTCAGCCTTTGCTGTTTAAATAATTTCTATTTGGTTTATTTGGTTTTGTTTGGATATCTTTGAGATAATGTCGTTTTGGCCTTGGTTAGCTTTGTTTTGACTTGATGTTTGGATACTTTTGGTTTGAATGTTGGTTTATCTAGTTTTTGTTTTGGTATTTGTAATTGGGTTTGTAGTATTGACTTGCATGATTTTCGCCCTTGTCGGGCTTGTCTTTATATCATTGTTGGTTTGGATTTGCTGCTTTTTCATTTGGTTTTCTTTTTTCCTGAATGGTACGAATAGGGGAACAAGCTGAAAACAGGGGAGGAGTTCAGGTCTCTGAATTCTGTACGTTCGCTTCTGCGGTATCTCAGACCGCTATAGCTGTCTCGCTTCAGCGGAGCAGGGATCGCAGAAACAGTCACGATAAAGGCTTAATGCATCGCTTCTGCGGTGAAGGACCTGTTATAGCGGTACCGTCAAAGCGGCTAACTAGCCGCTGTGGCGGAACACTGAATAGTAAACTTAAATCAAAATTCGACAACTTTTGCACCCACGGAACAAACCGAATAAAGTCTTCACACGAACCGAGTCGAACTAGTGACGTAACTTACTCACATGCGTAGATACCAATTGGAATCGTCCAGGTATCAATTGAATCCACCGAGATACCAATTTGACCGAAGTCGCACGAATAGAAAAAAGGAAGGGAATTTTATTAGAATGTCTCATAGCCTATCGTGGATAGGTACGAACGTCTACGTTCTATTCCACGAGACTCTACTAGACATTGCTCTTGTACTTGTGAGACCGGTAACCTATAGCTCTAATACCAACTTGTCACAACCCAATTTAGGATCACGTGGGCACCTACCATTCCCACCTCGGTAGGCAAACCCTCAACCAAAACAAACATTTGCAAGTAAAGAACGAGATTCATTAACCTTCGAGATATAATATAACCGAACATCAGAAGTCAACCAATATATTCAAATAATTTAGCGGAAGTGTTTATAACAAATAATGAATACACTGACTCAGTCTTACCCATGACCTGGTCTAGACTAATACAACAACGACTAATGTTGAACAGTACTACAATAATAAACTTAAGATCCGACCACCATCTCCGAATGTAAAGGATGGAGGCCTTCAAGGTAGGCACAGTGCATCTCCCGAAAAACATCAACAATAAATTTTCTGCAAAAAAATTCTACACCCCGAAGGGGATGTAGCAAGAGTAGTATCATTACAACACTAGTACTGGTCAGCATCGTAGGCCGATAATGGTTAAAAGAACATATCAGTACAAGAGTTCACAAATAAGCATGATAAGTGAAACTAGGTCAACAGCTCATTACCTACCGCTTACTGCAACAACAAGGGTGCTTATTCTCAGCAACTCTCTCCTAGTAATCTGTTTGCCTAGCTTACATTATACTCATTTTTATCTCCTTATCATACAATAGACAATTTCTCACAAGCATCACAAGTCAACTACCGAAACACTAAGCACTCCTAATATCGAGAAGTCATTCCATCACTTGATGTTCATCATTCACCTAATTTTAGGAAGCCAAAATATACAGCTGAGCCAACGAAAGTCAACAAGGTAATCCAAGATCATGGCATATGGTTATAGCAACTAAGCCCAACTGTGTCAAGTCTCAATTCATTCAATTCGAATTCGTATATCCCAACTAGATCACACGAATGTTAAGGGAATGCCACAAGAATATCAGGACAGTATCACAAGAATATCACAATAGAAGCCATAGTGCAATGCAATGCAATAATGTATGAAATATGGATGCAATGCATATGCACCGTACACATGTACTCTGATGATGGAACATCACATCTCGGTAGCACAACCCATGAGGGACCCACGAAGTCCATATACCTCACAGCTCCGATAACAACCTCGACAACTGCTACCTCACGATTCCAGCAAAAGCCTTGACAATCGCTACGCACAACCTCGATTCTGAGATAACTATCGGACATAGGACCTCACGTCACTCTCATCCAACTGAGCCCAGCTCATAACAGTGTTTCCTCAAGTATCATCAATGTATAAAAAATATATCATGAAGGATGAGAATGCGAGCAATGTATGAGTTCAATGTCAATAATCAAATCAATATCACAAGTACCATGCATGGGCACACCAACAATATCATGAAAAGGCTAGACAATAAGCCAAAATAAAACACTATCCTCATATCAAACGACAACACATAAGATACTACCAATTCATTATTAGGATATATCAATAGTCTCCGATAACCAACACGGACAAAGTTATATAACAATACCACCTCATTCCTTTACTGCCTAACAACATCATTACATGATAATTACGCTTTCTACTTACAAAGTAGCCACTAACATCCAGTCCAGAATAATTTCGTGTTCTTTGGCACACTTTATCCATTTCCATACCAAATAAGAGTCAATATTAAATAGCACAGGACATGTTATACGCATTATACAGGAACTCCTCATCAAAGGGACCTAGTAAACTAAGTACCGAACAACTAATCTTTCAAGTCACATAAAGTCCCCCAATACTCACGAGAAAACAAATATAGGAACCTAGGGAATCTACAGGCCACAAGCCCGAACACACAAATCGTATAACAGTACCATCCTAAGAATCCATCCCAATCTGCAAAATCCTATACATGCATTCCCCGTTTCATCTAATACATGAATATATAAATCTAACCGGAGTCTACCAAAGAAAGGAAGTTGTAACCTACCTCGAGGCCGAGCGGATGCCACGAACATCCATTGGTCTTCAATTCATTCATCATGTCATAACCCGTATGAAGGAACTTGAGACAATCATGAGACCCAAAAATAAGAATCACCATTAGTGCACTTACAAGAGACTCAGATTGATAAAGAAAGTTGGGAATGAGACTACCTCTAGATTTTCTAGGCCTTTATTACTAAATGAACTCTTTTCCTAATCATAATTAATGCTAAGTGGTTACTTTCCTTAACACCATAATTAATACTAACCACAAGTTATTGCAAGATCAAGTTGCAATTTTTAGCACTTTCCTTGAGAAAACTCATTTTCAATATTAATGGAAGAACCCAGTTACCAGTTAAGGAAGGTAAGAGAAATCTAAGTTAATAATCATGCTATTCTTATCAACAAGAGAGATTAGATCTATGTAATCCATATTAAAACATGCTAACCATTTTTTTTCCCACTTAAGTTCATGAATTTGGTGACTCCATTTTCTTGTTTTTGTAGTTTCTAGAGGAGGGACTTTAAGAAGAATCACTAATGTGAAGAAATGAATGGAGGAAGTTAAAAGGATTGCCTTTCCCAAGTAGATATAATTTTAGGCTCCACAAAGACTCCAAGGGAGGCTGATCTATTTAGGGTTTTGAGAAATGATGCCAAATCCCGAAATGACACTTAAATAGGGGAAAATCACTGCTCGTCGCTGCTTTTGCGGTCTAAAATTCCGCTTCAGCGATACTGCTTCTATGCCCAAGGCACCGCTAGGGCGGTCCCTGAAGAAATTAACTACATCGCTCTTGCGATGTAGACACCGTTACTGCGCCACCACAGGGGCGACATTAAGGGCACTGTAGCGGTACCACTGGGCTCGGGTGGCCCAGATCCAATATTTATACGTAACCCGCACGATTTCCCGATCAAGTTAACAATTTTTAGAAGTGTAAAAGGACCAAAGATATTTTAAGGAGTCAACGTCGCGAATTTTTGAGAAATCACGGTAACAACGAAACGGGTCATTACATGGAATGATTGATTAAGTGCTCAGTGGGTCACAAGTTCATAATTTAATGCTATAGAACAGATGCAGAGATATATATGTAGGCCGGATTAGAGAAAAGGGAAATATATACAGGGTATACACCTGATATACATATTTGTCATCTGTATATTATGTATATATATGGATATTAATCACATAGGAGGTGTATTAAATGGATATGGGGGAATAGACTCCTTAGGCTTTAATATTAGCCCAATTTAGGCCTAATACAGATCTGGACCTGGTCCATTTCAGTGGTGCCAGGGCAGTCCATAATTCACTTAGCCTGAAAAGGAGGGGGGGCGGGGAACAGTTGGGCTTTGTCACGACCCAACCGGAGGGCCATGATGGGTACCCGGAGTTACCTTACCGAGCACCTCTTAACATACTTCTCATAATCATATCTAGGTGGACCACATGGCTAACTCAAATTTATCATACGTTGTATGAGACACGAGTTCAATAGATATATGCACGTCTATATAAACATCATCAACTATGCCCATATGTACAAGCCGACAAGGCTACCAAAATGATAGACAAAATATGAACCGATGAGGTTACAACACATCTAACTATATACGTCTGTCTACGAGCCTCTACAAGGAGAGCATAACATCATAAAGATGGGACTGAATCCCGCCATGCCCGTACATGTGCACAAAAGAATAGTACCAGCTAAACTGCAGCTCCGAAACAAATGGAGGGCTCCTGTACAATCGCTGAAGAAGCAACCTAGGGATCTGGTTCGTCTCCCTGCCTACCTGCGGGCATGAACACAACGTCACATCAGTATGAATAATGTACTGAGTATGTAAGGCATGAATAATCACATAATGGAAGTATAAGGATAACATAAGATAAAAAGATGAATTTATACCTCAGAATACCTCCTAAGGCGGATGTCATGCATACGTAACCTTTTTCTAAAGAAAACATTGTCATACATACATATTTATATATAATGATACAGTACCCGGCCATATAGGCTCGGTGTCACCCATAACCAGCCATAACAAGGCTCGGTGTTATCCGTACTCGGCCATAACAAGGCTCGGTGTCATCCGTACCCGGCCATAATAAGGCTCGGTATCATCCGTACCTGGCCATAACAAGGCTCGATGTTATCTGTACCCGGCCCATAACAAGGCTCGGTGTCATCCGTACCCGGCCAACTATTACGCGGCTCGGTGTTAGAAAATACATACATATATATAAAGCATGCATGAGAGCCCAAATAAAAGCTAAAACTCTATCGGAGTGTCGTAAGGTCTGTGAACCTCCGATTATCATTATGGATCATCATCATCATCGCTATATCTCACCTTGATAGAACAATTATTATAAGATGAGATCAACAATAATGAATAAAATCAATAATCATGGAACAAGCTCAATAATATCACGAGAACATCAAGAACTATAAGCTTTGGTATCTTTAGAAATGGAATCATCATCATCATTATCATCATCATCATAGGAAACTTTTATCCACAATACCATAGGAACCTTGAGAATTATGAGTTTCTAGCAATTTTAGGAAATAGGACATTATAGATATCATGTATGGGTTTACAATAAGGGAATCATGGCTTTAGAAAGAGAAGGTTAGCCTTAACATACCTTATCATCCAAGCAATACAACAATCAAGCTAATTGCAACTAGCACGCCAATCCTATAATAAAGAATACATATGCAACCTTAGATGGCGCTAGTATATCACGTATATCCACGATAACTTGATTCTAAAATAAATCGGGCAGCAATTCCCCTTACTCTCCAATCACCTCAACAAGTACAACAGTCCCACAATAACAACAACAAGCCTACAAAAGTCCTTAAATACTCCTTTCACTGTCCATATAAAGAATACACTCCAAACAGCCCAAAGTATACCAATATACAATAACAATATATACTTTCTTTCTTCCCAACCAAGGAGTATAATCTCATCAACACATCAACAACATTAGATACTACTCATATTCATGGAATTAACTTAACAATATAGCCACTAGATGATCAAAACAGTCCTTGAACTCAACATAGTTCCTAACTCATGTTTGGACTTCTCTTCACCTTTTCTTTCTTCAATCAAGTTTCATAATTATCAAACAACATCAATAATATCATGCCCAAGAAATTACATTCAAACTAGACTCAAATCCCTCAAAAACTTCTTTTCAAATTCAATTCATAGCCAACAACTACAACACAATACTTTATGACTTTTTCCCATAACTCTTTCCACTTTTAAGACTTGCTAAACCTTCAAATCAACTTAACATAAGAGATAAGATGATGAACAAACCTTGTATTTGAGGAATTTCAACTCACACAACTTGCTCCAAGACTTAATCCCCACAACCCCAAGTGAAAGCAAGAACATCCAACTTCCATAAATTAACTTAGGTTTTCAAGGTTGATCTTCTCTTGATTTTGATTTAGAATGACTTGGAGTGTTTATGGATGTTAAAGGAAGCTTAGAGAGACATTAGGGATTTATTTATGGGTAAAAATGAGGCCCAAGGCGTGGAAGCATCTATTTATAGGCTTAGGAAAAAAAATTCCACCGACTTCCAATTTCTGGAAATTTCGGGCAAAGTATGGGATACTGTTCATCCCATACTTCAAAGTACGGGTTTCTGTTCATCCCGTACTTGGAGGTAAAAAAATTTCAACTTTCTGAAAATTTCAGGTAAGGTACGTCCAAAATGTACGGGACGTACATTTTTGTACGGGCCGTACTTTATCCCATACTTCTCAGAATTGCGATCTGTCAGTTGCATTGGAAAGAAGAATCATCGAACTTCAATTTACATAGGTTATGGATTCCGTGACTCATATTATAGGATACATGCCCCTCTCAAGTTGGACCAAAATTTCTGTCGAAATTCTGCCATGTTTTTCCCAAATTTTTTGACAGACTTAATTTCTTCAATTCGCTTGATCCCGAAACCTTTAGACACTTGCTTATCACTTATTAAAAGTATTCCTTAACCTTATAAGGGTTCCATGACCTCTCCAGGCTTACGTTAGTTTACTAACGACGCAAATGACGCTATAATTTCCAAGGTGTAATAGGCTTTGCGATGGATTATAATGCAACTAGGCTTCCAGGCCTGACTCTTTCTGGAACTGAATATATGTACATGTTTTACCTTATATATGTATACGTTGTGTGTGTATTAGTCATCATGATAAGTTCAAATGTATTAATTCTAACCTATTTCCTTTTCCCTTTTCCTCCTCCTTACTGCATGGGCCACTTGGGCCGGGTCGAAGCCAAACTTGTTGGGCCAAGGCCCAATAGGTATATTCTTTCATAATAAATTGAGTCCGATGAAGAGAAAGGGAAGCGAATATCATAGGCGCACTGAAGGCCCAACCATGGGTAAAAATGGTTAACTAGGAGCTTGGTATGCCCCTAGCCTAACTTATCTCTTATTTACGCATTTACTAGCCGTCTTAGGACAATGGTACACATCTTTGTTTAGTCGTTTTAGGTCCCCAAACGAATTTTCAAAAACCCGGACTAAGCGTAACAGTTTTCAAAACTCAAAGTGTGACAAAAACCTTTTTTAATACAAGACAATGAAAACTTAAAGAATTTTCAACAAACCATGACTACTAATACATTCTCTTTAACAAAATGGATTGATTTTGGAGTAAAGCAAGACATTTTCAAACTGAGATAAATTCTGGGCTAAAATGAAACAAAAATCAAAAGGTTTTATGTGGGCTGAAGCTCGACAGCGAACTAAAGGTTTTGGGCCTAAAAGCCCACTTAATTTTGAACCAAATAACAAATGACACTGGGCTGAAAGTAAAGCCCGTCTGCTTCTGAAAATAAGAAAAAAGGGACGTTGATTTTTTTGGCTCGAGACCCGCTTAAAAGGCAAAACAATTATTTTCATACATAGATTTCTTGACAATAAAAACCAAGCCATTTTATAAAATCGGATGTATTAAAAACTAGTGAAATACGTTCGTAAATACGAAGTTTAAGATAAGACGTTCTAACGTATCATACGGATTGACCCAAAACGAAGTGTGTGAGAAAAACATGAATATATATATATATATATATATATATATATATATATATACCTATAGACATACATATACATTTTCAAAAGACAAAAAAATTTTATACTCTTTACAAGATTAAATACACTATCCTTATACATAAGAACACCATTCTTACTTTTATCCTGGCCTTTTAGACCACCTGGTATCTCCTTTTTACAACTCATCCATCAAGTATGTAAGTGTGATTGGATAAAACATGCATTAAATCATATGCCAACAATATCATGAAGTTATGAAATTGATATGTGTACACCATGCAAATACATAACATCCACTTAATATCAAGAATGATTCATCTTTCATGAATTAGATGAGGTGCGGAGTGATGAAGGTAAGATAAATCAATAATTACAAGTATTTAATCAAACATGACCATCATAGCCCACATAAACAACAACCATACAAAGCCAGTGGATTTATTACCACTTGTAATACCTGTAGGCTCAACATGCATTCCCCGTCACAACAAATTATTTTACATTAATTACTTATACAAGTACACCGGTACCCGCCCAATTGCTCATCATAGTCACTAGTGTGGGATCCTCTTTCATGCCCGATACCCCTTCAATATTTGTAAACTATATACTCCCTCCAATTGGAGTCTTAAGAGTAAACCGTAACCTACCTCAAAAGCAGAGCAGGAGCCACAAACCCTCAAACCTGAGCCTTCCCCTTCCAAAGTGCCTCCAAATGATGAAATTCTATTTGTAACGGTTCACTTTTACGCGAGGCATAAAAGCTATTAAGAAGTTGTGGACTCTATTGGATTTTTATATTTTTAGAGTTGCCACTTAATTTTATAAAGGAAATTAGGAAAACCAAGTTTAAAAGGGTTTATCAAACAAGAGAAAAATTCTTTTAGAATCAGAGTTCGAGGTAAGGGTTCTGGTGATCCCCTGGGGAAGGTTTTAAGCACCCTAATATTAAGGATCCGTAGAATACAGTTGACCTTCGAGCTTCAATGTGTGATTAATTGTGATTATTTGCTAAAATGTTTTCTTTCTTGAAAAATTTGTCATATTAATATCATAACTCCATCTTTTTGACAAAAATATTTCTTTATGGAAAAAGAGTTGGTTCCTTTTAAAAATGTTACAAGGGGTTTAAAATCAGTTCATTTCTGAACCAAAACGCACTTAAGATTTTCTCTTAAGTAGAGTCCTACTAACTTGGTCCTAATACATTTGATCCTTATAAGTTTATATACATATATAATAAAATAAATGGAACATATCTCCTTGAAAAAATAGAGTCAATTTCATATAAGTGTAAATGAAGATTTTTTTTTTTACTTGTTTTGTCTTAGCTCATTTTATGGTCAACCAATATCCTTCCAAAGCCATCTTACTCCGAACTAGGATCCAAATATATCTCCTCTTATTTTATTGCCTTAAGGTTTGGGCTTTTGGCCCAAAAAGTTGAAAATAACCTTAAGTTAATGAGTTTGAAAGTCCATGTTACACTTTCTTTTCTTTTTTTTCTTGAAATCTGTTTTGTCTTACTTTTCATCCAAAATTAAACCAAGTTGCTAATCTTTATGAATGAAAGGCCCAAAATCCATTTTTTCTTTCTTTTTCGGCCTAAAACAGTTTCATAGTGAATCCCTTAAACTCATTATACTACTGATTTTAGATTTTTTATTACTTGAAATGCTTCGCAAAAATTCTCAACTTTACTAATTACATGCGATTATTAGCTTGGTACGTGTTTGATTTTTATAAAATCATTTGAAAGCTTCTTCCTAATCTCTACTCGGGATGTCCTAAGTCCTAACATATATGGGTTTCAATATGTTTACAAGTGTTGTTTACATATACAACTATTATACAAATAATATACACATATAATAATGAAATAGGAGAGAGTTTAGGCTAGTGGGCCTACCTAAGCCCTCCGCATTGACCATTTTCACCCATAGTTGGGCCTTCAAGCATCTTCTTTTGGTTTCGGACTCGATCAAGAAAAGAGGCTGGGCCTCTAGCCTAACAGGTTTTAAAACCAAAAAAGGCTGCCCGAGTGGCCCATGATGAAGTCTCATGCAAACAAAGAGGGGAGAAATGGAAAATATGGTTAGAGAATATCTATACTTAATTTCTAAACTAAATAAAACTTAAGTAAAAAATACATGCGAATCACGTGTACAAGTGTATATATGACAAATATATTCATCATGATTTACCAAGTAAATAAAAGGAACAAAGGCCCAAGCAAATGAAATAAAAGGAATATGGAGACAGGCCCAAACTAAATAGAACACAAAGGGGAAGGCCCAATATTGATAATAACACGAATCAGTTAAAGGGGAAATAGGCCTAGTTTAGTGACAAAGTAGTGGCAGACCTACAGTCTCATATTAACATATTAAGCTAGAGATTCCTACTCAAACAACACTGATATACATGATATATACATGTACCTTCCTATATGCTTCTAAGTGTATACAGTATATATACATTGTACTTCTTTACACATCAGGACCACTAAAGCTCAGAATACAGAGTAGATTGATACCAAATGTAGGAGCAGGCCCAATAGGATACAAACATAGGAAGATTTAGGCCCAAACCGTCACCACAAAGTATACAAGACAGATTTATAAGTTTAACTTAATGATATACAAGATATACACCAGAGTGTATACAGAACATGTATACTTTGTATATTTTGTATATATCAGCATAGCAGCAACTCAAAACAAGGCTAAGGATAGCAGCAGATATGAAATAATGCAGGTTAAGCATATATCAGGCTATACATGACTCATGTTTGATGCATTTGATCCCTATTGATGTTTATAACCTGTTTATGTCAACATTTAATCCATAGATGTGCAATTCTTGACTTCAAATTAAACAAAAGGAAGCACAAGACAAGTTTATTTCAATTACTACTAAGATAATTCTTATATCAACCCCATAATATGAAACAAATCAGTAAAGCATGGAAAGATAGAAAAGACTGAGAAGAGAAGCTACTAACACACTTATGGTCATGCTAAATCAAAATTGGAGTGAGCATGTTCAGGTCCTTAAAATAAACATCATATTCATATTCATATAGTAAACAAACTGCAGAATTTTATCATACCAATACAGGTAAAGGGATTATAAGAAAGTTGATGGGTTTACAGTATGGGAAAACTGATTTCTCACCTATCATTGACAAAGTCAAACCATACCAACAAACAAGTATTCAGAACATTGGGGAAGGTTAAAATCATTTAAAAGGAAAACTTTTGACATACGGTGAGGCCAAACCAAACTTAAGACATGCACATCAGACCTCAAAGGGATCAAAAGATAAAGCAAGGCCAAAGTTAACTCAAGATATGCATACGAAATCTCATAAGGTAAGAGCAGGGTCAAAACATGTCACTTTCAAACCATAAAAAGAGCTTAAGCTGTCTTTGGGATTTTCCAAACAAGTATTCAAACCAACAGGTTCAGTTCTTTCATACAAATAGGATAACTTAGGCACATGTGAATAGATGCTGGCACACACAAGCTAAAATTAGGCAGGACATAGACACAAAAAGAGAAAGAAGCATAACTAGTCAAAATGGCATACAAAAACATGTCTATCATCGCAAATGGTTGTTGTAAAGTCTTAACATGCCAAGAAGATTCACACAAAACATGCAAAACCAGCCTAAGTGTTCTAAAACACTACTGATATACCATAAATCACATAGAGACATTAGATGAGTGCACAGACCCCTATTAACAAGTCTACAACTACTTGAAGTTAAAGACAAATAATATGCTATGTTAAGACCAAATTATCATGAAGACATATGAGAAACATTCATTCACAGACTCAATACAAGACTTATCTAGACAGCTTCATCAATCAAGACAAAGTTATGGTCAAATGGTCACACTAAACAACTTTCATGCCATTTTTAAATCTGTTCTAATAGGTAAAGTTCCCAAATAACTAAATTAAACTCTTATTTAGACACTGTATGGGACTTTAAACATCAATGAGGCACACAGATGGAGAATATTTCATGATTTAAACATATTGAGTATAGAATAGGTCCCTAGGCATGTTGGATTAGGCTAACAATAACATTTAAGCAATTTAGACTTAGGCAATTTAAGAGTCATATTCCTATATAGTTATCGAAACCCTAATTGTATCTTGATATCAAACATGATGAACTGCTATGACCACATAATAGGACTAGGTAGACAAAGCAAACAATAAGTAACTAATGGTTAAATGACTAAACTAACCTAAATAGGCAGTTATGCTATCCTAATGCTACTTTACAGGGAACAAATGGCATGTTTATGCAAACTAATGATCAAACTAAGATAAAATCTAAATTAACACTTAAGCATATATGAACTACAACATACTTAAAGACTAATTAGTCATGACAACATTAATCAATACTAAACTAAAATTAAGCTAAAATAAGATGATCATATAATACCCCTTACATTAACATATAAGCAACTAACATCACACTAAATTAAAACAAAGCAGGTTTTAACACTAAAACTACTAACAATGCTAAACTGAACGAACAACTTTTATGCTAATTACACATGAAACACAGACTATTCTAAGCTGACTCAAACTAAACAAGCATCTATCATTACTAATGGCCTAACACACACTTAATTAAACAGTAGTTAAACTAAGCAAGCATACAAACATACTAATGACTAACCTAATAACACATAATTAAGCTAAACACGCAAATATGCTAAATACAGGCAAAAATTTAAGAAAAATGACTAAAAGGAAGAAAATTTACCTTTTCTTCATGCAGCCTTTGTCAAGATTGGAATTGAAGCCTTTCGCTTCTCACCCGAGACTCAGCCACAAAGAAAGAAATAAAATTTTAGACTTAAAACCCAACTAAGTAAAGGTTTCAACAGAAGTGCTAAATCCCTAGTTAAGTTAGGTATTTTTGCTCTATATTTCGAATGTGTGTATCAAAAAAAAAAAATGAGACTTCAAAGGGGTGTGTGTGTTGTGAATTAGGAGGTCCCATAGATCCCAAAAACCCCAAATTTTGGTGTATCAACCGATGTGGGACTTGTTGATTTACACGGAATTCCTCTTGAATCCTTGTGGAATTGTGAAGACCAATAAAAATCGAGGCTTTAACCGAACAATAGGACAAAATCCATTAATGATCATCGTCCTTGTGGTGAAGAAAAAGAAAGAGAGAGAAAATGGGTTTCTTACCTCTCATGCGGTGGTTCTACAATGGTGGGGGTAAGTGCAATTAATTCTCTTGCCCGAAATGGTCGAGCATGGACTGAAATAAGGAAGACTCACCTGTTACTTTGCTGTTTCCGGCAACATAATGCGGAGAGAGAGAAAATCTCTCAAGGCTGGCTAGGGTTTGAGACCTCTTTTCCACAAAAGAGGAAATGGGGTCAGTTGATACACTATACGCCTATATGCATGACATTGAGCCTGTTCTGGTCCCAAATTGGACTGGCCTCAGTCATTTTTTAGAAGGAAAAGAAAAATGGCCCATTATATACACATATACATATGATATACATGTGTATACATGTATACCCGTGTATATTCATGTACAAATGTATATATGGAGGGGCCCAAAATGTTCCTTTTCATAAATAGCCTAAATTAAAAAAATGTCCATTAATTGAGCATTTCAATTAGGGCCAAATTATCATTAATTAACCAATTAATTACTTTAAAAACGGCCATATTCATAAAATGACTAATTTTTAAATTATAACCTTAATTGACCTTAATCATGCAATTGGTCATTTCAAATATAACCACAATCAACACATAGCAAAAAGTTTCAAATGTAACCACAATTAAGCAAATGATTAATTCTAATCAATTCGAATCATGGAAATGCAAATGCAATTTGAAATTGAGAGGCAAAATGATTATTTCATTTAATTAATCAATTTTTTTGAATTAACGGAATAAAATATTTGTCAATTTATTATTTACTAATTTAAAGCAAATAATTAAATAATTGTTTTGAACTATTTTGGTTTGAATTTTGACAAATACCTTAATATTAATGACAAAATATGCAAAGCATTTTTTGAATGACTCGCAATATATATTTGAACTCATTTTACTAAATGAAATGGCAAAATATTATCGAAGTAATTTTGTAAAAATCATTTTGGCTTATAAAATACATACTAGATATGAAAAGGCTCGTTTACGGGCCTAATATTTCAATCTTAAATTGTGTTTATAGATGTTCAGTTTTTTTTTCTTCAAAAAATGAATTAATATCTAATATTTTCAATGAAGCACGATAATGAATGATAATGGGGATCACAATTTTAAATAAATTATTTTTTCTATTTCTAAGTTTTCACAATTAATAGTAAAAGATTATGTACTTTAATACTCATTTCATCATGTCACGAACCAATTTTACTAAGTCGTGCGGGCACCTACCTTTTCCACCTCGGTAGGCGAACCCTTAACTTAACATTCACAAAAAATATAAAATAAGTGTGGAAGTAAATGAAATCCATCCCAATATCTGGTCTGGTCATACAAGAGCATCTAAACTAAATACAAGTCTGAATAATAGTACATAAATAATCTCAAAATAATGTCTTAGAATGGAAAGCAAGACATAATAATAGGAAGAGTCTTGGGGCAGCGAACGTCCTCATGCTCACTCTAAAGAGACTCGAATCAGCAATCCTCGAATATCAGCCACGAGGAGTAGAGGTGGATCCCACCTGGTACTCTGCATTCGTAAAAGAATGCAACAAGTGCAGGTCAGTACAAACAACAAGTACTAGTAGGTATCATAGGCCGACTAAGACTAGCTAACGTATATAAAGACAACAAAGCAAGATAAACAAGTAAACTAACAAGTACAAGTCAAAACGAATCCATATCCACGGTATAAGTCATCACCTATGTTATAGCATCTAAGCCCAACGGTGCCAAGTCTCGGTATAATCATTCTGAAGCAGTATATCATAATTATATCATAACATATCACAGGAAACCATAAGGCACAATGCATTGCAATAATGTATGCATGATGAATGCAATGCATATGCACCGTACACATATACTCCGACAATGGAACATCACATATCGGTAGCACAACCCATGGGAGACCCGCAAAGTCCATGTACCACTCGTCCCGACAACAACCTCATCAATGAGCACTCTCTCGATCCTGGAAAGAGACCTCGGGCATCAATCACTCATTCGTTCCCGGCAAGAAACATCGGGCAATGTACACTCATTCGCTCCGGTAAATGATCTCGGATCAAGGACTCTCATCTCTCTTTTACGCTCTTCGAAAAAGACCTCGGAGGCTAAACTCTCTCACTTATCATCATTAGTACCATAACCATGCAATATTAATTTATCATGGATACGAGTATGAATACGAGGCAATGTAATATTAACAACCAATTGAATCCCAAGCAGTATCGCACCGGGCACATAAGTAATATCAATAATAAGGCTACACAATAAGCCACAATGGAATCAAAATCTCATCTCAATATCAATAAAGTAAAGTACAACAATACCATAGTCATGATATATCACTAGTCACAAATACCCAATGTCTCAACGTGGCAATGAGCCAATAAGTAAATAGAGGATGGCTAGCCCTCAAATTATACAACAAGGCCTAACCTAAGACAATATCCAACCCAACTTCATACCTGAAGGTTTACATGCATTCTCCGACAATATCATCTAAACATAGACTTTGCTAATCGAAGTCTCATCATAAGGTAAATCATAACCTACCTGAAGGGTCGAATAGCAAAGTCTCCAATAATCAAACCTTAGTCGTTCCCTTCTCTTGAGCCTCGAGATAATGGAAATCTAAACATATCTGAATCATGAAATTAGAATCAAGCAGAAACATCATTCAAATCTTACTTCTATTCAAGACCCAAATCCCAAACTGTGGAATGGGGGTTTATGAACTAAAAAGATGAAATAAGGAATCTATAGGTCTCAATTTGAAATTAATATTCTAGGTGATCAATTTCCATCAATTATAAGCTAAGAGAACTAACAAATCACTTAAATTCGGATTCTAGGCAAACCCCCCAAATTTGAGTATAAACCCTAACTTCCAGTTCCATAAATTAGCCTCTAATTAGGAAGGAATCATGCAATAATAGATTCTAATAATCAATTCCAGGCTTAATGAAGCTAACCCAATTAATAAATCAAGATTTAATAGCCTAGAATGAAGAACCCATTGAACCCTCTTTTAATCCTCAAGCTCTTAATGAAACTAGCATGATTAATGGATTCCTAAGGTGAATAATATAATCATGGAATGGAAAGGAAGGTGAAGGAACTTACAACAATGATCTTCTATGAAGAATAGCCTTGAATGCTCCCAAAAAGCTCTAAAGTCGGAATGGTAATGAATGAAGAACTTAGGGCGTCTAACACTCATTTAATGAATCTAACTGCCCATCACTTGCTTCCGCGCCCCTTCAGCGCTTCAGTGGCACCGTTTCTGCCGCCTCATGACTGCTATAGTGGTCCTACCCCAAATTACATAAATCGTTACAGCGGCAGGGTAACCGCTAAAGCGGTACCACTGCCTGTAACGACCCGTTTGGCCATTATAGTTTTTTCGACATTTTTGCCCATTCCCGAGCATTGATTAGCTCATTTTTTATTCGAGGAGACCGTTGGCACTCTTCCCAAGGTATCTAGACCGAATTCGAGCAACTTTTGTGAAATATAGGCTTAGAGTGAAAAAAAGGGTGGACCTAAAGTTGACTTTTGGGTAAACAAACCATTTTCAAAATCCAGTTGATTCCAAGAGGTCCCAATGTTCGTTTAGAACTAGTGTGTATATTTGATTCGGTTACCAATGCACTTGGATGCATTTTGTGACTTGGGTTGGAAATTGGAACAAAGGCATCGGGGGTTGACTCGGTCAATGGGACTTCCGTTGGGAATTCTAAGGCCACGAGCGCGTTCGTAGCGTATTTTTGTGTGGGTCTGTGTATGTGGTTTGTAAGCAGATGGCCTCAAAAATGGCTCGGGATTTCAATTGAGACTTAGAAAATTTAGGGGAATTCTGGTACCTAGTGCCCGAAGTGGCGGCACCAGTGCCGTGCCAGCGGCACCGCTGTTGCGGTGTGTTGGCCGCTGGGGCGGCCATGTGTATGTTGGCTAGACCGCTATGGCGGCCTGATGGGTGCTGTAGCGGCCCCGTTACCGTCGTGACGGTAACGGGCCTGTTATTTCATTAAGCGTGATTTAAATAAGCCATTAGTTCCTCATTATTTCCTATTTCAAAATTAGAGGTTTGGGGAACAGTCCTTGTGATATTTTGGAGATATTCTTGGAGGAAAATCTTGTTCATTCCTTTACTCTTCTTTTAATCATAATCATCCTAGATTTTCCTTTCCCTTTAATAATCCCTTAGTGATGGAAGTTGAAAGAAGGTTTTGATGAATTTTTTCTTAGGCTCATTAATGAGGAAATTGATGATATTTTTGTTAGATTTTGATGAACCTAAGCTTATTAATCATATATCTTCCATTTCTAGTGTTGAATTTCGGAATCAAAGAATTAGGGTTTATACCCAATTTGGGGGCTTTACTTGAAATCAGAAATTAGACTAATCTTTGAGTTAAATCAACAATTAGTGGTTGGGTGATGATCATCTAGTACTTAATTTGGCATTTTCCTTCCGAATTTCTCATTTTGCCTTTGTGGGCCCGTTTCCCTAATTTTTAGGGCTAGAATTGACCTAATTTTAATAGTAGCAATATTAGTATTATTCTTCATGAATTCTAATCTAGAATTCAATTATGCTTAGACTACTTTGGTTCTAAGGTTCAACGGAAAGGCAAGGCAAAGGAGTGAATTGTTGGTGTTGCGGTTCGGCCATCTAAGTAGGTTATGGCTTACCCTTGGTGAAACTTCGTATACCGAATCGCATATTTAGATTATATTGTCGGAGACAGCATGTGAACCTTCGGGTATGAAATTGGGTTAGATATTACCTTAGGTTGGGCCCTGTTATGTGTTGGGACTGGCCACCCCGTTTCGTTGTGTATGATTGTTCTATTGTGTTGGCTTGATGCCATGAGTTGTTGATAGATATTGGATTCTGTTTATCATCTTGGTTTCGATATTGCTGGCATACCTACTGTTGGTATTTGTGGTTCGGATACATTATTGGCATACCCATTGTCGGTATTTGTGATTTGGTTATATCGTTGGAGTGCCCATCGTTGGTACTTGTGATATTGAACATGATTATTGATGTTGATACATGCATTGCACGCACTCTTATTTTCATGATACATGTTGGGATACTTGATAAAACTCTTTTACTTGAGTGATGTGAGATGGTCGATATCCGATGATCATCCCGAAATCGTTGATTGTGTGAAATGGATACTTCATGAATCTCCTTTACTAGAGTGATGTGAGATGGCCGATATCTGATGTTCGTTCCGGAATCATTATTGCATGGCCGATGTCCGATGTTAGTTCCGAAATCATTGATAGTGCATGGACTCCGCGGGTCCCCCAGGGTGGTGCCGGTGAGAACCCTCCATGAGCAAAGATCCGGGGTCTCGTCTGTCTGTTGGGCAAAGATCCAAGACGGGGGCACTTAGACTTCACGAGTCACGCTAGGTTGTGCTACGGAGACGTCGATATTTCCGTCCAGAGTACATGTGTACACCGCATTTGCATGGCATTGCATTGCATTCATACATTATTGCATTGCCTTACATTATGACTTGATTGAGATGCTTGGTGTTGTACTGTGATGTTGGATTGCATTGGATATATTCAGACTTGGCACATTTGGGATTAGATGCTTTACATAGGCGTTGATGGATATTTGGAATTAATGATATTGTCTTATACTTGTTGGTTTATTTGCTTATCTGCTTTATTATCTGAGTTGTGTTAGCTATGCTTAATCGGTCGATGATGCCTACCAGTACTGTTGTTTGTACTGACCTACACTTGCTGCATTCTTTTATGAATATAGAGTATCAGGTTGGATCCACTTCTGTGACGCGTGGCTGATAGTCGCTTCGGCTCTATTCTCGAGTTTTCAGGGTGAGCATGGCCGTCCGCTACCTTGAAGACTTTCCTATCTTTATGTCCTACTCTATTCAAAGATATAGGCACTTTATGTATTAGTATTCCAGAATGTATTATTTCCCTTTTAGATGCTCTTGTGTTATTCAGACTAGACCCTGAGAGTTTTATCATCATTCCGCACTATCTACTATATATATATATATATGCCATGAGACTTACGTATTTATTCTATTCTGTTGCTTAGTTTCATTCTGTTATGTATTTATTCATTGTATGGTTGAGGGTTCGCTTACCGAAGTGGGAAGGTAAGTGCCCGCACGGCTTAGGCAAAATAAGTCGTGACAAGTTGGTATCAGAGCCCTAGGTTACCCGGTCATTAATACAAGGGCGTATCTGATAGAGTTTCGTGGATCGGTACGATGAGCTCCATACTTATCTGCAGAAGGCTATAGGACATTTAGGAAATCTCACTTTCTTTTCATACCTCGTGCTATTTATTCAATTTGGTATTCGAAAAGATCAAATTGGTATCCGACTCAATTCTCTTCTCTCACAGATGGTGAGGACTCGAGCGACGATGGCCCGAGGTCAGGTGCCAGACACCGCACCTACTGCTAGCACCCGAGGGCGCGCTATAGCCAGGGGACGCGGCAGAGCGAGAGGCCGCGGGGCTGCCCCAGCCAGGGGCAGAGCTCCTGCGGTGGGACAGCGGCGAGAGAGGTCTCCATCTCCCGAGCCCGAGTATCAGCCGGATAGAGACCAGGCCGCAGAGGATGGTGTGGCCCCAGCACGGACACAGCCTGAGGTTACTTCTGACCAGGCCGTGCATGACACTATGGCCAGGATTCTACTTCATCTTGATGCCCAGCAGGCGGCACCGTGTTCTCGCCCCCCGGCGGGGGTTCCACGACTAGGGTTGGGGCGGCCCCGAAAGGACACTCGGGCAGCACATTCTGCCGCAACTATGGCTCCTCGCATTGATGCGATACCCGCCCCTGGTGAGGATATTAGGCCTATAGAGGGCACTGTTATGACTATTGCTGATCAGGACCTGGTTGGGAGAATCAGAAAGTTAGAGCCGCCAAGGTTTGCTGGTACCTCGTCTGAGGATGCCTGTGAGTTTATTCTTGATATGCATGAGTTCTTTGCACCGTATGGGAATACTGAAGACCCACGGCGTGGATTATGTGTCTTACTAGTTTCGTGGCGACGCGAAGACGTGGTGGAGGCATTTCGTGGAGTGCTGACCTGGGGGTTCCCCTCATTTGACTTGGACTCAGTTTTACCGCGCCTTCCTTGAAAAGTATGTGCCCCGGTCTTTGAGAAAGGCGCGTAGGGAGCAATTTTTACACCTTGAGTAGAGGGGCATGTCTTTAGAGTCCTGTATGATCCGTTTCCTTTATCTGGCCCATTATTCTACTCTGTTGATCCCTACTGAGGCCGATAGGATGTGTGCTTTGTTGGAGGACTAGTGGGCTCTCTATAGATTCCTTATCTTCAGATGGAGCCTGGCTTCCTTCCAGTCCATTGTCGAGCATGCTTCTATGGTTGAGGGCGCTAAGGCCCGTGCTTTTGGTGGTGGTGACAAGAGGCCACGTCAGACTGGCAAATTTAGGGGTTCTGGTTCGAGGGGCGCCGGTCAGTTTTCGAGGCCACCTCAGCCATATTTCGGCCATCCCGTACATTCAGTGTTACTGGCTTCCTCAAGTGAGCCACCTAGGCAGAGAGCTCCTGAGAGTTCATTCTCCAGACCAGTGGATAGGGCTGCTTCATCCGGGTCTTCCAGCTTCCATTCTTCAGCATTCAACTCTTACTTGTTATTCTTGTGGAGAGGTTGGGCATGTTGCTAGGAGATGTCCCGGACCTAGGAGGGATTATCAGCCGCCGAGGACTCCTACGTCATCTGGTGGTCGCGATAGGACTTCTCGCAGGCGATGCTCAGTTAGGCCGCGGTGCTTCCCATGTTCTAGAGGTGGTTCCCAGCCACCTAGTGGTGGTTCTCAGAGTACGAGAGGGGATCTCGGGATCGGGCGCGTGGAGCCCATCGTTAGTCATTTCCTGGTAGGCCCCGGCGAGAGGCCTCAGATGCTGTGATTTCAGGTACCATTTCTGTCCGTCATAGAGCAGTATCTTGTTATTTAATCCTGGATCCACTTATTCGTATGTATCTGCATTTCATGCCATTGGTTGGGATTTACCTTGTGATAGCATAGATATACCTGTGCATGTGTCTACTCTGGTCGGAGATTCTGTGGTTGTTGATTGAGTCTACCGGTCTTGTCTGGTTACTTTTATGGGGTATGACACTTGGGTAGATTTGATGATTCTCGATATAGTGGACTTTCATATTATACTGGGTATGTCCTGGCTTTCTTCTTATCATGTGATCTTGGACTGTCACGCCAAGACAATCACCCTAGCCATGCCGGGCATTCCTAGGCTTGAGTGGAGGGGTACTCCTAGTCCCGCTCCTAAGAAGATCATTTCATTTCTTCGAGCGAAGAAGTTAGTAAGTAAAGGGTGTCTAGCTTATTTAGCTTATGTTCGTGATACGACAGTTGCATTTCCACCCCTTGAGTCTATCCCTATTGTGAGCGAGTTCGCGGAGGTATTTTCGTCGGATCTGTCTGGTATGACACCCGATCGCGACATTGATTTCTGTATCGACGTGGATTCGGGCACTCGCCCTATTTTCATTTCACCGTATCGGATGGTACCTGCTAAGTTGAGAGAGCTTAAGGAGCAGTTACAGGATCTATTGAGTAAGGGGTTCATTAGACAGAGTGACTCCCTTTGGGGTGCTCCTATATTATTTGTGAAGAAGAAAGATGGGACCATAAGGATGTGTATTGATTACTTCCAGTTGAACAAGGTCACTATTCGGAACAATTGCCCTATGCCTCGTATTGATGATCTGTTTCACCAGCTTCAGGGTGCTTCGGTGTTTTCGAAGATTGATTTGTGTTTTGGCTATCACCAGTTGAAGATCAGGGCGGAAGATACTCAGAAGACAGCATTCGAGACGAGATATGGCCACTATGAGTTTCTAGTGATGTCTTTTGGGGTTATGAATGCCCCGGATGAATTTACTACCTTGATGAATGGCATCTTTAGACCATTTCTTGATTCCTTTGTGATTGTGTTCATTGATGACATCTTGGTGTATTCCAAGAGTAGAGAGGAGCATGAGAGCCATCTTCATTCTGTTCTTGGGCTGTTGAAGAAACATAGCTTGTTTGCCAATTTTTCTAAGTATGAGTTCTTGTTGGAGTTTGTAGCATTCTTGGGCCATATAGTGTCCAAGGAGGGGATTATGGTTGATCCACAAGACCGAGGTCGCGGTTGGCCGGGCGAGGCCCACTACCGTTACGAGAGATTCGTAGTTTTACGGGTTTGGCCGTTATTACCGTCACTTTATGAAGCATTTTGTTGCCATTGCTTCGTCCTTAACCAGATTAACCCAGAAGGATGTTCCCTTCCCGTGGACGGATGATTGTGAGAAGAGCTTACAAAAGCTCAAGCTTCTTTTGAATACAGCCCCGATCTTAGCATTGTCCGTGAAGGATAAGGATTTTGCGTCCGCCGTGACGCTCCCATCTAGGTTTAGGCGCGGTGTTGATGCGAGCAGGGTAGAGTGATAGCTTACCGCCGCCGGCGCAAAGATTCATGAGAAGAATTACCATACCCGTGATTTGGAGTTGTCGACCGTGATCTTCGCTTCAAGATCCGGAGGCATTATTTGTACGTGTTCATTGCGAGGTTTTCACCGATCACCATAGTCTTCGCACGTGCTCACCCAAAGAGATCTTAATTCTAAGGCCGCCGACGGACGGAGCTCCCCGAAGGATTATGACATCTCTATTCCGTATCATCCCGGGAAAGCCAATGTGGTGGTCGATGCCTTGAGTGGCAAGGCAACGAGTACGCGGGGAGTTTAGCTCGATTGATTTGTTTCCGAACGTCCGTTGGCCATGGAGGTTCGGACTCCGGCCACCGCTCGTTCGTTCAGATATTTTAGCCCCGTGATAGATTTTGTTTGTATAGAGGCTAGGTCGTCTTTATTGGATCGGGATCGTGGACTCACCGCTCGAGGATGCTCGGCCGAGTAAGATTTGAGATAGAGTTTTGAGAGGTGAGGCCAAAGAGGTCATGATTGATTCTGAGGGCGTTCTGAGGATTAGAGGACGCGTTTGCATTCCTCGTGTTGGTGATCTGATTTAGTTGATCTTATCTGAGGCTCATAGCTCTCGCTACTCCATTCATCTCGAGGGGACTAAGATGTATGGTGACTTGAGACAACACTATTGGTGGCATCGGATGAAGAGAGATATAGTTGATTTTGTGGCTAAGTGTGAAAATGTCAAAGTGCAAAGTGAAGCACCGGCCGACCCGACGGGGTGCTTCGTGAGATGCCTATTCCCGAGTAAAAAGGGGAGAGGATTACCATGAATTTTGTCACGGGTCTTCCGAAAACCCTTGATAAGTTTGATTCTATTTGGATGATAGTTGATCGGTTGACTAAGTCCGCTCACTTTGTTCTAGTTCGTGTATTCTATACCGCAGGTTAGTTACCCAAGATGTACACATTCGAGATGTTGTGATGATTGCGTACGATTACTTCGTTATATCCGATCGGGGTACGATTTTCACTTCCCGATTCTCGAGGGCGTTTCACGAGTTGAGGGTACCCTTCGGTCGATCTCGCACAACTTTTCATCCCCAGATCGATGGTCAATCCAAACAAACCATTCAGTGCTTCGAGGATACGCTGGCAGCACGTGTTATCGATTCCTTGGGAGGTCATCGACCGCACTACCATCGTGCAGTAGCCGCGACACCGGTCGCTTATCATTCTATATTAACATGGCGCTTTTGAGGTCTTATATGGCAGAGATGAGATCTCCAATTGGTTGGTTTGACGGGTTCGAGGCTCCCGCCTCGATATGCATCTACCGAGAGTCTCTCGACAGAACGGCAGTTATTCGAAAGCCAAGCCGCGGCCTCAAAGTCGGCAAAAAAGACGTATGGCCGACCGGAAGATCCGGATTTGGAAGTTTGCTATCGGTGACTGTGTTCTATCGAAGGTTTCACCCATGACGGCGGCGTTAAGGACAGACGCAAGAAAAAGCCCCGGTGCATATTGTCCGTTTCGAGATTGTGGATCAGACGGCGCAGATGGCATGAGTCGGCATCACGCGGTGCTCGGGGCAGGAGTTCATCCGATTTTTCATGTTTTTGATGTCATACCATGTGATGGTACCATATTGTCCGTTCGGATTCTTGATAAGAGAATTTCGACTTATAAGGACGAGCCTATCGCGATCTTGGATAGGCAGGTTCGAAAGTTGAGGTCGAAAGAGATTGCTTCGGTGAAAGCGCAATGGAAGCACCGTCCTGTTGAGGAGGCTACTTGGGAGACCGAGTGCGACATGCGTAGTCGATATCCTCAGTTGTTTACTGCTTCAGGTATTTCCCTGATTTCTTTTTTTTCTTCGCTCGAGGACGTGCGACGGTTCATTTGGTATCTGATGTAACGACCCGTTTGATCGTTATAGTCTTTTCGGCATTTTTGCCCATTCCCGAGCATTGATTAGCTCATTTTTTATCTGACGGGACTGTTGACATGCTTCCTGAGGTGTCTAGATCGGATTCGCGCAACTTTTGTGAAATATAGACTTAGAGTGAAAAAAAATGTGAACCCAAATTTGACTTTTGGGTAAACGGACCTTTTTCGAAATCCAGTCGATTCCAAGAGGTCCGGATGTTCGTTTAGAACTTGTGTGTATATTTGATTCGGTTCCTAATGCACTTGGATGCATTTTGAGACTTGGGTTGGAAATTGGAACTAAGGCATTGGGGGTTGACTCGGTCAACGAGACCTTCGTTGGAAATTCTGAGGCCACGAGCGCATTCGTAGCATATTTTTATGTGGGTCCGTGTATGTGGTCTGTGAGCAGGTGGCCTTGAAAATGGTTCGAGATTTCGATTAAGACTTAGAAAATTCGGGGGAATTCTGGTACCTGGTGCCCGAAATGGTGGCACCAAGGCCGCTCCTGAAGCGTCATCGGCCGCGCGCGCGCGTCTCTTAGGGCGGCTAACGTGTGTGGGCCAATGCTGCATGGCGCCTGATGGGCGCTGTAGCGGCGCCGCTACTATAGCGTCCCCATTACCGCCGTGACGGTAACTGGCCTGTTTATCATGACCCAAATCGATGGGCCATGACTAGTGCCCCTGCTGGACACTCGTATACGAACCTGCTAGATATAATCAGACTGAAACTAAGGACAATATGAAAATTTGTAAAAGCATGTTGTAGACTCATAATGTCATATATCAAAATGAACCTGTCACTGCGAGTCACAGTTAACCAAAACATAACAAAATATGCAAGCCGATAAGGCTGCACAATATACGGGAATATCCAAAACGAACTATGTCGATATAGCTGACCAAAACATATACAACCCACACATGCCTACAGACCTCTAAGAGTATAACGATGAAACACGACGGAGCAGGGCCCCGACATACCCCTGGATATGATGAGTCTAAATCAAAGGATCTGTACCAAAATGACTCAAACTCCGAACCAATGGAGCTCTCTAAGCAGCTGAGCAAAAGTCTTAGGCTGGAGGATCACCAAACCGAGTATCCGTACCTGCGGGCATGAAACGTAGCCCCGAAGAAAGGGGGTCAGTACATTTAAAATATACTGAATATGTAAAGCATGAAGTACAGTAACGAAGATCATGACTGAGTGAAAAGATGACAAGAGATAAGTATGATAATCAAGGAATACCAATGTCTTTGTATCTTGTGTTGTGAGTCATACATATATATACTCTGTATGCCGTACCCGGCCCATTATGGGACTTGGTGAGTGAAATCATATGCATACATATATATCGTACCCGGCCCTTTAATAAGGGACTCGGTGAAATGTAAATATATGCCGTACCCGCCCTTAGTGTGACCCTAAATGTAAATATATACCGTACCTGGTCCTTTAGTAATGGACTCGGTGAAATGATGCAATGAGAATGTATACGAATGCCAAGCCTTTCATTAGTAACTCGTAATCCCGTATGAAGACTCTTTTGTGAATGCACAATCATGTTATCTCAAGATATCTTTTGAAAGAGTCATTATCGATGTGAGAACACTTAGTATTAGGGGAAATCATGTACAAAATGAATCATCATTTGGGGATTCGAGAGAATAGATGATGAACTAACACTCTAGGGACCAAAGACGACTATCATGTCAAGTACTACTGAGGACTAAAGTTCATTGGAGTCACATGTGTTCGTCGCTTGTTCACTTTATGTAATTCATGCCAAGGAAGGAAGAAGGGATAGCTTTACATACCTGAAAATTCACGTCCTGACCTTCCCACCTATTTCTGGTCCCACAATCTACATATAAAACCATTCATGCGATAATTAGGTCCATTGTTATATACTTATCCTAAACCTCCAAATAAATCTTTCTAGAATCTGCTGAATTTCGGCAGCATCTCCTCTGTTTATATGCCTAGCCCAAAATCGTATTTCAGCAACCAACAACAACAACATCACTTTCAACACCAACATGTGCCATAAAACAGCCCACACGCTGTTTTCCAACTTTCATAACTAACCAATTTACTATATAATTGTTTAACGACTTTGTCTCCGAAAATAAACCGGTATTAACGTAAATAGAAAGAGATTCATACCTTATTCTTGTTAAAACAGCAATATCCTCGATATCCACTTGAATCCACGCTCAAACCTTGGAGTGCTAATGGGATCCGGTGGGTTAGTGCTGGTACGATCGCATCCACCCTACTGCGTGACCTTTATCGCATGACCTAGAACAAATTGAAGTTCTAACGGATTCCAATAAATTCTCGTAATGCATCTCCCTCCGGATTAAAAGGGATCTCTTACGTTTTTGACTAAGCATGTCACGACCCAACCCCGTAGGCCGTGACTAGTGCCCGAGTTGGACACTCGCATACCCACCTGTTAACTATGATCAATCCACAACTAACATAATATGAAACTTATAAAAAAAAAAAAAAAAAAAAAAAACGTCGTCTCAGAACTGTCATATATATATACATATCACAGCAACCTGTCTCCTGAGGAGTTACAACTATCAACAGATAACATCGCACATAAGCCGGCAAGGCTATCATAATATAGGGGAACGTCCCAGCCATACACAAGCCGACAAGGCTACCATAACACACAACTTCCCAAAACATATATATATACGCAAGCCGACAAGGCTGCCACTACGCACAACATCCCAAAACATATATATATACGCAAGCCGACAAGGCTGCCACTACGCACAACATCCCAAAACATATCTATATACGCAAGCCGACAAGGCTGCCACTACGCACAACATCCCAAAACATATCTAAGGCTGCCACTACGAAAGGGAACGTCCCAAAATACAAGTCATGCTAGCACAGTTGGACAACATCTATATACAACCCACACATATGTCTACAGACCTCTAAGAGTAACAACAGTAACATATGACGGGACAGGGCCCCGCCGTACCCCTGGATAACCACATATATACAACAAAAGGATCTGTACCAAAAAATCTAGGCTCCGGACAAGGGAGCACTCCAAGATAGCCGAATAGATATCCTAAGTCGGCGGATCACCAAAGCCGAGCGTCCGTACCTCGGCGGCATGAAACGCAAAGCCCCCCCCCAAGCGCGGGTCGCACGAGATACGTATCGAGTATATAAAGCATGAAATACAGTAAGAAGGATCATAACTGAAGTAGGGATTTCAGGAGACAAGTATAATAGCCAAGAAGTCACTGTACCTATGCCTTACAAATGGAATCATGCATATCATTATCATATACCGTACCGGCCCATTATGGGACTCGGTGAATAAAGTCGTGTACACGTATACCGTACCCGGCCCATCATGGGACTCGGTGCCATAATCATATCATTGCGTCATCATATCCTCATATCATCATATAGCATACCCGGCCCCCAGCCGAGGACTCGGTGGATAAAGTAGTAAACGCGCGTGATAACATACCCGGCCCGGACTCGATGATGATACAACAAGATGCACGAGCGCAGTAAGTGAGTAACCATATGCAACTAAATCATCATCTGAGACTCAATAGATAAGTAGACTAACTAGCACTCGAGTATCAAGACGATAGTCATGTTAAGTTCTCTCTAAATGTCATTATGAACTATATTAAGTAAAATCTCGTGGATCATAGACATGTATCAAATTAATACGAGACTTATGAAAGTTAAGGACATTAGTCGTTATAGAGTCCTTTAAGAATAGGAACTTTTGTGCACCATTTACTATCCAATCACATAGAAACTCGAGGGCGTAGCTCGATTACTTTAAGAGTTCTAACATCGAAGTGAATAAGAATCATAAATCATGCTCGGAACTTGTGAATAGAATTACCCCAAAGCTCATATCGTACATTACTTACATCTAAGATACATGCCAAAAGAAAGAAGGGATAGGCTTTACATACCTTTAGCGTTTACTCGCAACACAACACGTTTACGCCGCCCAACAAGACTCAACCTATATTAAGACGTCAAGAACTACGGTTAAGCTACGGGGAGATTCAAAACGTATTGTAACGTCAGTAACTCCTTTGTAGATAATTAGACGACGTTTCCCCTTATTTTCACCAATTACATAACAACCAAGCCAACATCAATAACCACACGTTCAAGTACTAATTCGAGGCTATTCAAGACAAGACTCGAGAACACTCCGGACAGCCCGCACTGTCACGATCCAACCCCGCAGGCCGTGACTAGTGCCCAAGCTGGACACCCGTACATACCCATTAACCGAAACAAAGATACAAATAACTTATACACACGTAAACGTGAAACGTCGCCCAAAGCCGTCACATATATATATATACGGATCGCGTTCACAACTTTCAGATGATATCACACATAAGCGCGCTGTCATAATACAAGGGACGCTTCCGTAACATAAACCACACGATATACATAACCGTACCATAACTACCCACAACCCACACATATGTGTCTACAGACCTCTAAGAGTAATAACAGAATCACATGACGGGATAGGGCCCCGCCGTACCCCTGAATAAACATATACATATATATATATATATATATAACAAAGGTGTCTGTACCCAAAATATAGGCTCCGGAATAAGGGAGCGCTCCAAAATAGCTGAATGGAAATCCTAAGCTGGCGGATCACCGAAACGAGTATTTGTACCTGCGGGCATGAAACGTGCCCCCCGAAGAAAGCGGGGTCGGTACGAAATATGTACCTAGTATATAAAGCATGAAATACAAGAAACGGTGATCATGATCTAACCAAAAGTACAGTAAAATAAGTGCAATATCCGTAATACCAAAATGCTTATTGATTAAAACACAAATCATGCATGGGGCTCGTGGAATATGGTCGCCTCCCGTCATTGGCGCCATAACACATCATACCCGTAAGATTTCATATCTTCGTATCCCGTAACACATCATAACACCATAACACATCATAACATCATAACACATCATAACTCCGTAATATATATACGTCTCCTGCCCCTCTAGCGAGGGACTCGGTGAACCATAAACACATCATACTCTGGAATATAGCATAGTGCGCACGATGACATAACCGGCCCGGGACTCGGCGAAAGATGTAATAATAGTATGCACGAGCAGAGTCGTGAGAAACTATATGCAGTTTAAAACATTTATAAAGGCTCAATAAAATAATCAAAACGAACCATCATTTAAAAACCAAGACAATAATCATGCTAAGTTCTTTCAAAAAGTCGTTAGAACTATACGAAGGAAAGTCTCGGGGACCACGGACAAGTATCAAACCAATTCGAGCCCGCCTATGAAAGTTAGAGACATTACTCGTTATGGAATCCTCTACGAACGTATCGAAGCGATCCGGTTCCGTCTACGAAAGTTACGGACAATATTCAACATAGAATCCTTTAGGACCAAAACTCTTTATGCAACGTTTGAAATCCAATCATACAAAAAAAACATAAGGACCATAGTTCGACTACATTAAGAATGCCAACATTAAGAAGTGAATAAGAATCGAAGACATGCTCGGATCTTAAGAACAGAGTTACCCCGAGGCTCGTATCATAGCCTACTTACAACTAAGACATGTCAATAGAAAGAAAGGTTAGGCTTTACATACATGTTCCACCTATTATTAGCTACGCTTATTCGTCCAAGCTCGTAAGCCTACACTTAAAAGGATTTACACTAACGTTAGACTCTTTATTGCACACTCATTCCAAATTTCAAATCAAACTGTTCTATATTCTGCCGAAAATCGGGCAGCATCTCCCCTGTTTATATGCCTAGCCCAAAATTACAATTCAGCAACCAATCAATAACAACAATAATACCAACATCAACTACACTATTATTCATACCAACATATTCCATAAACGTCCCACACGACGTTTTTCAACATATAACAACAATATGCACTTTCTTCCATCCCAATCAAGGAGTATAATCTCATCAATACGCCAACAATGTTAGATATCATTTTTATATGCGTAAATCAGTCCATCCACACGGCCACAACATGTTCAAAATAGCCCATAAACACAACAACTACAATACAACATTCTATGACCTTTTCTCCATAACTAGTTTCATTTTAAAGGCTTGCTAGACCTTCAAATAAACTCAACATAAAAGATGGGATAAATAACATACCTTATACTTGAAAAAAACTCAGCCACATCAACCTTCTCCAACGCCAAACTTAAGTACAAGCAAAGAACAATTACCTTTCACGACTAGTTTGGCGTAATCTTGTTAAATTCTTGATTTATCGGACTATAATATTTGGGAGATGTTTTGAGAGGCTTCTAGGACTCTTTGGGATGTTAATATGCTAAAAAAATGGGCTGATGGGGTATTTATAGTTTCTAGGTCGGTTCCACCGACTTATTCATGTGGGGCCCGCGGAACCATTTGGCGTACTTGGGGTCTTGCTCTTAAAATGGTCATAACTCTCGATTCCGAAATTGTGTGAGGGCCCACGACCTATGGTTGGAAAGATATTTCAATTATCTACAACTTTTATTCTTGGTGTTTTTCCAAATTCCAAACTTATAATGCCGTTTTTGCCCCTCCAAGTCAGATCATCCGAAAACGTTTCCTTAAATCGTCCTTTGGAGGGCTTATGTCCATATTTGGCTTATGGGTCCTTCTTAGGACTTGCTCAACTTTCCATGTACTACTTGTATCACTTTTAATATATCCTTTACAAAGTCCCGACATGTGGGCCCTACCTTAACTCATGGTTTCGAGGGCTATCATTGAGTGATCATGTTAACCGATTTACTCCATACACTCTCCAAATGTCATGTATATGTTCTTATGCTCAGTTAACATAATCTTCATCCATAATCCTGGTGTAACTCTGCTCTCCCCTGAGCTCATACTAAGCCATCCACAGTCTTGATAACGCGAAATTTTCCAAGGTGTAACACGCACGACATTCCAAACAGCCCGCATTCATAACATTCGATAACAATCCACATACGGCTACTACATATTCAAGTTACTATTAATGATCCATAGTCGTAACATTTTCATCTACACAATCCTACAACAGCCCAACCAACACACAACACAACACATAATCTTAATTACCATTAATCTTCCAAGCTTAACAAGAACAACAACAACACATTAAACAGCCCCTAACTAGCAACGTAAGGATGCTCGATAACTTCACGAACGTCTACACATGCCAAACAAACCATTTACGTTTATTATACATTCCTTAACACATTCTTTTCATCCAAATTCATGAACTATACCAGCAACCACACGTTAACAACATTATCCATTTAAATGCAAGAAACTATACTAACACCATATTAACTTCTACAACAGCCCACAAACAATTACAACTTCAACTTGAACCATTAAATACCTTCATTCTCATCATAAAATCCATAACAACAACAACCAAAATACTAAGTAAAATCAATTCGCCATCTCCTACACAAAACAGTCCCTACACGGGTTCAACACCAACATACATAATTCCATGAATTCCATCCATATCTACAAATTACAACACGTTCAAACCACCCTTAATACATGTAAAAGAAGATTAAACCTTACCTTAACACTTGACTTCTCAACTTGGCTAGAATTTGTGAATTGAAATATTAATTGTTCTTCTTGCCGCCCTAGGATCAATCCCACGTTGCTATGCACCTTCCAAAGGGGTGAAATACCTTGAAGAAAACTGATTTTTTAATCACCAAGTTTGGAGCTCTCCATGGTTAGCCATGGCCGCAGAGCTCTCTCTATCTATCTCTAAACTTTTCTTTGGTTGAAGATGATAACAAATGGATTCATTAGTCATCAATTTAATTTAAATATGAAGCCTACAAGTTGGACACGTGTCCCACTCATGGCTTGAGCCAATCAAATTTGGCCATGCCATGGTGGGGCCCACACGGCCACTAATGGCCAATTAATGAATAATTAGATCTTAATCCCCACTTAATAATCTAATCATGGTTAATTAACCCCTAATCTCCATTAATACTTCCATACCAATTAAAATTTATAAGCAACTTGTGCATAAAAAAAAAGGGAGGTTAAAAGTCTCTATCTCGTATCCTAAAATAGTCTTGTCCTTAAACTTATCGCGATTAGCTTAAAATATCCCAATGTACAAAAATACAGGATATAACAAAGCAAATGCTAATTTGGCCTTTGAAATCCACAATGATCACCTTCAATCTGCATATATGACTCCCTTTCATCCCAAATTTCAAGATTCCCAATGGTGGCGAAAACACCTTGATCGTAGTTACTTATAAATACTTTGGTTATAGGTCCCTTTAGGATTTCTGCTCGCCGCTATTAAGTCGTAACCTATAGTAAATGCACACACATAGGAAATTTTAATAAAAGACTCATATACCTGTAGCCTATCGGTCCTTAGCCTGATCTGGTGGGCTATAAAGTGAAGTATGCTCTCCATCGTGGTCTTCCCACCACCTTCTAGTTTGGCCTTCGTCCTCTCTCTCATCTGAGTCCAGGGGATACGGGTAATCCGGCAACTCCTGATTTACTGACGGCCAGGATAGAGGGCTAGAGTAATCAGTAACACTTACCGGGGTAGTTGGTCTGACTTAGTGTTCTACCATAGGAGCAGCTGGTACGGCCTCAGGAATCTCCTCCTCCGGTGTCCCATATGAACCCTCAGACGGGTCCATGTCGTAACTGTCCTCTGAGGGGTCCTCCTCCCTGAAAGTCAAAAACTCTGGAGGAATCGTCGCTGGGTCCTCAGAGGGTTCGGTCTCAATGGAATAGCTGAGGCTCCTTCTGCTTGGTCCCGGAGCCTGTGGTCCTGAATTTACTCTGGGGGCCTTCTTAGCACCCCCACTGTCGGAGGCTGATCTCTTCATCTTTTGTTAGTCTGCACTTACCTACAGGAAAAAGAGGTCAGAAGCTATCTTTTCTAGACTCTGGCTCTATCGCTTGATCTAAGATAGAAAGAAATGTCAATGATTCCTAAATGCCCTGCAGCCTCCTGTTTATAAGTGTGGCCAGCTTCACACCCATAAACAGGACTCTACCGGACACGGTCTGTAGACAATCCCCAGGACGAACTGCTCTGATATCACTTCTGTCACGACCCAAACCGATGGGCCATGACTAGTGCCCCAGCTGGACACTCGTATACAAACCTGCTAGATATAATCAAACTGAAACTAAGGACAATATGAAAATTTGTAAAAGCATGTTGTAGACTCATAATGTCATATATCAAAATGAATTTGTCTCCTGAGGAGTCACAGTTAACCAAAACATAACAAAATATGCAAGCCGACAAGGCTGCCACAATATACGGGAATATCCAAAACGAACTATGTCGATATAGCTGACCAAAACATATATACAACCCACACATGTCTATAGGCCTCTAAGAGTATAATAGTGAAACATGACGGAATAGGGCCCCGCCGTACCCCTGGATATGCATGAGTCTATATCAAAGGATCTGTACCAAAATGACTCAAACTCCGGACCAATGGAGCTCTCCAAGCAGCTGAGCAAAAGTCTTAGGCTGGAGGATCACCAAACCGAGTATCCATACCTGCGGGCATGAAACGCAACCCTCGAAGAAAGGGGGTCAGTACGGAAAATGTCTTTGAATATGTAAAGCATGAAGTACAGTATTGAAGATCATGACTGAGTGAAAAAATGACAGCAGATAAGTATGATAATCAAGGAATACCAATGCCTTTGTATCTTGTGTTGTGAGTCATACATATATATACTCTGTATATCGTACCCGGCCCATTATGGGACTCGGTGAGTGAAATCATATACATACATATATACCGTACCCGGCCCTTTAGTAAGGGACTCGGTGAAATGTAAATATATATCGTACCCGGCCTTTTAGTAAGGGACTCAATGAAATGTAAATATATACTGTACCAGGACCTTTAGTAAGGGACTCGGTGAAATGTAAATATATACCATACCCGGCCCTTTAGTAAGGGATTCGGTGAAACGTAAATATATACCGTACCCGGCCCTTTAGTAAGGGACTCGGTGAAATGTAAATATATACCATACCCGGCCCTTTAGTAAGGGAATCGGTGAAATATAAATATATACCGTACCCGGCCCTTTAGTAAGGGACTCGGTGAAATATAAATATATATTGTACCCGGCCCTTTAGTAAGGGACTCGGTGAAATGTAAATATATACCGTACCCGTCCCTTTAGTAAGGGACTCGGTGAAATGATGCAATGAGAATGTATACGAATGCCAAGCCTTTCATTAGTAACTCATAATCCTGTATGAAGACTCTTTTGTGAATGCACAATCATGTTATCTCAGGATATCTTTTGAAAGAGTCATTATCGATGTGAGAACACTTATTATTAGGGGCAATCATGTACAAAATGAATCATCATTTGGGATTCGAGAGAATAGATAGGATGAACTAACACTTGGGGGACCAAAGACGACTATCATGTCAAGTACCACTGAGGACTAGAGTTCATTGGAGTCACATTATGCCAAAAAAGGAAGAAGGGATAGTTTAAAGACCTGAAAATTCATGCCCCGGCCTTCCCACCTATTTCTGGTCCCACAATCTACATATAAGACCATTCATGCTATAATTAGGTCCACTATTATATACTTATCCTAAACCTCCAATAAAATCTTTCTAAAATCTGCCGAAATTTCAGCAGCATCTCCTCTGTTTATATGCCTAGCCTAAAATCGTAATTCAGCAACTACCAACAGCAACATCAATACCAACATTAACAACATCACTTGCAACACCAACATGTTCCATAAAACAGCCCACACACTGTTTTCCAACTTCCATAACTAACCAACTTACTATACAATTATTTAACGGCTTTGTCTCCGAGAATAAACCAGTATTAATGTAAACAGAAAGAGATTCATACCTTATTCTTGTTAAAACAACAATATTCTCGATATCCACTTGAATCCATGCTAAAATTCACTGCAAAACAATACTGGAATCACAACTATGCGTTATCCGGGCCTTGATTAACGCTTCGCCAATTGAAAATCACTCAAACCCTCAACTTTTTTTATGACAAAATTTCCCTTTGTGCTGCTGCTCTAAAATCTGATTTTTCTTGGTGAAAAAAATGGGGTTTGCCCCTTTTATAAGGTTCAAATTCGGGTCGGGTCATTGTAGCAGTTACTGTAGCAATACTGTAACACGCGTTTCTGCTTTGTCAGCCGAACTCTTAACGTCCATAATTCTCTACTCCGATGTCCAATCAACGAGCGGTTTGCTACGTTGAAAACTAGACCCGACAAACTTCATTTTAGTCTTTTGAAACACCTTAAAACACTTCATATGCTAAGAGATATTCTTCCCTCAAATTGGACCAAAATTTTCACACGAAACTTTACCCATCCTTTCTCCAAAGTCGTATTACTCCATTTCTTCCACTTATTTCCTCATAAAACCTTCTAGTATACCTTATATGCATCCTTCACTCATTAAATATACTTAATAATGGTTGCTTATATTCCAAAGTGATTTTACTTAACCATAACTCAACGTACTTATGTTTCAAATTTGATAAGTGCTTCTTCGAAGATACGAGGTGTAACATTTTTATTTCATTAAGTGTGATTTAAACAAACCTTTAGACCCTCATTATTTCCTATTTCAAGATTAGAGCTTTGGGGAATAGTCCTTGGGATATTTTGGAGATATTCTTGGAGGTTAATCTTGCTTATTCCTTTACTCTTCCTTTAATCACAATCAACCTAGATTTTCCCTTCCCTTTAATAATCCCTTAGTGATGGAAGTTGAAAGGGGTTTTGATGAATTTTTCCTTAGGCTCATTAATGAGGAAATTGATGATGTTTATGTTAGATGTTGATGAACCTAAGCTTATTAATCATACATCTTCCATTTCTAGTGTTGAATTTCGGAATCAAAGAATTAGGGTTTATACCCAATTTGGGGGTTTTGCTTGAAATCAGAAATTAGGCTAATCTTTGAGTTAAATCAGCAATTAGTGGTTGGGTTATGATTACCTAGTACCTAATTTGGCATTTTCCTTCCGAATTTTCCGTTTTGCCCTTGTGGGCCCGTTTTCTTAATTTCTAGGGCTAGAATTGACCTAATTTGAATAGTAGCAATATTAGTATTATTCTTCATGAATTCTAATCTAGAATTCGATTATGCTTAGACTACTTTAATTCTGAGGTTCAGCGGAAAGGCAAGGCAAATGAGTGAATTGTTGGTGCTGCGGTTCGGCCATCCAAGTAGGTTATGGCTTACCCCTGGTGAGACTTCGTATAGCGAATCGCATATTTATATTATATTGTCGGAGATAGCATGTGAACCTTCGGGTATGAAATTAGGTTAGATATTACCTTAGGTTGGGCCCTGTTGTGTGTTGGGACTGGCCACCCCGTTTCATTGTGTATGATTGTTCTATTGTGTTGGCTTGATGCCATGAGTTGTTGATAGATATTGGATTCTGTTTATCATCTTGGTTTCGATATTGCTGGCATACCCACTGTTGTTATTTGTGCTTCGAATATATTGTTGGTATACCCACTGTTGGTATTTGTGGTTCGGATACATTGTTGGCATACCCACTGTCGGTATTTGTGATTTGGTTATATCGTTGGAGTGCCCATCGTTGGTACTTGTCATATTGAGCATGATTGTTTATGTTGATACATGCATTGCACGCACTCTCATTTTCATGATACATGTTGGGATACTTGATAAAACTCTTTTACTTGAGTGATGTGAGATGGTCGATATCCGATGATCATCCCGGAATCGTTGATTGTGTGAAATAGATACTTGATGAAACTCTTTTACTTAAGTGATGTGAGATGGCCGATATCCGATGTTCATTCTGGAATCGTTGTTGCATGGCCGATGTCCGATGTTAGTTCCTGAATCGTTGATAGTGCATGGACTCTGCGAGTCCCCCAGGGTGGTGCCGGTGAGAACTCCCCATGGGCAAAGGTCCGGGGTCCTGTCTGTCTGTTGGGCAAAGATCCGGGACGGGAGGCACTTAGACTTCGCCAGTCACGCTAGGTTGTGCTACCGAGACGTCGATATTTCTGTTCGGAGTACATGTGTACACCGCATTTGCATGGCATTGCATTGCATTCATACATTATTGCATTGCATTACATTATGACTTGATTGAGATGCTTGGTGTTGTATTGTGATGTTGGATTGCATTGGATACATTCAGACTTGGCACATTTGGGATTAGATGTTTTACATAGGCGATGACGGATATTTGAAATTGATTACATTGTCTTATACTTGTTGGTTTATTTGCTTATCTGTTTTATTATCTGAGTTGTTTTAGCTATGCTTAGTAGGCCGATGATGCCTACCAGTACTGTTATTTGTACTGACCTACACTTGCTACATTCTTTTATGAATGCAGAGGATCAGGTTGGATCCACTTCTGTGACGCGTGGCTGATAGTCGTTTCAGCTCTATTCTCGAGTTTCCAGGGTGAGCATGGTCGTCCGCTGCTTTGAAGACTTTCCTATCTTTATGTCCTATTCTATTCAGAGACATAGGCACTTTATGTATTAGTATTCCAAAATGTATTATTTCCCTTTTAGATGCTCTTGTGTTATTCAGACTAGACCTTGGGGGTGTTGTCATCATTCCGCACTATCTACTACTTATATATACATGCCGTGAGACTTACGTATTTATTCTATTTCGTTACTTAATTTCATTCTGTTATGTATTTATTCGTTGTATGGTTGAGGGTTCACTTACCGAGGTGGGAAGGTAAGTGCTCGCACGACTTAGGCAAAATAAGTCGCGACACTGCCGCGGTCCTGGTGCCGCCATAGCGGGCACCAGACAACAGAAATTCTCAAGTTTTCACTAATCCATCCCGAAATCCCGATGATCACTCGAGGCCATCTGCTCACATACCATATATGCAGACATACATAAAAACACGCTACAAATACACTCGTGGCCTCGGAGTTTCCAATGGAGGTCTCATTAACCGAGTCAACCCCCAATACCTCAAAACCAATTTCCCAACCTAAGTCCCAAAATGCACTCGATTGCATTGGGAATCGAACCGAATAGACATACAAGTTCTAAAAGACCATTCGGACCTCTCCAAATTGACGGATTCCCGAAAAGGGTCCGTTTATCCAAAAGTCAACTTTGAGTCAATTCTTTTTTGCCTTAAGCCCAAACTTCCCACAAAGTCGGCCCAATCATATCCAAAGACCTCAAGAAGCGTGTCAACGGTCCCCTTGGGTCAAATGTGGAGAGGACGGATTCCCGAAAAGAGTCCGTTTACCCAAAAGTCAACTTTGAGTCAATTCTTTTTTGCCTTAAGCCCAAACTTCCCACAAAGTCGGCCCAATCATATCCAAAGACCTCAAGAAGCGTGTCAACGGTCCCCTTGGGTCAAATGTGAGCTAATCAAGCTCAGGGAAGGGTCAAAAGTACCGAAAAGACTATAACGACCAAACGGGTCGTTACACAACATTATGCCAAACACATACATCAAATTAAACAACTAATTTTAATAGTATTATTTTCAAACTTTATTTAAAAATTCCACAAGAGAAATAGAATAAAATTGTAAGTGTCGATTACATTAAAAATATTTTATACAATTAGACGAAGCAAAAAATATATCAATCTATCTGTAAATTAGTCTTGAATAAACACAAATTTGTCTTACAAGTGTTTAACCAATAAAAACAATCATTTGCTTGATGAAAATTAAAACGAACCGTATTATTCTTTATAACATGATAAAAAATGAAAATAAGAAAAGAAACTATGAATTTACTTCGTATTTTATACACAACATAACCAAAATAATGATTATAAGCAAAGAGAGATCCCAAAAGGATTTGCATATATGATGAGACAATGTACAACCTCAAACATATGGGATTAAAAGGCACTAACAAAAATTAATTAACGTGATATAACTTGTAGAATTTAATGAGGTGGTCAAAATTATGTTTTAGATATAATTCATTTAAAATTACAGGTGATAAAATAATAAACATTTAAATATAATTCTACACAAAGTATACGTATTCTAGAGCTTTTCCAATTAAAAAAATGTATAATCTACTTACCTAATATAGCATATAAGTACAAGTAAATTAAATAATGTATTTTAAGGAGATAAGATAACGGCTTTTTTTATGCAAATATATACAATATAGAATTGCAAAGATAAAATTTGAGATTTATAAATAGTTGAAAATTACTCATGGAAGAGGGGAATAAATAATATATATTAAATGAGTTTATGTCATTTAGACATCGATAATGTAAAAGAAAATTGCACTATCAAGTTTCATTTAGTTATTGTTGCATATAATTTACATTATTTTTAAGATTACAAATCTCATTTTATATGAAAACATACTCATAAATATCCTTATGCGACCTGATAGTAAAAGTTCTTTACTTTACATTGTATAATTAAATTCTCGCATTAATTACGCGTATAGATTACAATATCATAATACAGTATGAACAAAACTCATCAGTTAAATTAACTTTATAGGTTTAACAAATCATACTTTTAAAATTACTTTTTTGACTTAACAAAGTTGTCAATTTGAAATTGCTCTCAAATAATGCGGATGGATGAATATTTTTAAATCTCTATAATTATATTACGATTATATAGTAATATTTGTACAATAATCAAATGTGTGAATAAAAATTAATTCTAACTTTTCTGTTGACACTTTTGCTACTCGTTAGAATAAAACAAGTTTGAAAATTTTACATCATAAAAGAGGAATATAAATGAATATTTTGCAGGGGATGCAACACTCCCCACAAAAATATCTACTGGCAAAAAACATTTACGGAGATTACTGGTAGGGAAATGTGGAGTCCATGTGAGATATCACATCATTTGGGACCCCGTTGGCTTTTAGAAAAAGGGGTTGAGTTTTTGTCATTAGAAACTTATGACCAAGCTTAGAGGCTTACAGTATAAGCAAGCAATGCAGGACCGTTTGTGAAATTACTATGATGCCCTTGATAGTCCCATTCTTCACCTTTCTATATAGTAGAAATTTCACTCTGTTTTAGATCCAAGAACTTTGGGCAATTAAATAAAACCATTGGAGGACCAAAATTAGGAGTCAACGCTATCAATTATAGATTCTACATTAACACACGAGTCCATAGACACCCATATTGCTATACTTCTACTCATAACCCAAAACAACCCCAAAATAGTCAAACCCGAGCCCAAGGGCGAAATTGAAAATTTAGTTTAGAAATAGATTACACATAGCCTAAGTCCTGAAAATCATGAAAATCTAATCACAATTGGACCTTCAATTTGATCATGAACACTAAACCCATTTCCATAAAATAACCCTATTCTACATTCTAAAATCATGGAAGGAATCATTAAATAATAGATGGAATCATAAGGAAATACTTAGATTAAGGTTAAGATCTTACCCTCAAAGTTGAGTCCTGAAGAAATCACTTGAAATTGGCTAATTTTGAGCTCGTAGCTCCCAAAATCGGTTTAGAAAGAATAAGGTTCGAATTGGGACAAAAAGAAATAAAACAACCCAGCCATTCCGCTTCTACGAACATTTTCTTTGCAGGTGCAGCTTTGCACCCGCGGGAAAATGGCCGCAGAGGGCGGAACCCACTAATCTCCCCCGATCCCCAGGTGCGGAAAATACTACGCAAGAGCGGCCTCGCATCTATGGACCCCCCATCGCAGGAGCAGAACCTCGCCTGCCTCGCCTAGTCTCGCACCTACGGACCCCCTCCCGCAGGTGCGTTGCACCAGATGACAGCTGAACAGCAAAACCTCTAAGCCTCTGAACTTCAATTCAACACCCGAAACTCATCCAGAACCCCCTGGACACAAACCAAATATGCATTTTAGTTATAAAACATGCTACGAACCTGCGTACGCACTCAGAATTCTCAAAAGAGGTCGTCTTGACCCGTTGTTGACTAAGATCAATTTCAATTCTCCAAAATACTAAATTTTAACTAATGGCCAAATCGCACCCGAGCATCTCAAGTCCCGAACTATCGGCTGAAACTACGTCATAAATTATACTCAGGACCTAATAAAATTGATGAAACTTTAAAAAAGACGCATTTATTCCTGATGTTGACTTTGGTCAAACATCTTCCTTTCTTTAACTTCGAAACTTTCAATTTTACCAATCCAAAGCCTGCCTGATTGCCTCGGGTCCATCCATCTCCGCAAGTCATAAACATCGAAATGAAACTACGAGAAGAGTATTTGGAAAAAGAAGGTAAAAAGCTCAAAATGACTAAAGGGATCGTTACAAAAACATGAATTAGGTGTGTATTTACTAAAATATTTTTATTAATGGAATTTTAGAGATAAAGTTTTTACTATTAATACTCTAATTAGTTTTAAAATACAATTACTTAATGATAAGGTGTAACAACCCGATCCTTGATTTATTTAGTATTTGCATTTCAAATTGAATTTTGAGCATGTGCAGTAGTTCATAATATTATTTGCGGAAAAGGGCCAAATATACCCTTGTACTATCGAAAAAGGGCCAAATATACCCCTCATTATACTTTGGGTCCAAATATATCCCTACAGTTATACTTTGTGTAACGACCTACTTGATCGTTATGCGTACGTTGAACATTCTACTCTTGCTAGTACTTTCCTGAGGTTAGGAATGACCGGACCTAAATAAATTGGGGTGTGTTTTATATTGTGTTTTGTGACTTGTAAGTGACTCTGTGATGTGTTTTTGACTTGTTTGTTTGTTCGCATGTGTTCATAGGGCCTTAGAATGATTTTGAGAGACTAAGTATAAAAAGTGATAAATTTTTGTGCTCACTACCTAAGTTGCACCGCTGCAGCGGAAGCATTTCCGCTGCCATGAGCCCGCTGCAGCGAAGGGTTGATTTTTCAAATGGCCACTGCAGCGGACCTCGTTAAGTCAGAAACCCGATTTGAACACCTTATTTCGACCCCACTCCTCACATAACTCCAAAAATAGTTTCCAAGAGCATATAGGCGATTTTCTAAGGCTAGGACACTATTCTCCATCAAAGGTAAGCCTTAATCACTAACTTTTTTCACGTAGTGTTCTTATTTGATTCTTGCTTCAATCAAAGGACTTTTAAATGGGAATTGAAGGGAACACAAATATCAAGGAAACCCTAAAATATTAATCGGTATTATCTATTGTTGGTTAATGTTGTTTAATTAGATAAGCATAGAGATTATCGCCTCCTAACATGAGAACTTGATATTCAATGATGGAAATTGGTTGTTGAGACCTAGGGTTCCAATAAAAATGGAAACTTTGGTTAAAAACAGAATTGTAAGGTTGAAATGATTAGAGAATCCATTAAGTGAATCAATATAATGCTTGAGACTAGCATTAGGATGATTATGACCCTAAGGATAATTAACCCATTCGATTAAGGGTAGAATTGGTGGGATTGTCATCCCCAATTTGTTATTGTTAAGTTAATGATCCTTTACTTACTTAGAATTGTAATTCTAGACTTTGAACGTTCCGAAGCTTTGAGGAAAGAAAAAAGCTATTGCGGAGTGATTGCATCGTTCCAGTTTGGCTTCGAGGTAGGTTATGGTTTACTTGAGTTAGACTTTGATTAGTTGATTGTATATGTCGTAGAATCTATGGGAGAAAGCATGTCTAGGACTTCGGACATGGAGTTTGGGTGATTGTTGTTAGTTGTATTATTAAATTGTGTGAAGTGTTTCCCCATTGTTGAGGTTGATAAACTTGAATTGTATTCTTGAGACCGTTGTAAGGAAGGTGCTTATATATACCATCGTGAGTTTACGAGATAGCTTCATATTCTACTATCCGGCGGTACTATTTGTGGGTCTTATTGTGACTTGTGTTATTTGATTGCTTCGTTGATGTTGACTGATACGTGTTCTTGAGTCATTCCTTGTGATTTGATTATGAGACAATGTTGATGATAATTGAGATGGAACATATACATCTTTTAAGGCAATTTGACAGGGAGTGACGATGTAGCCTAGTGTAAGCTCGTGGTACGAGGTTCGTTCCGGAACGAGTGGTATATGGACACCATGGGTCCCCTGCAGGTCATAGCTATTTGGGGAAAACATTACCATTTAGCATGTTTGTACAAATATGTGACAGAGTTGGAACTTTATTGTTTATTTACTCCTTTTGGCTTGAGCATTGTCGTTTCATTGTTGATAATTGGTGATCGATTCTGAAAGAGGATTATTTGAGGATATTTATTGTGATTCATGTTGTTATGCCTGTCTGCTTATTTCATTTATTTTATGTATGTATGCATGATACTAATCTTAGTCGGCCTATGATACCTACCAGTACGTGTTGTTTGTACTGACCTACATTTGTTGTACTTTTTTATTTTTTTTGGTGAGTGCAGATTTTGAGCCAGAGACGTCTTCCAGACCTCGCATCTAGTTGAGGTTATTCACTACAAGATCAGAGGGTGAGCTCCTATCCGTGCCATGCCGCCTGAAGATCTTTTTTTTTTATTTCAGATGTCTATTTTCATCCCAGACATTATGTTTATTTTTAGACAGTATCTCTTCTTTTAGACATTGTTGGTTAGAGTTCTTGTACGGTAACTTTCAGATTTTGGGGATGTAATAGCTAGATTTCCGCACTTGTTGTTTACTTACTTTATTATCAGACTTTTTATTCCATTATTCGTGAGCAATGTTATTTAATTGGCTTAAGTAATTGGAAGTGACTTGATAATGGATTAAGGGATTGGTTCACCCACTATAGGACTAGTGTGGGTGCCACTCACATCTGTTTGGTACGTGACACTTTGGGCACAAATATACCCCTCCACCGTTAAAATTGACTAAGGTGGAATCCAATCCCACATGGCATTAATATTTTAATAAAATAAATGTCATGTGGCATACCACATCACTAATCAAACCAATTACCTCCACCCCTCTCCTTCCATATCATCATTCACCATTAGCACCTCCCCCTTCACCACTGCTACACCATTATGCCACCACAATTTTCATAAACTCAAAAGACAGAAGAAATGGTGGCATAATGGTGTGGCGGTGGTGGAGGGGGAAGTGCTAATGGTGAAAGATGATATGATAGGAGAGGGGTGAAGGTAATTGGGTTAGTGGTGTGGCATGCCACATGACATTTATTTAATTAAAATATTAATGCCATGTGAGATTGGGTTCTACCTTAGTCAATTTTAACGGTGGAGGGATAAATCTGCTCAAAGTATAATTGTAGGGATATATTTGGACCCAAAGTATAACGAGGGTTATATTTGGCCCTTTTCTGATAGTACAAGGGTATATTTGGCCCTTTTCCGTAATATTTGTGACTCGTGGGCATGGTTTGGATGGAGATGCGAAGGTGCAGGATGGTTTCAGACAAGTTGGAAATGAAAAGTTTGTTGTTGAAAATCTTATATCGGGTGCAACAACAAATGCAGTACTTTCGAATCTGCGACTTTTGTAGCACAAAAAAAAAAAAAAGTTGAACCAAACTAACACAAAAAAAAAAATATATATATATAGGTTTCACACACTAATTTAGTGCGTGAAAGGACCAAACTGCAAAAAATAAAGTTTTGACTTTCACGCACGAAATTCGTGCGTGAAAGAGGCCAACAAAAGTCGGCCCCTCCTTCCCCACCAGACGACCCGAACCATTCCAACCCCATTCAAACCCGCCATTAAATCTCCATTTCAGTGGTCCCAACCCCCACACAAAATTCTTTTCGTATTGTTTTTCAATATTCTTGGTATATTGAATTGTAGGAACAAGTTTCTAAGGTTAGATTTTGGAATGAGCGAGCGCGAGAGGTCATTTTGAAAACTCAAAAAACCTTCAATCTAGGTATTTCACTACGAATGTTTTATTACATTGCTAAATATATTATTACCCTAAGCATGGTCATAGTGTAACTGTGGTGGATTTCCCGTTTTGCCTATTTTTTTTGTGCGTTTTTGGGCAGTCCGTATGCACTGTTGGGACTACCTTTTTTTAAAAAAAATTGTTTATCTATTGTTAATTAGCTAATTATTTATTAATTGTTTATTTAGTATTTGTTAATTGTTTGATTAACGATTTAAGTATTTATTAATTGTTAGACTAGCTATTTCAATTGTTAGACTAGCTAATTATTTATTTAGTTTTTGTTAAGCCAATTGTTTATTTGTTAATAATTTCTTAATTGTTTCATTAGTTAATTAATTGTTTATTTGTTAAATATACGATAATAATTTATTAATTTTTTATTAGTTACTTAATTGTTTATTTATTAAATATATGATAATAACTTGTTAATTATTTGATTAGTTAGTTAATTGTTTATTTATTAATTATATATACTAGTTGTTTGCTAACTAATTGTTAATTATTTGACTTATTAATTATTAATCTTTATATTTTAGGATTGAAAACCTTTAGTTTAGGATTCATAACCCGTAGCTTAGGATTGAAAACCCTTAATATAATTTTCGATAAAAGATTACATAACTAATATTACTTGTTAATGATTGATTTAAAATACGTAAAACGGATAGGGTCACCACAATCCCTTAATAAAATTTTCGATAAAGATTACATAACTAATACTACTTGTTAATGATTGATTTAAAATGCGTAAAATGAGTAGATCACCACCCTCTTGATGCTGGGCCCTTCGAAGGGGATTATTGTATCTTCGCCCCGAGCATAGGTCGAAACATATATGGACATCCGACTGCGGCTCGAGGCTCGTGTCAGGTACCGGTTAGGGACTCGGCACGGAGATCTTGCGTACCGGCCGCCCCACACATCCTCGTGTCTGGGATATACTACGTCGGGGCGGTGTCTACCGGTGCGTCGGGGGATTGGTCGGGTACAACGCGATAGTGCCTCTAGTGACGACATTGATTGAGAGGTGGCGATCGGTGACGCACACATTTCATCTTCGCACCGCGAGGCTACCACACCTTCGTGATGCGAGGCTGGCCGCGGGCCAGCAAAGGAGCGAGCTCATTGCATACCGGCGAGCCTCACGGCTACCGCCTGCACGGGACGAGTCGACTGTGCCTGAATTCTGCCCTGCGGGCTCGGACGGTCACACCGGGGCCGCAGGGCCCCCTTTTGTTTCTCCGCCCCTTTTTGCTCACTCGCGCCTCGGGCATACGCAAATCCGAT